>NC_137133.1:29560998-30160998 GCF_949319135.1 Squalius cephalus | reverse complement strand
CCTAGTCGACGTGCTCGCGGGCGAGCTTTTCCGAGAGAAATGCTCATATAAGGAGTTCCACTCTTATTTACGTCATTAGATCCACGATCTAAAAAAAAACAGCCGAATCTTGTACCAACCCGGAAGTAAGATTTTCAGCATAGAAATTCTCCGTTATTCGTCCAAAATATTTTTTTAAAACTTTGCCCATGTTTAGCATGAGAATCTATCTCTTTAACACTGTAAACAACTCTGAATACATGAAACACCATTGTACCCCCCCTTTAAGTAATTAATTGAATATAAAGGGGCGATTTGTCCACGAATGGCTTGAACAACTAGTCGACTAGAAAAAAAATTAGTCGGAGGCAGCCCTTATTCCACATATTTTCGAACCAGCAGGCCATCTGGGTTGGGCGAGCGACCGTGAGCGGAGCGGAATATTCAGAAATGCGCTCTCCGCTCACGAGCTCTGATCGGAACAAACCCGAACCTCACTGTCTGCTGAACTTGCGCAGAAACATCAAAATAGACATAGCCAGCTTTTTAAAACTGTTTTTAAAACTAAACATTTAGACTATTTTAGTGCAAATTATGAGCTTATATTGACGATTTTTTATAATTCTTGACAAAATTAGAATATTAAGTTATATTAAGACGCTACGATGAGCATTATAGCTACTTTAAAAAAAATGCGGGTCAGGAAGCGGTCGGGTACAATATTTTCTTTTTCGTTTTTTGCGGTCCGAGTTGCGGGCGGGTTAGTTGAAAACGTCGGTCGGGTGCGGTTTGTTTATACATTGACCCGCGCATCACTGACAGTGGTCACTTTGAGCTTTTGTTTTATGGAAAGATGCGGAAAAATCATAGAAAAAAAAAAAAGCTTACAGTTCTGGTTCAGAACAATGACAGATTTTTTGGGTGAACTATTCTTTTAACCCTTTTAATAACACTAACTTTTGAGTGTTATTCACCTCCCCTTGTGCTCGGTGGATTGCTTCATATAAACAGCAACTTGCATCACTTGCAAACTTTGATCAAACAGTCTGTCACAGAGCAACAAACAAGCTGGGGGCAGGGAATTATCATCAATATCTGATGGTCCTTTGGAATGCAGGTTTAAATGATTAATACTCGCAGAGAGCTGCAAAAGTGCCACGCTTTCCCTAACACAGCAGCAGACATTGTGTGATGTCTTTATCTGATGCCAATATACTTTTTGGGTGGTGAATATGAACATCTGTTGTGCATGTTATGAAAATAACTTTTAATTATGCTCCATGCATTGCTATTTCAAACTTTACTGTATGCATATTTGGATAATTTCATGTGGAATCCTGCAGATTTGGCCCAGTTGGGACACATTAAAGCTTAAAGTAAGTATTTTATAATCAAAAATCAAACTATTATAATCAACACACTTGTTTTAAACAACACACTATATTATAATATAGAAATTTGACAGCCCTGACATATAATAGATGGCAGCATTTAATGCAGTTGGTAATAAAGCATGCTGAAATATTATCACACATCCACAAGGGGGCACTGAAACACCCAGAGGGGCCAATCATTGGCTTATTAAAAAATTAATTGAACAGCCCTTCTGTAGGCTGTTATTGAACACCTCATTATTGGAGCTTATGTAATCAGCTTTCAGTGTTACACTTATTAAGACATACCGACAGGTAGCGTAAAGCAGGACTGCTACTGTTTGTTAACACTGGCTTTGTGAACTAATTACCAATTACATCTAATATACTGTACCTCACTGCAGTCACGCATACACATAGTTGCGGTGTGTGACAAATAGAGTCTCTTAATATACAAGCCTGCAGAATGGGTGTTCTTGGACAAGGACAACAACAACAAATAGATAAAATAGATAAATAATGTTGCAGTGGAGATCTCGTTGAAGAGATTTATATATATATATATATATATATATATATATATATATATATATATATATATATATATATATATATATATATATATATATAAATGCTATTATCCAAAGCAATCAGTATGTTATTTTAGCTTTTATTATAGTTTTATTGAAATTATGAATTAGCTTTTATTTTATATTATAAGTTTTCATTTTAATTTAATTTGTAGTAATTTCATTATGAGCATATGTCTTTTTTATATTGCTATTTAGGTTTAATTTATAGTTAATTTAGTTGTTTAAGTCTTCAATTAATATTAATATTTTATTTTTTTCAGCTTTATTTCAATTAACAGAAATGTTTTTAATAGTTAATAGATTCAGTTTTGTGTGTGTGTTAATTAGTGCAAATAATTTAGCCCTTATAGCTGAACCTTTTGTGACTCAGAGAAACATCTATTTAGCAGGGCAACCATCTGCTCACATGTCACAAATCTTTTATAAGAATTCCATCTCTTTGAGCAATTGATAATATTGCGATATAAACTGCTACAAAGTTTCTAGAGATTTAGATATGAGATGCAGGGGAACAACTGCTTTGGAAAACAGGCTATACAGTATATTAGCATAACACTAGGGACATGTTTTGTGGTGTAGTCGGCCTATAAATGCATTCATAGCCACAGCGACTGTCGTATCAGTCTTATGAATCTGTGAAATAGCCATTGTGTTATTTCAGAAATACAGCGTTAACATCCTCAGCCTGCCAATGAGAATGTGTTCAAGGTGCAAAGGAACCTTTGAAAGAATAATGTCCTGATTTTTCACTGTTATAGTTGGGTGAAAAGCCTATGATGGCATACTGAATAAAAGCAGATCAAATAAAACATTTAGGAGAACCCAAAGTTCAACCGCACTAAAGCACAAAGCAGGAAAGTGCATCAGTCTGGTATCCAATTTAAAGTGATAGAAGTCACGGGCTCTGCAGTAGCTCATGAATTTTTAAAGGATCGATATCTCCCCATACAGCTGCTACAGATGTGACAGTCCTCCTTCATTTCGTATTCTTTAATGGTTTGCCCAATCTAGATTAAGATTTGAGAAAGCTATCAGATACAAGCAGTGTGACACTTTCAGACAGATAATTTTGTGACGTGAATGTTATAAATTCAAATCTTTGAATCTAAGATTTGTCTCAAAGAGTTATAATGACTTTTAAGGGAACAAAGAAACAAATGCATGCAAAAAAATACTAGGTCATGTTAAAAAAAAAGTGCTAATACATTCTCGGGTTGTAACAGTTTCCTTGCTTGGACATTGTTTAAACTTGGCAAATGCGAGGACCAGAGACGTGATGGCTGAAAACTCAGATATGCTTAGTCATGTATGGAACATTCACACAAACAAAATGCAGGATCAGTAATTCTGTTGGTTTGCCTGGTACAAGTGAAATGAATCTGAGATTAAACTGGACCAGAGAGGACAAGCATGACAGGAAGGAGGGGTCCACAATTTCACTTGCAGTCATTACCTCCGGAAATCGGAATGTAAATACATGGTACTGCCACTCAAGATTGCTGGGAAAATTAAAGCATGTCATAAACATTGATAGAGAGACTGATTGTGTGTGTATTTTTTTGTGGGTGTGGGCTTGTGTTTGTGTTTATGTTTATGTCGACTGTTTGGGATTGCATTGCACCAGCATTAGGATACAGTTATGCTCCTTAGAGTGTATACATACATTATATATATTGCATGTTGTCACACAGCTCTACTTGATTCCTGATTCTGATTCTTCAATTACGGCATTCAGAAATATTAAAGCTATGGTATACTTTCATGTCTTTGACTGTGTTTGATAATAACCTCGGAAGACTTTACCATTATTAGACTATTACTATTAATATTGCTGCATGTGTTTGTTTGCTAGCCGATTGTTTTGTAGCCTGTGCTGTAGAATATTTTTCTTAATAGGCTAAGTCATTTATATATTTGTCTTAATACAGCTAAAATTATAAAGTAATGTAAACAAATCAATATTTTATGTCTTCCTATTTTATTATTATTAGTAGTAATAGTATTGATCACACTTTAGATTATGGTCCAATTCTCACTATTAACTAATCGACTTTTGCCTCAGTAAACTCCTTATTGCTGCTTATTAATAGTTAGTAAGGTAGTTAAGTTTAGGTATTGGGTAGGATTAAGGGATGCAGAATATGGCCATGCATAATAAGGCATTAATATGTGCTTTATTAGTACTAACAAACAGCCAATATCCTAGTAATATGCATGCTAACAATTAAGTTAATAGCGAGAATTGGACCCTAAACTAAAAAGTTACCTTATTATTATTATTATTTTGTTAGTAGCCATGTAAGCAGGATACAGTTTCGCAATATAAATCCCTTCATAATCTGCAAAAACGGTATTGTAGAAAATAAACTTTTTATCTCGTCAAAAGAACCTTTCAGCAAGAGTAATGGAAGATTATTAAACAAATAGTTGTATTACTAACTAGAACGTGTCTTTTCATTGTAGACTTTGAAACCCGAGAGAGCCGTTTAAATTCAGACCTGGAATTTCCTGAGGGCGATTGAAGCAATTACAGCCCGAGCCCGTTATATATCTGCATCTTGCCGAGTGACCCCCAACTCCACACAGTCATTATTTCCATATCGCGTTGCTCTGACGCCCACTGAGAGAGGGAGCAGAGAGCTCATCCGGTGCATTGAGGGACGTCCAGGTCCTCATCTGAGCTCTGCACAGCATCAGCACCAGCCGCTGCGTGAGAAACAAACCGAGTCGCATCCCCGCGGAGAACAGCGCCGCGTGCGCTTCATTCAATCTGGAGCGTCAGATGGTGTAAGATGCGCCGCTTCTTTGTCCTCCTCTACACCCGGACTGAGCAAGTTAACACTGGAAGGGACCAATAGTAGTTGAGGGATCCGAGAAGATACGTTTGAGCTGCACTGAAAGGCTCTTGCAGGACGCGCGCTTGGATTATTGTCCTCATATCACCATTCCCGTGGATTTCCTGCTGGAAAACTAAAGACGCGCGTCGCGGCTTCCAGTGAAAGAAAACGAGTCATAGCTGTTTAAAACGTGTTAATTCGGTTTCTTTCTCGCGAGGGAGGAGCAATGAGAGCGTAAACCACACTGGGTGGCTTTGTTTTCTCAGACACGGACCCGAGGAAGATCACATTGACATGTCTTTCAGTGCTGGATTTGGAGATACCGTTATTTCTCCACTAACTTAGGGAAGTGTTGTCCGTGTCTCTTTGACTTTGCGTTACATCTCAATTTTACTTTTCTAACAAACACATGCAGTTTTCTTCACATCTTCTCCCTACACGGTGGAGTGCTTGGGATGCTTTCATCGGAAGGGCGTATTTGATTCGTCTATCGCTTTTGGAGTGAAGAAAGATCCATTTAAACCCGTTGCCTGGGCATCATTTTGTGGAGTTACAGCGACCCACGTGGAAACACGGACTCGAAGGAGGGCAAGATGGGCTGTTGCAGTGGTAGATGCACGCTGGCATTTATATGTGGCATGCAATTGGTAAGTGACAAAGCTTAAGTAATTTCTATCTGCGGTGATGGTGATAGTTTATGGATTCGAACCTACAACCTTTCAGATTACCAGCCAAGATCTTTCATTACTAATTACTAAATTACAGCATCACTTTCTAATAAAAACAGGTGAATTGGTGACTCAGAACAGTCTGATTGGACTAACCTAGGGTAAAAGTTCATAGAGGGGTTTGAACCTACAACCTTTCAGATAGCTCTCAGAGGTTTTTAATCTGAATTGGTTACTGGAACAGTGCTTTGTTATTTAATGTAATTTTATAGAGATGTCACTTGTAATAGTGCAAATACTGTAGTGAACCCGAGAACTCAAGAACCCAAGTGTCCACCTGACAAGTGGTCAGTGATACGGCACTAAGATGTATGTGGCCATGGGTAATCTTAGTGGAAATAATGTAGGGCTATATGTGGAAACCCTGCCTCGTTATATTACACCGGAGGGATGATGGTGCTCATATAGGCAGGGCTTGTGTCATTAGCCTGGAGCCACTATCATTTATGCTTATCTTCCCACTACCACGGGTCGTGACAGCCAATTAGGAGTTTTAAGTTTAAGATGCTAAGCCAAGTCTCATTGACCTACTAAAGCAGAAAATGATTACTTATTGCTTCTGCAGAGCTTAACTGTTAGAATTCTACATTTAATGTTTTCCAATCCAGTCCCATTTAAAAAGACGATTTCAGTCTGGTGTTTGTACAACAACAGTAGTTTCTCGAGTAAACTCTTCCCGGACTATCTCTATCACACCTTTTGAATCACTCTTTCAGTTACAGTAATGGATAGTGGGCAGCAACAGTCTCGGCATGCCAACCAGCTGGCATGATGATGAATCAGACGTGCGTGATAGATCACATGACAACTGGCAAGCGTGACTACACTAATCCAAGTGGACGTTTGTAGGTTAATGTATCACGCAGGTCATTAACCCGAAGAATCAGCTGTAGTGGTTGATGTCACCACCTGGTGTCTATTAATCAGACTCAGTGTTCATGACCAGAAGTCGCTCTTAGAGCGGGATGATGTCATTAGCATACAGTTTGAGCTGGATGATGTCATAGGCGAGCAAGTTACTTTTAAGTAGCCGTTGTCTTGAGCTTTTTGTTTTGTATATATTTCAGAATTAGGGTGGGTTTTGTGCTGATTGATGTAAAACTTCTTTTTTTTTTTTTTTATTGGTGCACTGATCTGAGCTCTTTTTTGTCCTCTCTTTTCTTTTTTGTTTCTCTGACCTTTTCCAATCCCCTTTCCCCCATGTTTGCTACTATTCTGCGAGATAGTTCATTCTGAGCACAACTGGGATGCCAATTGGAAGGTTTTAAAACACATTGGTGTATTGCAAATGTTTTGTATTTGTTCCTGTTGTCCAATTGAGCACATTTATTTATTTAAAAAATTTGTGGCACGAAAAGGTGGGGGAAAAATACAGACACTGTATTGATACTGTATACTGGGTTGATATCATTTCCTCCAACAACTTTGTTTTATACCAAAGATGGCATGTAGATCAGCATGTAGTGTCAGAGTAATGAAAAAAAGAAAAAAAAAGTTCTTGTCCAAGCTCTCCTCCTCTAGCTTTGTTACCCGTTTCTTCCAGGAATGGCTATAGAGAACGCATAATGCACCCAGCTCTGCTAAATCACCAGGCAGTTTTTATTGCCTAAGGCAATAATACAAATAAAATGTCCATAGTTAAAGCATTTATGAGAGTTCTCTCTCTGGTGGTTTTTGTGTCTGGCATGTATAAATGCCTGTGGTCTAACAGTCTGGCCTGGAGGCCCAACATTCTGACATGGAAACAAAGAAAGGAATATTGTATACTCAAGGGATTTGTTCATGGATATTGCTCAAAGATGGATTCATATGAAGGACATCTGGTAAAATAGTTTGACTATTATGGCTGATGAAGAACTTGATAACCGTTGTCAAACTGTCCTCTTAGCTTCAGCTTCCGACAGCCTCCCTATGATGCATAATGTATACTAAGATGAATGCAGCTGTTGAAATCCGCCCGTTCCAATTGGCTGCCCGCAAGAGAACTTGTCAGACAGGAAGATGTGTTTACATGTTAGCAGATTTCTGCTAATGTTGCAGGGTTTATGGTAGGAGTGGGCAATATGACCAAAATCGGATAACGCTATATATATATATATATATATATATATATATATATATATATATATATATATATATATATATATATATAAATAACACCCCTAGTTCATTGCATTGGAACATACAATTATTTAAGAGTTTTCTTTTAGACATGCCTTATCATCTGTTATGTCCTTGAGGGAAGTTCTGACCATGTGCTTCTCTCAGATTTTGCTCTAATTTCCTTATCTCTGTAAGCTTTTGTGGAAACTGAAGCATCATAATTGGAACATTTTACCACTTTGTTGTATTCAGGTCTGTTGTTGTGGCTGCATCGATTTTATATTTATCTGCCCCTTCACACACACTTATCAACAACAGTTGGTAATCCTACGTGTTCATCAGAAGGCTTTTTTTCTGTCTAAGTGGGCAGTACTTGGCCAGAAAAAACTATGCAGTAGATTTAGTGTTGATAGTCAAAAATCTATCTGGATTATGTCATTAATATTATCCCCCAAGCCTGTTTCTTTGTTATTTAAATGATTTGATTGAATTAATTGGATGATTTATCAAACTAATCACAATTAATCACATATATCAATGTTTTCTAAGAAAAGCCCTCTTGAATAATGATAATTCAAAGATGTTACTGTGGCAGATGAGTTGAATAGACATTAGAAGGCAATATATTGTTTGTTTATTTTCATTGTCTATCATTGGCCTGCAGTCCACAGCAATCCATAATGCATTCGGAGTTAGTCCATCTGTGTATTCGTTTCGTACTGTCGGCTTTCAGTAAGTGTGATTTGGCAAGTGCCTGTTGAATTGTCAGAGTCAGGAACCATTATTAAATGTGTTCATTTTTATGCATTTATTTTTTATAATTAATTGTAATAAAATGACACATTAAATCGAAGTCCATTCAACTACAGAAATAGATGCACTAGGCATTGAAAATGTACAATTTATAATATACATGTTTAGCCAAATAAACCCAAGATTGATTGTTAACACAAATGTTACCTTGGGAGTAAAAATAGAATGGGTAAATTGAAACAAAGGGAAAAATTACTTGTTAGATTGTTTCCTCATTGGCGAATAACATATTGCACAGAGACTGACAGACACCTGTTGTTCTTGAGGTCATGAACTGAGTTTATTTCTAAATATTATACACCTGGCACTACACATTTCTATAATTGCTTTGTTTTCCGACAGGTATGAATGTCTGCTGTCATTTTTCCTCTTTGAACACCACAAAGACAAAGGTTTAATTGTTGTTTTCCTTCATTGTAATCAGCTGAATGCAGGAGAAAGGCTTGTGTTCTGGAAATTAATTACCATCCTGAATGCAGGTGATTTGCCAAATTTAGATTTTCTTGAAGGTTAATGCCGTGTATTGTGTATGATTGAGTTCGTCCATAAGCATGTAAAAGTGCTGCGACAACTCTGCTTTTTTTATAGATTAGAAGTAAACGGATTCCTAGCGTACAGATGGAAACGGATCCTTTGCCAAACACAACAATCACATTGGCAGAGTATTGCTCTAAATTGCTGTGCAATGCCTTTGCGACTTGACCTTGATTTTCCAAAACTGACAGATGGTTTCGGAAGCCGTTTGCATAATTAATCCAAATATTTACATTCTGTTTTATCAAAGCATTGATGCCATAACTCTACCATGTATAAATGAATGTTTTTGTTCACCATGAATTGAAACTTGCTAATTAAAAGCTGCATTAACATGCTTTTTTTGTAAACTTTCTCTTTTACACCTCAACATAATTAAACGACAAGTGCCAGCTCTTTTTCATGTAAATAAGATTTTTGTGCAACATTTTGTTGATCGCTTGGTTTGTATTACAGTACTTCGCCATCAATCTGTGCAATATCATTGGTTGTAATCAAACTCACATGAATATTAAACATGAAATATGTTCTAATTGGCTATTATGGTGACATCAGTTTCACAAACAAGTTGCGAATTCAACTTGTGCACAAAATTTAAATATCGCATAAAACATTTGCGAATAAAGCACCATGTGGACAGGCAAAAAGCCTGCGCCTGGAAACCATTCCCACCGTGTTTGGTGTAAATCCATTGATGTGTTATGTTGGACTTTTGAATCATATAGACTTGTTTGCTAATATTTTCATGAATTTGACAACAAAGAATGCCAGATTGAGAAGCAGGATAGAGATAGAATAGCACAGCGAACAACTGAAGCTCTTTGGCTTTGTGACTGCAACTGAAGAGCTGCCTTTCTGTGAAAAGAAGTCCTTGATATTTGGCTAGTGAATTGAATTGGCGTCTCCACACCACAATCCAAATCTAAAAAGGCAGAAAGAATTAATGGCTTTTCAAATGGTATAAATCATTCCCAGCTTAACAAAACCAATAAACACAATTGCTGCAAAGGTGTGGTGGGAATAAGTCTTTGCTGCAGGACATTTTTCAGGCGTTTCTCTTTCCTTTTGGCATTAAATTAACCTTTCTTTTCCCGGCCCGGATGCCTCTTTCGTAGTCGTGAGATTTCAGAGCACAAAAGGTTACAGTGATGATACCTGTGCTGGGCTGCACGCTATTTGCCGGGTTCCCATCTGATTGAGGCAAGCCATAAACATTAGCGGGAATGTCTCCTAGCAACAATAGGTATAAATGTTGGAATGCTTCCCAGTAGCTGAACACGGAGGATCCAGACTCCTCATAGTTGCCCTTTTGACCCGTCAAAGCCCAGAACAGTACAAGAAATACATTATGTGTATCATGATGCCTTTTGGCTGGTTTTGTTTTCTGAATATATTTGATTTGAATTTGCATTTTATGTTCTTGGCAAAGCCTTTCCAACCAAGGCGTTCACATAATAAAGTGCACAAATCACATTAATGGCTGTTTCGGGACAGGTTGCGGAGAATACAAATGATTTAGAAAAAAAATCTTTGGCATAAGATCAGAAAGATCTCATAAGAAAGTTAGCAATATTAGATTCATTTTCCTTTTAAGTGGCTCATCTACAAGATGAACTGAGTGCATTTTTTTTTTTTTTATATATAAATAAGATTTTAATAAAGGATTAGTAAATGTTGAAATTAACATTAACAAATATTAACAAATGCTGTATAAGTGCAGTTCATTATTAGTTAATGTTAACTAATGTTTTTAACTAATGTTAACTAATGAACCTCATTGTAAAGTGTTACCAAAGTTTTGTTTAAAATCATTTAATTATCGTCCTGATGTGAATTTTATATTTATCTCTTTCATTATTATTGCCAATATCTAAAAACCTTTTGTTAAAGGGATAGTTCATCCAAAAATGTCTTTCTTCTGTTGAACACAAAAGAATATATTCTGAAGAATGTTGGTAAATAGTTGACGGTAGCCATTGACTTAAAAAAAAATACAATGGAAGTCAATGACAACCGTCAACTCTCAGCTTACCAACACTCTTCAAAATGTATTCTTTTGTGTTATACAGAAGAAAGTAACTCATGCAAGTTTGGAACAACATGAGTATGACAGAATTAAACATTTTGGGTGAGCTATCCCTTTAACAAACATTTAATTTTGTTGACATGTTTCATAGTTTTTAAGTAGTCACATTCGTGACTCGTGAGTGCTGTTATATTCAAGCTGTGTAATCAGTTCCATTAATTATACTGTTAAATTGACAGCATACCCATTCTCTGCTTGCCTGTCATTGCTGCTGTCATTCAAATTATTCACCACCACTCCAGGCGGTGTGCGGCCACAATTTGTATCCGGCCACTTTGTGAAAGTCGTTTTACGGTAAAGTTACCTCACTTTGCATCTGGGAATGAAGCCATCATCTTTTGCGGTTTGGCTGTGTTTCAGCAAACTTTGTTAGAACATCTTCTCCCTAACGCGTTTGCCTATAGTTTTTGATCTAATAATAAACTGTCCCTTGTGTTATTGTCTGGAAATATGAATACCCACAACACTTTTGTATCGCCTGTCTGATAAATCCTCTGCGTTGTTGCCACAGCAGAAGCTTTTTTACCTGACTGCAGCGGTAGAGCCTAGAGGATGTGATCCCTTGGGAATAGAGACAAAGGCGCTTATGTGCTTCAGCAGAACGAAACGAGGCAGGGCAGTGGAATTGCTGTGAATAAAAGCATTTTTGCTACATAGCTTTGTATGTGTTTCCAAGCGTAGTTGAAGTGAAACTGAGAGTTTGTGATTGTCTATATTCTCAGTCACAGGTACGGAGCTGCGTGATATTGGGGGGAAAAAAACTACATTATTTTGTTTTTCTGCGATTTATATTGCGATATGAAAACAATTTCACCAGATGATTTGAATAGCTCTATTTGTAAAGAAATAATCATTCTAGTGCATCTGCATAGAAAATAAATATATAATACATTTCAGGTCACAGCCTTATCCTGCTTCATGCTTAACATGTCAATTGTAACCTGTTGTTGTAAAGTGCAGATAATGTTGTTGATGAAAAAGCCTGTCAATCTGATACAATCATTTAGGGTGGTTCATTATAAAAAAGTAATGTGATTTAATAAAAAATAAAATAATTAAAACAATTAATCATTCCCACTGACTTGGATGTTAAGTCTAAATTTACTCCGGGCAGATTGACTTGATTGTGAAATGTTTTTGCTGTGGACTGTAGGTCAGCAATAGGCTTATGTTAAATATGGAAGGCCAATATGTACTGTATATGCAAATAGTTATGAATCCTTTGATGCTTTACATAGCATAGGTAATTAATTTGATCAAAATTTTAATTGATCAATATAGCCCTTAGTACTAGGGCTGCACGATATCGAAGAAAAATGCTATAACTCTGTAAATAATGCGATATTCAATATGCGATACGAAAATGCTTTAAGAGTGTAAAATAAATGTTAATTATATTGAATTAAATTCATGGGTTAACGAATAAGGTGACCACGTATACCATCATGATACTGTAGTACTGGTACAATATGTGTTTGTAAAGTGATTGTGTGATAATGTATTAACTCTCTTGTTTAAAGCTTTCAGTCCTGTAATCCAAAAGGCTGTTTCCTGAGAACATATTGTTACAAGAAAAGCTTTTAGGGTGAGTGCTTTTTGATGCCAGAGGAATCATAAATATTTAACCAAGCTGAAATCTAGGTTTAACGTTTCTTTGTTTGCCTTTACCTTCAACGTATACATAGGCTTACTGCTATCCAGTTCTTGTTTGCTTTAGAACTGTTTCGGTTTCATAAATTAAGGAGATGTCATAATTTTTCACCAAGCAAGAAATAAAGTCATTCTCGTTTGGAACGAAACTAATGATGTAAAGTAAATGATTACCCAATCATAATTTGTTGGACAAACTGTTCCTTTAAACTATGATTGCATGTAGCTGTAGCTGTAATATGAAGATAACATGTAATCCAATCTGAAGACGGTTACAATACCAACAGCTGCTTTACAAGACATGCGAACATGTCCAAGCAGAACAGCCACACACACCCTTTTATAACTTCCAGTGGTTAATATCGCTCTGCTGACTGCCTGCAAATGTTACGATAATTTACGATCGATACTTAGTAGTGAGATTGGTCTTTACTTTCCATAAAGTGTTTTATGGGTGACTGCCTGGAATGGCATTTTAGCAGGGTTCACGCCTGAGCATGGCACTTAGCCTGATTACGACTGTGCCTCTGCATATCGTAACATGATAAGAGATTTTCTTACACTGCGATGGCATGCCTGGTCAAGGACATCTCCATCGCTGCGAGGGCGGTCCTGACGTGTGATCTGTCATCGTGGTGTGGCTCAGGTGAAGAACCGCTCTCGCTGATGAGGTGGGCTGTTCCGCATCTGTTCGGGTCAAAGCCCATATCTAGCACATACTATATAGCCATCCTTCTTTATTTTGAACATTGTCTGGGAAACACCTGCTCTCTTTAACTAGGGTCTTTTAACCAGTTCATTTTTTAATTTGAATTGCATTCGAAGCTAAAAAGGATGCAGAATTGCCATTTAAATGTGAATGTAAGGAATTAGAATTCAAATGAATGTTAAGAAATTCATTACTATAAAACTTTTCAGGAAAAGCAAAGTTTTTCAGGACAGACTTTGAATTTTAGCTACATGTAAGTAAAATGTTATTTGAAAGTTTTGAATAATGTATTTAAATTTTAAAGTAAGATGGATGGATGGATAGTCCACAGGATAATGGGTCTGGTATCCTTTTTCAAACAAAATCACCTTTATGTGTCATGATAATAGAGAATTCAATCACATGCCCACATTTAGTCTATTTAGGTGACATTATTGTCTGTTAAGAGAAGATAGCCACAGTAAGTGGCACCATAGGGCTCTGGAGTCCAGCGTAATTTCCTTCACTTCTTAAAGGAACATAGGGTTCCATCAAAGCTATTAGAGTGAGAGGAGCAGATGTGTGGTGTCCACATGAGGCAGTTTTGATGGAAGCAGGTTATGGGGACTGAAGGCATTGTTAGCCAGGGCACATGGTGGCAGATCACGTGCTTTAATGTGCCTCAGGCCATTGCCAATGGCTTCATATTACAGTGTGCAAATGTAATTAAGTTCTTGGTGCACAGGAAGAGAAGCCTTTATGGAATATGTTAGCTGTATTAGGCACACTTTTTACCAGATAAATTAAAATGCTGATTTTTGTCACTGGGCTTGGCTTGAAAAGTGGAACTGACAAATTGATTGTTTTTGCTTTTGACTTTCCTCAGCGATTGAAAACGTCTTCCTGCTGTCCCCAAGGTCGGATGGTGGTATGCTGGAGTTCAAACTTATTTAATTTTTTAACTCTCCTGAGCTATAAACAGGCTTTAGCAAAAAGGTAGATCACGGGCTAATTTGAGTTACAAATCGCGCTGAGCCTCTGGTTGCATTTCTTTATATAGACGGAAACTTCTTTCACATGAGCCCCTTTCACACAGAGATTCCGGGAAAATACACGGACAATGTGTCCCGGGATTTGTCCCGGGATCGTTTGATTTTGGTTCATTCACACTGCCAGTGATTTTCCGGAATCTGTGAGTGCGTTCACACACATCCCTTAAAGATCCCGTAAAGACACGTGATGTCAGATTGTAGAAAGTCCCCCGTCTAATCTTCCGCTACCGCTTTTTCCATTGTAGTCGTGCACTTGGTGGATTTTTTTACGCAGCATGTTTGGTTTACTAATGATTTATTGTTTGGTTTTTTACTAACGAAAGCATTTTTTCCTGGATTCCACAAAGCTGGTGAACGATCTCAGCTTCAGCACGGATAGTAAGGAGCTCCCTGGTCTCTGCTTCATTCTAGTTTGCACACATTTTTTCGTTCTTTCTTTGTTGATGACGAACACAAACTTTCTTAAGAGCATCAATCCCGGGATGTGTTTGCGTTCACACAGAAGACACTCTAGCAATTTTACGCCAATTTCCTGGGATCAACACGCTGTGTGAAAAGGGCTATGGAAACATTTGCTAACAATGAGAATTTGCATTCAGAGTTTACACCTTTTGGCAGCAGGATGCCATTTGCCTGGAAGACACACCCTCCTCTATGTGCAAGTTATCTCTAAACTCTTAAGAACTTTATTACCTTTTGGTGTACTTCTATGGGAATGAGGTAACATTTGTACCAGTCGCACTGAGACATTTCAAATGATACCAAACATGTATTATACTGTATGATAATTATTTACATTCAACCATATAGATTCTTGGGTGAATTTTGGTGATCTCAGCATGAGAGAGAAGGAATGGGGGAAGAGGGAAAGAGATGTAGATTAGGATAATTCTGAGGTGAGACTTGCGTCTCGAATGGTGCACAAGAGTGAGTACAAATGTTAATTTCCTTTGTTCTCTCAGAGAGTTGCACTCTCTTCCAGTTTTTCCAGTCTTACACTAGTGTCGACAGCTCAGCTAGTTAGCCATGCTAAGATTCTCTCTTCATACAGTAGTCTGTTCTTTAATTATTGTTTTCAGCCGTCATGACTGCTTCTGTGCTTGGTAGGAGGTGTGCTTAAATTTTCAAACGCAATGGCTACACCCTAGGGCGCTGAGCTAGCCTATGTTTTAAAGATATACCATTTAGCACAACATTAAGAAATCCATTTAAGACTAAACTCACAGTAAGGCCGCTACTTCAGATTGTATGTATGTCTCAACGGTAGCATTATGATCTCTTTGCTATCTGAGTTGTTTAACCCTCTGGGGTCTGAGCTGTTTTATGGGCCCTGGAGGTGTTCTGACATGCTCTGACATTTGTGCTTATTTCTGTTACTTGTGACATTTTCATGGCTAAAGTCTGATTACACTGTATTCAGCACAAACTCTGCTACAATAATATATCAGCAGCAAGTATATAAAAGTTTGTAGTTTTGAGATAATAACATTTATGCGTGGTTTGTGAAAAAACAAAAAACAATTGTCACTGAAATAAGCTCATGAAACCCATACTGATTATTTCTTCATAAGACTTTTGAAAATTGTATGACGTAGCCTAGAATATTTGCTTCAAAACTATGTGAAAATCACCCTGACTGCTCATTCAGAGAAGACAATATATTGATTTAAAAATTTTACGACGTGTTTTGTGTGAAAAAGCCTTATGCGGGAGCTCATTAATATGTAAGCTTTTCTCACCTGAGAAAGACAAAGAACCTCCCCTAACGGCCCTATTAGGAGCTATCAGGCCCTATCATTCTGAGCAACCTTGCACAAAGAATGAGGAGATTTAAAAAAGAATGGCTTTTTGATTGTTTTTAATTTATTTACAACACAACATAATCCAAAGACACAAATGACAAAAAAAAACCCACATTATTTAACACACTGAACTAAAGACAGAGACTTGAACTGTCACACACCTTTGTGCCATTCCTGAAACATAGTACATACCTTTCATTTCCATGGTGTTTGATTTTTCACTTTAGCATGTTCATGGATGGAGACTTATGTGAATGTTGAAGTCAGCAGGACTTATTCAGTGGCATCTTGTTCCTCTAAAAACAACAACAACAAAACAGCTATGAACATGCTGATATCAAGAGAAATTATGCTGCACAATTTGGGGAATACATTTTAGATTTTTCAGGTTAAAATAGCTTTTTAAAATGTACAGAATACACACACACACACACACACACACACACACACACACACACACATATATATATATATATATATATATATATATATATATATATATATATATATATATATATATATATATATATATATATATATATATTAGCCTACTTTTACCATGCTGTGTTTTATTATAGAATATAAAAACATCCTCGTGTCGAACATACAAGCACTGAAAGGTTGCCTATCATTCTAGTTCACATTTCATGTTTCTGTCTATATACACATGTACATATATGACATTAGGCTTAGTTCATGTTTTTACTCCAAACTCATTTCATAACATACATTTTAATCTGGCACGACCAGTTTAACATGTCTTACCTTAAAAATCGTCTCATCTTCAAATCGCGTTCTTCTGAGGTAAATCCGAGGTAAATTCAAGGTAAACAGCACAGCACAGCTTACATTCGTCCAAACTCGATGAAAGCAGAGAGGAGTAAGTTACGAAGTCTCTGCTTCTTTGTTTTGAGGTGATGAGGGCGTTTACAGGTCTGCGTTTCTCCGCATGGATCATTTGCATGTCAATCGCTCGTGCGCGCGTGGGTGTGGTCACATTATAGTTAATTAGGACGCGTTTGAGAAACTGTACATGCCGCTGCTTTCGTATGGATTACTTAAAAATATAATATTTGTTTTTTATATAATTTACATACTTTAAAAATAGAGATTCCAAGCGTTGTATAGACATGCGTTTTAAGTCTGTGTGAAAAACATTCGCTGAGTAACAGGTCATTTTCTGTCGCGTTTCAGAATGAGTTTCACATTGAGAGAGACGGCAGAACGCGCATCATGTTTATTTTCTTTGTTTTACGGAAAACACAACATTTTGTTTTTATTATGAGTGTACACAAATAAAAGAAGACATTTAACAGCTTTGAATGATGTACAACACAAGTATGTAAAATCAAAATCAACAGAGTATTTTGCACTGATAAAAAAAAAACGAGCAGATCACGCCGGCGTGATTGCCGACCTCAGGGGGTTAAGCAAATGGAGACTTTTACTCAGGTCCTGAGACCCTAAGACCCTAGTAATCGTACATCTTACAAACTGTTAAAACCAGCCTAAGCTGTTTGCGATTGGTTTTAGCTTGTTTAAGCTGTCGTTCAGCTGGTTGGCCAGCTGGTTTCCCAGTCTGACCAGCAGACAGTGCCCAAACCCTCTTATACCAGCCAATATATCAGTCTCTCTAGGCAGAGATACCAGCTAAGACCAACAAACTAGCTTAGGCTGGTTTTAAAGCTTTTTTTTTCAATAGGGATGTAGCATCTTACTCTCCTGATCTAGGAACAATTTTGATGCTTACTCCTACAATTCTAAACATTTGTTTATTAACATTTTTTGTTATACTATTTGAAACTCTTTTCACATCCTGATAGCAATCAATAATAGAAGTGGTTTTCGAAAGAATTTTCGTCCAGTCTCGCGCAGACATCACACATCAGCTCGTTCCGTAAGGCTGCAGAGTTGTGGACAGTCACCGAGGGCTGTAAACAAACAGCAACAGCCTTTTACAGTTGCTCCTGAACCAAAACAACAAGCTTATGCTGCGTTCACGCCATGTCATAACCGTAATTCCGAGATAGCAACCCATGACGTTTTACCCGGAGCCGTTCACGTTCTTAGACTCAGATTTTTGTGTTTCTATGTCAACACTATCAATGCTGAAATGAATCTGCAGCAGTCAGGTGGTACAAGTAAGAGCTCTGTAAGTTGTTTATTGTCATTATTATTGTAATGTTTTGTGCTTTGAGACATGAGGTAATCAGGCTCTGCTGTTGCGTGTTCATGTCTTTTGGACACGCTGAAGGGAGGGTGGGATATTATGCTTTCAAACCTAGCTTGCTATTGCTAGCCTCTCCGACATTGCCTAACCTTCCTTTAAGTAAATTACATGTTACTCAAAGACTGACATGTTTGGCTTGCCAAAAATGTTACATTCAGCTGTCGCAAATTCGTAATTAATAGTGAAAAGTCACTTTTAAAAACTGTTGTCCCGTTATTACCCCTTTAGATTCTTTTAGCTGCAAATGAGAGCTAAATGCTCACTCTATCAAGCCCTGCTGGGAAGAGTAATTTAACACTAGTAGCCTTACACATTCACGAATCTGTTTTTTTTCCAGTTTGAAATGCTTGCTATTGACCCATTTTTTTCTTCCATAAACCTGCTTCATCATTTATTAGGTCACTTGGGGATGTCTCTTCGTAATACCCAAAGCGCCCCATCTTAGGAATCTCAAACAAACGATGATTGTGAGTCAGCCTGCTAGGATTTTAGTGGCATTGTTCTTGGCGTCAGTGAAAAAATAATCGCTGTCTGCCACTCATAAATATAATTTCCTTGAAACCTGTGAGCTGTGCGCCGCTGTGGGGAAGTTCTGATTGCATTGGGGGTGACAGAGCCAGTGTCAGACTGCCTGTTTCGACATAGTGACCTTGTAGAACTGGTGGAAGTGGTCAGGAATGATGGATTTCCTCATGCTTATGATGCTTGTCTGTCGCCCCTCTGGGAAAGAATCTGCGGAGTGAGGATTTCAAAGAAGCAACCTTTTTCATTTTATAGTAAAAAATCGTCCGTCAAAAAACGTAAAATGCCATGCCGTGTCATTTTACACTCAGATTTATTGGGATTGAACTTTTTCTCCCGTGACAGGAAGTTAAACTGCCCATGCCACCAATAAAAGGCAAGTCTATGTGTTAGAAATAGAATCTGGTACATTTTAACACATTTTCTTCATATTTTGAGATGTAAGATGAAAACATATGTACACTACCATTCAAAAGTTTAGGGTCAGATTAGATATGTTTTTGAAAGATGTCTCTTATGCATAATACAGTAAAAACAGTAATATTGTGAAATATTACAATTAAAAATAACTGTGTTCTACTTTAATAGATTTTAAAATGTAATTTTTACATCAAATATTAGCGGTTCATCCGTCGGATACCTGCGTGCTGATTTGGTGCTCAAGAAACATTCCTTATTAATGTCAATGTTGAAAATGGTAGTGCTGCCTGATGTTTTTGTGTAATTCATGATGCATTTTTCAAGATTCTTTGATTAATAGAAAGTTAAAAAATATAGCATTTATTTGATTATATTTTTTAACAGTCTAAAAGTCTTAACTGTCACTTCTGATCAATGTAATGCATCCTTTTAATATACTTTCTTAGATGTTTTTGAGATAATTATATGACCCCTTAAACAACTCCTGAACTATTTCATGTTTTCTTTGTGATTTATGTGTCTTAAATGTATGTTTGCACATTTGCATTTCTATGCATATATACATAAATAATTCCCCTCATTTCCTGCCAAGGTGTCACATGGAACAGCATAAGCCTGTATAATCAGTGATAAACCGCACACGCATTTTGTTGTGCATATGCGTGAGAAAGACAGATTGAGGGAGAAAAACAGGTTTGTAAAATAAGAAAAAAAAAGCCACACACAAATGTCTTGTATATATACACCCCAGAAACGAGAGCTAGAGAGGTGTTTAATGGGCATAAATGAATTAACGAGTGGTGGCTGAAGTTGCTGGGTTCAGTCACAGAGCGAGGTGCTGAGCTGGCTAATGAGATGTGGAGGCAGCCAGGCTCTTTTAATGGGAAAGGTCAGGCATGTCAGCTGCCATTATTGTTCTCTGTGTCCTGCTGACGCTACAGCCAGTCCAGCTACATTGAGATCTCAACTTGCTAATAGCCTAGAACTTCACTAGAGGTGTATTAAACCAAAAGTTTCCTTGTGGCTTTACTGGCATCCATCCTTCCATCGTTCTATCATCCATCCATCCATCCATCCATCCATCATCCATCCATCGTTCTATTGTCTGTACATCCATCCATCGTTCTATCATCCTCTATCTGTCCTTCACTCTATAATCCATCCATCCATCCATCCATCGTTCTATCATCCATCCATTGTTCTATTGTCTGTACATCCATCCATCGTTCTTTCATCCATCGTTCTATCCGTCCTTCATTCTGTCATCCATCCATCGTTCTTTCATCTGTACATCCATCCATCCGTTGTTCTATCGTTCTATCCGTCCTTCATTCTATCATCTATCCATCATCTATCGTTCTATTGCCTGTACATCCATCCATCCATCCGTTATATCATCTGTACATCCATCCATCGTTATATCATTCTATCCGTCCTTCATTCTATCATCCATCCATCATCCAAAGTTCTTTCGTCTGTACATCCATCCATCGTTATATTGTTCTATCCGTCCTTCATTCTATCATCCATCCATCATCCATCGTTCTATCGTTTGTACATCCATCCATCCATCCATCCATCCAACAATTGGAACAATTCTTCTATCTTCTGTACATCCATCCATCCATCGTTCTGTCTGTCCTTCATTCTATCATCCATCCATCCATCATCCATCGTTCTATCGTCTGTATATCCATCCATCCTTCCATCGTTCTATCATCCATCCATCCATCATTCTATTGTCTGTACATCCATCCATTGTTCTATCATCCATCGTTATATATCTCCTTCACTCTATAATCCATCCATCCATCGTTCTATTGTCTGTACATCCATCCATCGTTCTATCATCCATCGTTATATCTGTCCTTCATTCTATCATCCATCCATCATCCATCGTTCTTTCGTCTGTACATCCATCCATCCGTCGTTTTATCATTCTATCCGTCCTTCATTCTATCATCCATCATTCTATCGTCTGTACATCAATCCATCCATCCATCCATCTTTATATTGTTTGTACATCCATCCATTGTTATATCGTTCTATCCGTCCTTCATTCTATCATCCATTCATCGTTCTTTTCGTCTGTACATCCATCCATCGTTATATCCATCCTTCATTCTATCATCCATCCATCATCCATCGTTCTATCGTCTGTACATCCATCCATCCATCGTTCTATTGTCTGTACATCCATCCATCCATCCATTCATCGTTCTATCGTCTGGACATCCATCCATCCATCCATCATTCTATTGTTCTATTATCTGTTGTCGTCGTCCATCCACCCATCCACCCAACATTCTATCATCTTTCTGTTCGTCTGTCCATCCATCCATTGTTCTATTGTTCTGTTATTTTATCCATCCATCTATCTATCCACCAATCCATCATTTTATTATATTTCTTATATAGAAGAAAATAATATTTTTTGTTTTATGGGCCATGCTGGAAGAGCACTTAATTTCCCAAAATGCTTCAATTTAGTTTATACAGTATATTACATAATCAATACATTCATTTGTACCTTTGTCCTTTGTACCTATTGTGCCTTATTATAGTGATAATGCACTAGTGTAAGAATTGTTTTCGGAGGTGGCAGGCGTAGCCACAAGGTTGTATCTTGAGTTTTAGAGGTGGTATGGTTGGTTTTATTTTTCCCTTTGGTGGGGAGTTTCAGCAAGAGTGACAGTGAGTTCCGTGAAGTTGAAGACATGACTCTAGTGTTGAATACAGGGGTGGATACTCACTGGGACGCCACACATCAGTGTCGCACTGTCATTCTGTCCCAGTTTGTCGAGGATTAGACGTATACATCCCTGTCAGCAGATACAACTGTCGCTACTGGGCTGAAAAATGGACATACATACAACACCTTCTCAGGCTTTCAGAGTTTGTGAGAGTAAATAATGAATTTCTCATGATGCTTTGGGTGTTTTACCTCACTTCTAATAATACTAAGCAGGAAGAAAAGAAATGGTAGCCTTTGTGAAAAGCAGTCATAGTTTCTAGATGCGGAAAGCAGTCATAGTTACTGCTGTTGAAGTGACTGGTGGTTTGTAGACGTCAAGAAAGACCGATGTCTTGTAGTATTTGGGGTCTTCTGTTATTACTGTATTCAGTGTGACTTTTTTTAAATAGTTTTTATAAGTCACAAAGAAAATATTGCACTCTTCTTTTCATTAGCTGTTTCAGTGGATGGTTTATGGTCTCTTGCTTTTGGGGTGAATTCTCTAAACAGTTCAGTAAAAACACTATTATTTGCAAAACACCTGCAATCCAGGTCATCTAGGCACTCATATTTAAATTGATGTTATTTTAAGCTCAAACATGCCTAGGTTTTATGTAAATTAGGCTTTTTGTAGATCAGAAAGTCAGTGTTTTTTTGCACAACTCCCAAAACAAGCAAATTACAGACAACAAATTTCAAATTCTGTGAATGGTAAAGCATCTCCTTTAAATGTTACAGATGGAGCTTTTGGCTCATTACAAATGTATTACCATTTATTATATAATTTGTTTAAAAAAAAAAAAAAATCAATATTAATATTTTTGTGCCATCAATATCTGTTGTCCATATTTTTTGCAGGATCTGAAGTGATTTCATATGCTTAGACTTGTGTGACTGCACCTTCAAACTTCAACCATTTTTTATTTTTTTTTAAACGTTTCTGACTTGCTTGATGAGAATGTGTACAATGCTGTGTTTGTTTACCCTGTTTAACATAATTCTCTGGTATTTATATTCTCTATAAGCTTAACTAATCTGTGTAAGCCAGAGTGGAACTGAATAATGGTACATGTGTTTGCTATCATAAAATGGATAGTTTGCCCAAACATAAAAATTCTGTCATCATTTACTCACCCCTCATGTTGATCCAAACCTGTATGTACACGAAAGATTACATTTCGAAGGGCAACGGACCCCATAGACTTTCATTGTATGCATTAGAATGTATTTCATTGGAACGACATGAGGGTGAGTAAATGATGGCAATTGGATTCTGTCCACAAATTTTAAACGATCATTGTGTAATGTAGCATCACTCAACCTTTTCTTGAGGATGCACTTGTAGATTATCGATCATCATTTTAGGGCTTGACATTAATAGAGTCTTCACTTATGGGAAATATGTGCTGACCCTGGGCGATGTCACATGGACATGAGTAATTGCAGAAAATGAGAATGAAGCTGATGCCCTTGTGACCCTCATTGGTAGGCTTGACAGGAGCGGGTCAATATTGTCTTCCTGTTTAATTTATTTAATTGCTTGACCTATGAAATGAAAGGTCACAGCTGCTGCTCAAAGGTTTTATCAGTTCATTGACCATTTGAAGGTATTTAACGGTGAGATTTTATTTTTATTTTTATGTATATCTAATTTTATACAGGGTGAAATAAAGAGTTAAATAGTCTTCTATTCTCTAAAGCCTTCCTTGCCGGACAAATTCCCATTCGCCTTGTGAATTGTCATTAGAGTTTCGCTCTGTAATCTGTACACGTCTGTGCTAAGCAGCCCCAAAACGAGTTCATAGGCAATAGCACATCCTCCGGTCTTCCATGACTGGTAATTAAGTAGCAAAATTTCTGACACATTCATTACTAGACGGCCTACGGACGCTAGCGTTTACGGCGTTTTATAGGTCGTGACTGGTGTCAGACTGTCAGAAAACTGTTGATGGAGGAAAATTATCATGCATTTAGAGTACATGATTAAAAGACCACAAGGACTTGTGAATGCAGGTTGCATTTACAAGAGCGACACACTGGGGGACTTTTTTTAATAAGTGAAGACTGAGTGCTTTCATACATTTTAGCCAAAAAAAGAAAGAAAAATAAAGCAATTTCGTTATAATTTTTAGTTTTTTCCTAAAATAACAGCTCGGAGACCATGTAAATATACTCTGATATTCACAGTGGGAATTTCCCCCCATTTGAAACAGAACTGCAAATTTTGTTGTTGTGAGGTCAAGCGAATGGTTGTTTACATAGATTTAAAACGAAGTCATACATGTACAGTAGCAAAAAAAGTAGAGTTCGATTTGCTGTTTTTTCATCTTCTTTTGTCATTCTTTAGGCGGATATATAGTATATAAACTTTTTGATCAAATTTAAAGATTTTAAATCATTTCTTTTATTCTGCAAGAATGCATTAAATTGATCAGAAGCAACAGTAAAGATGTGATAAAATGTATTAGCTTCCACAAAAATAATAAGCAGCACATCTGTTTTCAACATTGATAATAATAAGAAAAAAAATATGATTTTTGAAGGATTATTCAACAATGTAAACTGGAGTAAAGGCTGCTGAAAATTCAAGCTTTGCCATCTCAGTAATAAAGTACATTTTAAAATCTTAAAATTGAAAGCACTTATTTTAATATTCTAATAATATTTCACATTATTACTGTTTTTACTGTATTTTTTGATTAAATAAATACATGAGCATAATAGACTTATTTCCTTCATTAGTGAGATACTTCCTTGCCATTGACAGATTTTTACACAATAGAAATGTTTCTGCAACAGAAAAATACAGAATACAAATTTGCATTTTTTTCTCAAGCAAATATAATAAGAACGGATGCACTGAAATTTGTTAACATTAAAGAAAGCTAAAAAATACATTGTAATTCTCAA
The DNA here is from genome assembly GCF_949319135.1 of Squalius cephalus. Classification (NCBI taxonomy): domain Eukaryota; kingdom Metazoa; phylum Chordata; class Actinopteri; order Cypriniformes; family Leuciscidae; genus Squalius; species Squalius cephalus. Next base: position 30,135,944 of record NC_137133.1, on the reverse strand, counting down.
AATCAAATCGTATCTAGTATTGCAGTTAGTCTGTTGGCAGCATTTGGCATAGGCTACCTAATGAAATATTAAATGTGCATTTAAACTGTTCATTCAGTTAAAACCTATAGCAGAACGAGGAAGTGTACAGGACGTCAACATTTAGAAGGGCAGGAGTTATGACCACATAATTAGATGTGAATGACTCATAACGTGCGTACCTGAAAGAAAACACACCACGCTCTGTTTCAAGCTTATCAGATCGCATAATTCAGTGGATAATTAATGGAAATTATATTCTGTATAAAGAAATATGAAGTAAACAAGTCTCCAAATGCGCACACCTCTCAACCAAAATCACTAATGTAAGCTGATAAGTGAACCCGTGTGAACTCCAATAAACGGGAGCAGACACGATTGAATGTGTGTCATATTGTTCCATTCGAAATATAAATACCGATTGCCTATTTTGCATAAGTTTTATTCATAAACAGTGGTCCAATATCAAAGCTAGAGGCTTGAATCTTTCTAATGATTTACAGTTTGCCCATATCAGATATGAAATGCAATGTATTGACTGCAGTGTATTTGAGAATAACGTTACCGGGAAATACTTGCAAAATTTCCACGACATGAAACCGTTTTTTCCCCGCGGACAGCATCGTATTTAACAACTGGAGACATGTGTTGTTTGTGCATGCACCAGTAGGTGGCTTATGTGAGTCATCAGCTGTCAATATAGTGTCATTATGTCAAAATACTCATTTATTTAGTTTTGTATGAAACCATTGTAATCCTGGTAGTATTCCCTTTCAACAAAATATAACTGTAATCTGATAAAAAAATTTGACGTAATTAACAAATTACAGTTACCAGTTGTTTTTTTTACCCTGATTACGTAACGCCGTTACATGTATGCCGTTACTGCCCAACCCTATATATGTATATATCACATTTTTATTAATTTCAACATTTAAATAATAAATTATATGATGCATTTATAGTAATAATTACAGTATTATTTATTAATAGTGTACTTTTTGAGGAGCATTGGGTCAGATAAAGTGATGATTGCAGAGAGAGAGAGAGAGAGAGAGAGAGAGAGAGAGAGAGAGAGAGAGAGAGAGTGGAAGTGGTGGAGGTAGAACAAGAACAAGGAAGATTGAGGGTCAAACAGAAGTGGTGGAAAGAGGGAATAAGTTGGTAGAGAGGAAACGTGTGCAAAGGAGATGGAAACTATAGATGAGGGAGATTGAGACAGGCTTGAAGAGTGAGACAATCAGAGAGAGAGAGCCAGAGCTCTGAGCGTCCCGGATAAGCTCAGCACAGCTCAGGAGTTGATAGCACTTGACTGCTTGAGGGTGGCTGGAAATAAGACAAACTGTCCCTTGCTGTCAAGCCTTCAGGACTGATTGATCTGTTATCTCTCTGCACAATTTATCTCTCACTTGCTTTATTACCGTGTGTGTGTCTGTGTCTGTGTGTGTGTGTGTCTGAGAGAGAGAGAGAGAGAGAGAGAGAGAGAGAGAGAGAGAGAGAGAGAGAGAGAGAGAGAGAGAGAGAGAGAACAAGTCAAAGAGGCACTTGGTAAGCGAGACCATCTCTCCACATGAGTTTAGTCTCAACAAAGTTGTGAAATCAGAAATAAATGTACACTTTTTTTATTTTTAGTTTTTTTACTTAAAAAATCATGTTAACATAATAGTTTACATCTTATGGCTGTATTATTGAAGCTAAATTTTAATGTTCATGGATAGGCACCATTCACTTCCATGAAAAAGTGGAAATTATATATATATATATATATATATATATATATATATATATATATAATTTCCACTTTTATGGACTATATATATATATATATATATATATATATATATAACACAGTAAAAAGTGTAATATCGTAAATTGTATTTTTTTGTTTTTTTTTTACATAATTTTTCTTTATTTTAAAATAAAAATGAAGTGATGGCAAAGCTGAATTTTCAGCATCATTACTCCAACCTTCAGTGTCACATGATCCTTCAGAAATCATTCTAATATGCCTATTTAGTGCTCAAGAAACATTTCTGATTATTATTAATGTTGAAAACATTTTTTTGTCACCAAAAATGCTGTTAATTAAACTTAAAGCGTAACTCTCGCCAAAATGCAACCTAGGGTCTTTTTGTTAATGTAACCGAGGCAAACTTTCGTTCATAATTAGAATGAAAACACCACTTTAAAGTTTGACCGTATTTTCGCACATTCTAATTATGCTTTTAAATGAAAGTTTGCCTCGGGTAGATTAACAAAAAGACCCTAGGTTGCATTTTGGCGAGAGTTATGCTTTAACCTGTAATGATCCTTTCATATCCTTTGTATTTCACACAATATATTCTTTATCTTACAATTATGCATTGTCTAATTGGAGCAATCAAGCAGAATTGATAATATCATCCAGAACTATAATTTGACATAGTTGAGTTACTTCTACCTAGCTAAATGTGTTGTCAGGAACACCTTTTAACCTGTAGATGGTTCACACATAATTTTAGCGTTATTTCATGACCTTTTACTGTCGTTTCAGAAGGAGCATGTCGACTAAAGGTTGATGCTCAGCTCTGCTGATCTTAATGTCCAATCTTTACGGTAGCGTCTGGGTCAAAACCCTGCCTGTTTGCTGTTCAAAACTAATCAGACCCTGTTCTGGACTTCATCAAGGTTGACTACTCAAGACAGACCGATTTGTTACACAAACTGACACTCAGCAGTCTTTGCTCACCGGCTATTATGAAAAATCCATTCGTCGACAATGGACACGGTGCTGTAAACACTTTGAAACCAAAACGCTGACTAAGTTAAATCATCCATTAAAATAATGAATGACTCTTAATTTTATTCTACCTTTGTTCATCTGCGGATCCATTATTTCTTTGTTTTGGTCCGTCAGAAGAGGAAGTTGCAGGCGAAGACTCGGACTGCGGATGCGTGTGTGTGTGTGTGTATGTGTGTGTGTGTTTGTTAGCTCCATAGCAATATCATAAGTAGTATGAGACTTAATGCGCCGGGCTTATATAAGATGGATGGAATTGGCTGATAAATTGCATTAGACGAAAAGCATAGAGTGTCTCCTGCCAGATGCACTGGTCGCTGAGAGGGTCATGGCGTACTGGATGCTATGATGACGTACATACAAAGACTTTCTGTCATCAGCATCCACATTCGAGAGTCCTTTACCTCTCTTCAATATTAAAATATCCCAGCCTCCTCCATGGCTCAACAAGATCTATTTAAATATTGTGTAGATATAGCTGAATCATATTATTTACTGATTTATATGCTAGTAATTCACATCCAATTAGATGGCAATCTGTGAATCGCCATCATATTTTATGCTGCATTTTGATGACGTGATGTAAAAGCCTTCTTTAGTCGAAGATGATTTATTACAGGCTGTGTTTGAAATAGCATACTAATATTTCCACTATTAGTGCATGTATTGTGCGCAGCATGCAGTGCCCTCGATTTGACCGTTCATTTCCAGTGTGATGAATGAACACTTTTAAATATTCACATTTGAGTTGCTACTATTTTTAATGAATTATTGAATTAATGAAAGAAGTCACTTATTCTTACCAAGGCTGATCAAAAATACAGTAAAAACAGTAATATACAGTAAAATAACTGTTTTCTATTTGAACATATTTTTTAAATGTCATTTATTTATGTTAGGGCAGAGCTAAATGTTCAGCAATCATTACTCCAGTTATCAGTGTCACATGATCCTTCAGAAATCACTGTAATTTGGTGCTCAAGATACATTTCTTATTATCACAGTTGAAAACAGTGAAAATTGAAAACAGTTAAATAAATAAAACAGTTATTTGAAATAAATGTATTTTGTAATATTATAAATGCCTTTACTGTCACTTTTAATCAATTTAATGCATTTTTGCTGTATAAAAATATTGATTTATTTTCTTTCTTTTTTTAAATACCGACCCTAAACTTTTGAACGGTAGTCTATACCGTATACACACAGTATAACACATATTATTCTGTTAGTACACTGGTATTACATTTCAGAAACATAATCATTTTTATAATTATTCATTATCTTCATTAAACTTTGTCATTATTCGGTTTCGTTCACATGGAGGTCGCATGCTCCAAGGTCACGGGTAGACTGGATGCAACAGGGAGGCAATCAGCACCTCGTGTGCTCGCACGCCAGCCCTTTCCAGAGCAAGAATGGGACAGCTTGATTTTTATTATCCATCTCCCTTTTCATCATGCAATTGTGGCTCCAGCCGTCAGAGTGAAATTACTCTGATTATTTTCAGCATATGGGGAAATAAGACCCAATTTCCCACCTCAATCTTCTAGATGATTTGAAGTGTAACCAGTCTGTCACACTGGACAGGCAGATAGACGCACCAGACCCTGATTAGGTCCACCATCATGCACAGAGTATTATTTTCCCCAAATTATATCAATCTTCATTTATTTAGACTGCAGGAGCTGGGGTTTTTCATTCACCTCCTCAGAGGTTGAGGTTATTAAATGCAAATCAACAAGTTAACGCCTGCGATTTTGAGTGATTCAAGGTTGTGTATAATCACAACAAGTGTTTTCTCTTAATTGACACAGAGAATCAAAGCTTGGCTCTTGGATATCTGTTTCAGTCTTAAATATAACAACTGAATGTGCCAGCCAGGTATCGAATGTAACCTTGGTGTTTACTATTCCCTAAAGTTCTTTACTACGGTAATTACATGACTTTAAAGGCGCTGCAGCTTGATTGAATTGGTTCCATATGATTAACTCCAGCAGTGTAGGTTTATGTTTTTCATGACATATTTTCACTGTCCCTCCATAAAAAGTATATGTATATATATATATATATATATATATATATATTTTTTTTTTTAAAAGGTTAATTTGACCTTTAACAGTATAATTTTTACCCTCATGTAGTATGACATTCTATTTTTGTTGATTCTAACCCTTTCATATCATATTGTTACCTGTGTTTCCTTGCTGTTGTCATGTTTCTAAGCATGTTCTCGTTTGTGGTCATAGTTACTCATTGGCTACGAAAGGAGAAGTTTAGAATGACGGGACACTCATTTATATGACACTTTATTCAACAGGAAGAAACAGCTCAATCTGCGCGTCATTCGTCATTACACTATTTCAACATCATTGCACATGCGCCGTCCTTTCAGTTTCGGTTTTCAATCCGATCAAGTGTTTACATGTTCTCTCGATCGGATTAGAAAAGGAATAAACCATCCCTTTCAATCGGGTCAAAATTTATTTCGGATCAAGCTCAGTCGGATCGATTCTGGTGTTTATATGAAGGCTTTTCAGTCCGATTGAGCCGTCAATCCGATTACTAACGTAGCCATTGTTTGATTAATTACATTCACCTGCTCCTTGTTCAGTTTTTCAGTTGTGGCCCCGCCCCTTTTCAGCGCTGCACTCATTGTGTTCTGTCTTCCGGTTTGTATTTCCACAACATGAAGCTAAGATCTTACAGATTTATGAATGAACCGCTCATTTTAAAATCTTCCCGGTCTACTGACATTAGTTATGACATCCGCTTTAAACATTACAATGCTCATGATAACTTTCGTTAACTCTACAATAAGAAAATACACTTCACTAGCTAATTACTCTTCGACAGCAATGATCAAAAGATGATATAAATGTGTGATGATCTAAACATGGCTGTGCGCTTGTTTCTCTAGTGCATAAGGTCTAAATAGTTTGCTCTGTGATTTGTCTGGTGTTGATTGTGTTTAGCGCACACTATTACATGTTTAATGTGCTCTATGGATTATCTGTTGCATCTTTCACACTTTCAGACATTAAATATTAGGCCAAATAGTTTTAATAATGTTGTTTCTAAAAAAGTTGTGTTATGCTGCTCTCTGATTTGAGCAGGTACAGTACGTGCATCGCTATTAGAAAATCGCGAGTCAAGTGAAATGTTCCTTTCCACCCCAACTGTTTCTACAAGCAAATTAGCATTTGCCCGTGAACCAGCAACATCCGAGAAATGACTTGAAAAATTGATGACCTCGGTACAAGCTTTACGTCTGAAACACCTCATTAGCTGCTTTCCTCTCACTAGAGTCTAGACTGTATTTGGGTTATGGAAACCAGGCTCATTTGTGGGGGTGTTTTTTACTATAAAAGGCCCAAATAGTAATTATCTGGAAGAGTCATTAGCTGTGTTTTTATCTAGGTAAAAATTATGCTTTCATAAATATCAGCAATATATGAGTGATATTTTTCCTCCTCTTTGCTTGTGCCAGAGGCTTCGTTTCCTGTTTCACTCAACAAAGATAGAAATCAAACATGGGAAGTTCAAACCGTTCGCTGCGGCCCTCTCTCCTCCCGCACAGCCGTCACCGTTATTAATGCCCCCCGATGTAAATGACTGATAGTCTCGAGTTGCAGTGCCCCTGAAGTACGCTGCAGCGGGGTATCGGACACTTAATTCTGCTGCTATGCCATGCTTTTAAGAAGGGAGATCAGCCATGAGCGGCCAATTTCCTTCCGAGATGGGCAGGCTTTATTGATGGAGTGGACCACGCTAATGTTTTTAGCCTTCTGGGTGTCCATCTGTGAGCATTTTTCCAGTGTCATCACCACTCTGTTTAAGTAGCTCCAATGGCTTCTTCGGGCAAAGGGGAGATAATGCAGGCTATTTATCATGCAGGAATTCAATTTTGAGCCCACCATTCTCCTCATAAAAGAGTTACCAATCCATATATCAACCATTTAGTTGTCTGTTTTCATGAGCGGGAAATCATTTGTATGCATTTTATTTATTTATCGCACAGGTCGGATGGCCGACGGCGTTTGCCCTTAGGGTAGAGGAGAAAGATAGTCAAGGCGAACAATTAACTATAGGATGGCAATGTCAGAGAGAGAGAGGAAGGAGAGTGGAATTCTGGTCTGTGGCCCGCATACTTTCTCTATATGCACTTCAATATGAACTTGAATTAAACCACAATCAGAATTTATTGATTGCAGATTTATTTTGATTCTATTAGTACTGTTAATATGATACTTTTGTGGAATATTAGAAAAAGTCTCATATGCCTTAAGTTTGTAAAACACAATAACAATTGTTGAATCATTTGCAGTTCAGTAAGTGGGTCTTAATAATTCAGTGCCTTATCAGAATGATTTGTCAGTGTTTTTGATTCATGGAAAAGAACCTGCTTATAAAACCCATTCTTGTGAATCGGACAACACTGGTCGTGTGTGTTTCGCACTGTAGAATTTAGGGATGCACAATAAATCTTTATCATATCAATATTATTAGAGATTTTATTGTATTGGTCTACACTCACCTAAAGGATTATTAGGAACACCTGTTCAATTTCTCATTAATGCAATTATCTAATCAACCAATCACATGGCAGTTGCTTCAATGCATTTAGGGGTGTGGTCCTGGTCAAGACAATCTCCTGAACTCCAAACTGAATGTCAGAATGGGAAAGAAAGGTGATTTAAGCAATTTTGAGCGTGGCATGGTTGTTGGTGCCAGACGGGCCGGTCTGAGTATTTCACAATCTGCTCCGTTACTGGGATTTTCACGCACAACCATTTCTAGGGTTTACAAAGAATGGTGTGAAAAGGGAAAAACATCCAGTATGCGGCAGTCCTGTGGGCGAAAATGCCTTGTTGATGCTAGAGGTCAGAGGAGAATGGGCCGACTGATTCAAGCTGATAGAAGAGCAACTTTGACTAAAATAACCACTCGTTACAACCGAGGTGTGCAGCAAAGCATTTGTGAAGCCACAACACGCACAACCTTGAGGCGGATGGGCTACAACAGCAGAAGACCCCACCGGGTACCACTCATCTCCACTACAAATAGGAAAAAGAGGCTACAATTTGCACAAGCTCACCAAAATTGGACAGTTGAAGACTGGAAAAATGTTGCCTGGTCTGATGAGTCTCGATTTCTGTTGAGACATTCAGATGATAGAGTCAGAATTTGGCGTAAACAGAATGAGAACATGGATCCATCATGCCTTGTTACCACTGTGCAGGCTGGTGGTGGTGGTGTAATGGTGTGGGGGATGTTTTCTTGGCACACTTTAGGCCCCTTAGTGCCAATTGGGCATCGTTTAAATGCCACGGCCTACCTGAGCATTGTTTCTGACCCTGTCCATCCCTTTATGACCACCATGTACCCATCCTCTGATGGCTACTTCCAGCAGGATAATGCACCATGTCACAAAGCTCGAATCATTTCAAATTGGTTTCTTGAACATGACAATGAGTTCACTGTACTAAAATGGCCCCCACAGTCACCAGATCTCAACCCAATAGAGCATCTTTGGGATGTGGTGGAACGAGAGCTTCGTGCCCTGGATGTGCATCCCACGAATCTCCATCAACTGCAAGATGCTATCCTTTCAATATGGGCCAACATTTCTAAAGAATGCTTTCAGCACATTGTTGAATCAATGCCACGTAGAATTAAGGCAGTTCTGAAGGCGAAAGGGGGTCAAACACAGTATTAGTATGGTGTTCCTAATAATCCTTTAGGTGAGTGTATATTAGATATTTAATTTGTGCTATTGACTATTTATTGGTTAGTATTAGACATTTAATCATGCATTCTCATTTCCTCTAACATTTTGATTACCTTGCCGTCATTTAATGCTCTTGAATGAATAAAAAAACACTAATCATTTAATAATGTATTATCAAAAAGAATTTTTTTTTGCTGATGTCTAAAATGATTCATTTTAATTTGTAGTGTTTTTTGTATTTTTTTGACAAAACTTTGTAGAATTTTATATCTGCCAGTAATTATCAACTTATCAGTATTGGCTGGAGTTTTAATGTTAGATAAAATTATATTCAGTAGTAATGTACGTTTTTTTTTTGCTAACAATTGTGTGATAACCGTTGATGGAAATAAAAAAACATGAATATTATTCATATTGTTCTGGGTTTTTTTTTTCTTTTTCGGGATCTGAATCTCAACCCTAGTGATTACTACTGAATGCCACAGGTTATTTTTCCCTGGATCTCATTTAACTCAACGTTTGCATTCCTAATGAGCTCTGTTGTTAACATACACTCGGCCCTCCGCTGGGGAGCGTGACCTCCAGTCGCCAGGGCTTTGCTGTTATATGATTAACGAGAGTGTGATTCCATGGGATCAGATGAGCGTTCAAAAACAGCTTTTGATGAAAACCTTTTTGATGAAGTACCGATCTTAATAGCGTCTGGTGTTTCATGTGGCTCTGATGAGGGCTTCAGATTTAGGTTTGCTGCTGCTTGAATCCATGGACAGACTCGTTTAAAGGACTATCTAGCTGTGCGCAGCTGTGGTCCAGTCAAGGTCGTGTGTCTGAGACGTGTTTCATGCATGTCTGACAGTAATTAATTGTGCCGGGCGCAGTGCTGGCCTTCTCTTCCTATCCTCTCTCCGCTGCCACTTCCTATAGATTTCAACAGAGTTGGCTGACGTTTTAAAGCCACAGATGTGCTAACTTGCCAATATATTTCATATTACTTGATAGAGCATCATGCCGAATTGAATCGATCGCTGTTTGTCTTTCCTGTTTTCCCCTTTGTAATGGAATGGCAGATGAGATGATTTACATTTTTAAGGTTACTTTTTCCTCATAAGTGATTCTCATCTATTTTCCTGCCAATAAAACACATCACAGTAGAGGAAGTCTTCATCTAATGACGAACCCCCTAATGTTATTTAAATGATGCTGATTGAGGGGAAATGTGTGTGTGAGTGTTTGACAGTGATTGTCAGTTTTAGTTTTGGTAATACATTCCTCACCATCTGGACTATCAGTAGGAACTAACTAAAAAACTAATATATGCAGAATTTCCTGTTAAAAGAACATACTTATTTTGTAGTATTTTTTAGTAGTATGTGTATACGTGTAAAATCTATTGGTACAGTTTTATTTAAAGGGTTAGTTCCCCCAAAAATGAAAATTATGTCATTAATAACTCACCCTCATATCGTTCCAAAACCGAAAGACTTCCATTCATCTTCGGCACACAAGATCTTTATCACGAAATCTGAGACCTTTCTGTCCTTCCATTGACAGCCTATGCAACTACCACTTTCAAGCCCGAGAAAGGTAGTAAAGGCATCATAAAAGTAATCCATGTGACTCCAGTGGTTTAACCTCAGCCAGACTGGGGAGAGAGGTGCTGTAATAATGTAAAATATGTGAAAAATAATGGGGTTTTTTAACAATCAAGCATGAAAACATATTTTAATTCACCCCAAAAACAAAATCAAGACTTCGGAAAAGGGCATAATAGGACCCCTTTAATACAGGAGATATTCTTTGAATACAAGACTTACTATCTTACACCATTTTGCTTTTTAAGTAAATGAATCTTTTTTAAGGATAGTTTAGGTATTTTTATTGGAAAATAAGACAAAATACTGATTAAATATATTTTTTGCAGTGAAACTAGAGAATGATTTCAAGCAGTTGGACTATTGTCTTTCTCTACTGACATAAACAGCAAGTCCAGCATATTCCGGAGCCTGTCTCATGCTCGAATTGTCCTCACTTGGCTCTTAGTTTGAAGCTCTGCGTCTGCGTGAGAGAAAATTAAGGACTGAAATCAATTTGAGCACTGCCATTTCCCTCTCAAGTGGCTTATTATAACATTACGCCACTGCCTGAGATTATTGATTCCAATCAAATCTGTTAGCTTCATTAGCTGATAGTTTCGCCTGTTGAGACGGATGAAAGATCAGTGAAAATGGCAGCCGATTTTATGATTTAGTTGTTTCAGATCGCATTATGTTTTTCCATTTAAATGCCAGTGAGGTTTTGTGTATTATAGAAATAGGAGCATATTTTCTCAGGCAGGGGTTTTTGAGATAGCAAAGCAAAAGCTTTTTAGATGATTAGGGGTTGGATGGAAAGAGAGCAAGCAGGATCCAGAGACCTGTGCAATGCATTTAATCTCATAAAGTAATGCGCTGTGCTCACATTCAGCAATCAGCTCATCATGGTGGGCTGAAGTAGCTGACACTGTGACACGTGGAGGGTGAAATCACAGTAGCAATAACTCCGTTCTGATCTTTGTGCTTTGCTGGCTCAACAGGAGAAAGCATGGCCGCCGCAACACACTTTGCTTTCCTCAAGAGCTAGTCTTATTATGTGCATAACGGAATGAGTATTTCTCTCTTTGAATCTGCATCTTTTTTCTCGCTTTTACATGTTGATAGTAGATGCCCTCACTGCGGTGGTTCCAAAATGCAGTGATGGTAATACATTTGCTGGTCTTTTTTAGCTTCTGAGTCCCGTCTGGTTTGCTGGTTTTAGAGGAGTTTTGGGCAAGTATCAACTGTAAGTCTAGCTAGCCAACCAGTTGAACACTAGCTTGGTCAGACTGGGAGACCAGCAAAGACAACCTTAAACTATGCTAAGACCAACAAACCATCTCAAACCGTATTTTTCCCAAGCAGGGATATGTTGTTTTGCTGAATGTTAGCATTCCCATTCATCCTAATGACACAGCTAGCGCTAAGCTATCAGGCTAACCACAAGCTAAATGAAATCCCAGAGAATGAGAATTGTTTAAAGGGTTAGTTCACCCAAAAATAAAAATTATCTCATCATTTACTCACCCTCATGTCGTTCCAAGCCCGTTAGACTTTTGTCCATCTTTGAAACACAAATTAAGATATTTTTAATGAAATTTGAGAGATTTCTGTCCCTCCATTGACAGTATATGCGCTACCACTTTGACGCTTCAAGAAGTTCATAAAGAGATCATAAAACATATCCATATGAAGTTTTTTGCTTTATATGACGAACAGATTTAGGCTTTTATTCACGCATATATATACGATAATGTATGTGATATGTAATGTTGTATTATGATGGTTAAGATTACATATATCAATACTGTTGTGCTGATAACTTGCCATTGATGTCATCCATAACTGTAGTTTTGGTATTCTATGTTTTAAAGATTTTATTATATTGGTAAAGGTCAAGGGTTCTAACTAAGTGAATAGTTAATGTAATCATAATCATCTCATGAACAATACCTCTGCAGCAACAAGGGAAATTGAATATGTTAGTATGCACAATGATTGGATGGATGAAATTACACAACAATGATAGGCAAGTTTAAAGTGCCGTGCAGCTGTAATTAAAACGCAACCAAAGCCGAGACTTGTGAGCGGCATCAGTTTACTCTGCGCTAAGTTTTCATCTCTCTGTGTTACCTTACGCCAACTTGTACCCCAGTAAAATGAGAAGGATATATGGGTCCTGTCCTCTAACATTACCTGAAGGAAATTACTTGGGAGGTGAAAGAAAATACCGTATTTCTTCATCTTATTTTCTGTCCACTTTTTTATTGAATTTGGAGGGAATTTGCAGTATACTGATAGCCTTGTGTTGTTTGTGCAGAATACCAATGGCAGCCAGTCATTGTGTTTCCCTGAACATGGTCTTGTTTGTTGAATGATACTGTTCAAGCCACATTATTTTGCCTCTCTTTTGATTCTTTTTGGTGTTTAAGGGACAAAATTGGGATCGGCTGGCTGCCTTAATGTTCCGTCTGATCGATGACAGGGTCAGATGATTGATGAATCAAGCAATCAGTGAGTTTCTCCCGTGGACTCGTGGTCGACGCACACGATCAATTCCTCTCCCAATGGAGTGATATCATTAAGCCTCAGGAAGTTTTCGATAGCAGCCTCTGCAGGATCCTCCTGCCCATATATTTGACCTAGGAACAGGCTGTTAACTTTTCCAAAGTCAAAACACAATAGCGAGACTTTGCCAGGGCCCCAGGGCACAATATAACTTTTTTCGCAATTTTCAGACCCAGGGTCCCAAAGCACTTTTGTGGAAAATTCACCCATTTTCAGGGCTTTTTCGTAATTAAAGTCGACAGCCACTTTGCTTGATTTTTTTTCTCTCTCCTTGTTTCACTTAATCCATTGTGCTTTTTTATAATTCTCTCTTCGAAAAGGTCATGGAATCATCGGAAAAGGTGCCCCTAAATCCCAGGCGTTCACACGGATCAGAGATGAGCTACCATAATCTCCTCTCCTTTATGACAAGGGACATTTTTCTGCTTTGATATCAGATAGGTTTTGACCTTTGTATGCCCTGTCTATGTCACTTTCTGTCAAAGCTAGTCTCAGAGGTTTCTTGTTCATCTCATGAATTGAAAAAGGAGCAGCACAATCCATGTTTGCTAGCTTTGAGACAGTATGTATGCTAAGACACTATTTTTCAAATGTTTGGGATCTGTAAGAATTTTTTTTTTTAAAGAAATTTATATTTTTATTCAGCAAAAGTGACACTAAAGACATTTGTAATGTTATAATGTTATAATCCTGAAAAATAAAGCATATTTCTCCTTCCACAATAATATTAAGCAGCAGAACTGTTTTCAACATTGATGATAAAATAAACCTTTCTTGAGCACCAAACCAGCATATTAGAATGATTTCTGAAGCATCAGGTGAGGCTGAAGACTGGAGTAATGGTGCTGAAAATTCAGCTTTGCCATCACAGGAATACATTGCTTTTTAAATTAAAAATGATTGTAATAATATTTCACAATATTGCTGTTTTATGTTTTGTCCTGATGAGCATAAGAGACTTCTTAAAAAAAATAAAAAATAACAATAAAAATCCTATCAGCCCCAGACTTTTGAATATTAGTGTAAAAGTTGACCAAGTTAACTTTTATTTTAGCACATGCACACACTTAAAATATACTTTCTCGTCGGGAAAAAACATTGAGGATTCATCTTGCTCTCATTGCATATCCAAATATGTATGATTCAAATATATTGAAACATACCAAATCACAGGTCATGACTGTGATGTAAATGTAAGGCAGTGGAGGGAAAGTTTTTTGGGTCTTCAAATAACTGTAGAAAGGGTTGCCAGATCTCTCTCCAGACTACAGATCTTTTTAAGGGGTGGTGTAGTTTGGAATTGGATTGTCTATAACTGATTCCTAACCTTCTGTGCTTTGTTTGTGGCCTGTTGTGTGTCTAATTCTCAGGATCAAAGCACCACAGTAGCGCACTGTAGCGGCCTCTTCTTTCCGAAATGCTTCCCTGACAGTAGGGACGCTCTACTTAATTGACACCCAGATGCCACAACAAAGAGATGATGCATAACCAAGACCTTTCACTCAGACTGCCATTCATTTATGTGAGAATCTGTAAGAACAGGGTGACTCATCATTCATATTCCCCTACTGACGTTAGGCTGAATTTATGCCTTAAGGGATAAGATAGCATTAAATAAATAAGAATCCTATCTTATGCCATATGCCAGGGGTGCCCAATCCTACTCCTGCCGATCGACTGTCCTGCACACTTCATCTCCCTAATCAAACACACCTGACTTTAATTTTCAAGTGATGCTGAAGACGTTAATTGGTTGCTTCAGGTGTGTTTGATTAGGGTTGGAGATGAACTGTGCAGGACAATTGATCGGGAGGAGCAGGATTGGGCACCCCTGCCATATGCCATATCTGCTGTAAGCTGCCTTTGATCATTTAAAATAAAAAATAGACACAAATGAGACTAGTGTTGTCATATGTGTATCAGATAATTTGGTCTTTGATGAGAAATGTTTGAGTTCATATTGACTTTGGTCAAATCTGAGCACAGTTTGGAGACTCTGAAGGGGAAGAGACACATTTTTCTCTGGAGAAATATGAGTCCCATTTTCTCTCCATTTCATCTCCATGCAGTCTAGAAGAAACTGTTTCCGATACTATATAAAGAATGATGGTTGTGTAAGGGGTGCTTTATGGGTGACAGTGTGGGAAGATGCCCCCCCCCCCCCCCCCTCTTCTCTGCTGAATGGAATAGGCCATCTCCATCAGCACATGTTCTTCCCCAGAGGGTGCCTGTCATCAGAGAGCATGTGGGCTTGTGGCAACGTGACCTTAGTAATACCCTGGCTGTTGAACATGCCTGACTTTCACAGGAGATTTATATAAGTATGAATGATAATGAATATTTACATCGTCCCACTGCACTCAACTTCTTGACCCAAACGATGCTTTATGGGTGAATCCAGAAGAACCACAAACATTGTTGTATCGTAGATCAGAACTGGTTTATGCAGCTTTAGTCACTGATATCAGTTAGTCACATTGCTGCTTGGGAATAGCTAGTCTCAGCCTCAGACGTCATGCCCACCTACCATTGGCTGTTCATTGTTCATTTTTATGGTCCTGCATTGTGGAAAATTTCATTTTAATGTCTCTCAATATCTTGTAAGACATAGCCTATCAACTTACCAGTAGTATATTAGAAGTTAACTACCCATATGTTTAATTATATAAGTATATTGGACACTCTCTTAGTTGCTAAGGAAATTTATGTTTTTTGTTTGTATTTAATGTATTTTACGAATTTAAAAAAAAGGTTTGTGTGTGTGTTTATGACGTCACACTTTGGGAACATTAGAGTTCAGTTCCTGAGACTGTGTGTAAAGTTTTTTTTTTCAGTATACTCCAGTAATATCTGATTAGCACTAATAACACACCCATTAAACAGTTTTATTATTGTTGATCAACGATCAGCGAATCAACCCTGTAATGTACAGTATGTGCTGGATGAGTCAGCCAGCGCTGCTGTTGTGTGTTATTATTAGCTAAATATTTTATCTCCCCACCTATTCCGCAGCCTATTAATCAGCAAATGCATATTTGCAAATAATTCTTAAAAAACACAGCTTTATTTAACAAGCACAGTGGAAATTATTTTATTGGCCTTGGTATTGGAATATAATGCCTCAGTCTCATATTAGTATAAGATTTTTGCACCAGTCTAATGAGCTTGGCCTGGCATATTCAAAATCAATAGTTTATTTTAATAGATTGGTAAATATTTATTTCACTGCATACATAGAAATTGAGCACTAATACAGTGGCCCCAAAATGTATTTGGACACTTAAGCCACACTTAGAAATGTATGAATATTATTGTATTAGATAACAACATATCGGAGTGGGGTTTGAGGGAGTTCAGGGAGCGTATAATTTCTCGAGATAACTTTATTGATGGACGTTTGACTCTGCCATTATGAAACATCTTTGTACTTTTCAAAAAGCAGATGAAAGTGTGAAGCTCAACTGGCCCCGGTGTTTGTTACACCATGACTTCATGGTCTCTAAAGCCCTGAAAACAGGTTTCTCTGACCTGTTATTTCCCATTAACTTCCATGAGCGGATTCCAGCTCTTTGTGGCAGCAGAGCTTTTGGGCTTTTAAGAAACTGGCACGAACGGGAAAAACTGTCAGTCACCGAAATTTGGTAATGCTGCTATTTACCAGCACTTCTCTGACAAAATCGCTTAAATGAGCGGTGGCACTTTCCCCAAACACACCCAGTGAGAAGTGAAATAAATAAAGCGTCAAGCAATTATGAAGCCTGATGACAGTTTAAGGTCAGCCAATTAGAGGGCTTCTTCACTGAAATCAGCTTATGGTTACTTTTTTACCCTGTAGCTATGGAGGTCACTGCCACAGTGAGGACTGAATCATTTAATGTATTTGTGTCATTTATGTAGCATCACCTACAGTAGGTTTTATGTCAGGGATCTATTTTTAATATTGCCTCAGTGGTCGTACAGAAGAACCTGAAGGATATATGACATTTGGATTGAATTTCCATGCATCTCTAGAGTTCCTACTGTACCCTGACTAGTTCATATTTTACATATTTATTAGTAAAGCCATTGTGGCAGCTCTCACAGTGTGCTCTCTCCGCATGCTGGCAGTTTCCATCCCGCTCAGTTGACATTTGAGTTCACTGCGTGGTCTATTCCCGTATCAGTCTCGATCATCTTTCTGGCCCTCGGGCAACGGCTCTTTCGCCAGCCTCATTTAAATGCAAACGAATATTAAAATAGATTATCATCATTAACATTGCTGTATCTTGATGAATTTTATTCAGTTGCTCTCCTCCTCCCACCCCTAGAGCCATCCATACTAAGGAAATTAACATTCGCCACTTGGTTCCTTAAAAACCTCAGGGTGGCAAACAAGAGACTCTTCTTCACTGGTCTGTATTAATGAGGCTCTCAAATATGGGTGTGAAAAGTAATTCATGGCAAATTGCTTCCCGATTTACATTCTGTTGAGATTGATTGAGATTAAAAATCTGTTTTATAAATGTATTTTATTGATCTTATTGTGAATGACTCTTTAATGCATATGTTTCTTTTTTGTGAGCTAGTAATTTTTAATTAAAATATCTTAACTCAATCTTCCGAGTTTAATCTACTTAAACCTGGGCTGGGTACATGAGCACTGATCGTCCGTTGATCTCCTGATTCTCACGACTCCGAAAACGTCGGAGCAAATTTTCAAATAGGCACTAATTTTATAAATAAACCACAGATTTGAGCTTTAAACAACTACATTCATGTTTGAAAAACTCTTACAACTGCATTTCGTGACAATAACAGTGGTATTAATGCTCACTGGTTGGTGCGAGATGCATTCTGGGATTCCTGGTTGTCTCAAGTTTGCACAAGTCATAAAAGGGGTGGAGCAAGAGCACATCCGGAGATCTAAACTGTACTTGCCTTGATTAACTTTGAATTGGAACAGTACTTGGGCAGCGAATGGGGACGTTTCACAAGTCCACAAGAAAACAATTACAGACAAGAACGCATATTGAGAAATGGCTTTTGAGTTGGTTCTTGACTTTATTTTTTGAGGAACATATATCTAGCTCTCTGGCATTTTTTAGTTGTTTGTCTTGCAGCAAAATCTTCAGTATGTGAAATTAAGTATATTAATGTCTGCAGTTTCCTCCGTGACCTCTTTTTCTTTGCTCTGTGGGTGTAAAGCACAATTACTTTAGCAGAGAGCTTTTCTTTTGCTGCCATTTAGACCTTTGAGGATTCTGGCCAAAGATCAGGAGGCCAAGAATATGAAACGGCCCATTGTGTGAAGTAGATAATGAATGCCATTTTTCAAGCTTAGCTACACATTCTGACAGCTTCTACGTAATCCCTCCACTACACATCATTGTATCTGTTACATGCTGACACTGGAAGTCATCCTCAATGTCTATTACAAACAACACAGTTACTCTTCAAATGCCCAACATGCGTCATTTAGCGTGGAATGCCTAGATTTGTGCGAATAGCAAGTCTTCGGTGTGGTAATGAACACGTTCAGACAGCTCTATTTATGTAAATAACCTTGTGCATTTTCAGTAACCTCTTGCTGGATGCGTGTAAATGTTGCCATTCATTACACTGGTTTACTGGCTCTCTGTGCAAGCCATGGACTTGATGTGCTTCTTTTTGCACCATTTCCTGGAAGTCTTCTAGGATAAAATGAAGCTCTTGAATTGAAGTTGTTTGTTTATTTATCCTGAGATGGATTATGAAAATTCAAGGCAGGAATGTGTTTGCTTAGTGTGATAATGGATATTTGTGAGATTTATGTCATATTTTGCTGTACATCATATTTAAATATCCTTCCAAGCCTTCAAAAGGAATGCAAAAACAAAACAAAAAAGAAAATCAGTCGGCCCTGAATAGTTGGTCTGAATTCGTAGAGTTGAAAGAGAGGATATATATATATATATATATATATATATATATATATATATACACACACACACACACACACGTACATGTACATATATAAATGAAAGTATGTTAAGATACAGTAGATAGATGGATAGATTTTTCTATAGAAATTTCATAATGAGACCTGTGCAAACCTTTTCATTGAATATGATGGATATGCCACTATATTTCACAATAACAGCAGTATCTGAAACTATACCAGATATCCCCATTAAGTCATCATTAAATCATCATACTTGCATACTTTTATCTGGAACCATTGAACTGTTGGATTCATCTTGTCTTGTCTTTCTTGTGCACCTCCGCAGGCCGTGCTCTCAGCTAAAGAGGAACAAAAGAAGTGCATAATGATGTACATCACCTAAAACTGATGGCTTCCTGTCACTGTAGTCAGTAGTGGAGGAACACAGCTCTTAACTACCATCACCTCTTTCATTCTGCATTTAAAACGCTTCCAGCTGAAATTCCTTCATGAGTCTTTTTCCTTCCTTTGCTCTTTCATGCCATACCATAGATTTCCCCCTTTTAATTAAAGGGATAGTTCACCCTATTATGAAAATGAAGTAATCATTTACTCACCCTGGTGTTGTTCTAATGCCGTATGACCTTCTTTCTTTTTTTGGACCACAATGAATGAATGTTTTTTCTTCCTTTCTAAATGTAAATTGTAGCAACATGCTGCATTTAATGTAGGATTGAACTGATGTCTGGTCCTATGTGTATACACTATCATTTAAACATTTGGGTCAGTAAAACTTAAAAAACGTTAAAAAATAATAATTTCTTGAGGATCTAATCTGCGTATTAGAATGAATTCTGAAGTATTATGTGACACTGAAGACTGGACTAATGATGAAAATTCAGCTTTGCAATCACAGGAATAAATTAAAACAGTGAAATAATGGTTTTCCTTCCTTCCTTCCTTCCTTCCTTCCTTCCTTCCTTCCTTCCTTCCTTCCTTCCTTCCTTCCTTCCTTCCTTCCTTCCTTCCTTCCTTCCTTCCTTCCTTCCTTCCTTCCTTCCTTCCTTCCTTCCGTCCTTCCTTCCTTCCTTCCTTCTTTCCTTCTTTCCTTTCTTCCTTCCTTCCTTCCTTCCTTCCCATTTCCCATTTCCCTTCTAATGCAGTTATTGTCAAACAAACCCTATTTCATTCCTTCATTTAGAATATATGAATATTTCATTGAAACGCCCACTTGAATTTTTGCATTAACATGGCCATTGTACATAAAACACAGGGGAGAACAGCAGGGGTCCTTGAATGTGTCTAATTGACATTGTGTAGTTTAGATTTCTTCATATAACTGTACAAAGATAAGTTTGTAGGTGGTTTCAAATGTTCTTTGATAGAGCTTCTAATTATGTCTTAACAGTAGTTGGCCCTGAGAATCTTCTTTGAGGCAATTGAAAGAAATAGATCTTTTAGAAAATGTACCATATTCATTTGCAATCATAATCTGTCTTTTACTATAGTACATAAAGTCCATTCAGAGAAGCAGGTTTATGTGCGGTGCTGAGTTGCACTTAATCCAAATACACTTTTGGAAAAACAATTGTCACTCTCTTTACTGCCTGAAGCGAAGACCTCTCATGAAACAATCTCGCCCATTGTAATGTCTGGCTGGTTCCTCTGACGTTGCATAGTCAAAGGATTTCTTGTACGCAGCATATTAAATGTCGCAGGAGACATTTAATAAGTGTAAATACAATTTGCAATATCTCAATCTTTAAATGTCTCCATACCTCAAAACCCCCCGCCTTACTCCAAGTGAATGTGTCATAGATTAGTTAACCATTCAATTCTGCTGTTATTTTTGCAGTCTCATCTCTGCAGAGCAACATTAAGATCACTGGTGGCAGCAGCAGATGAAATTGGATTACTGACGGACAATGGAGGCAGGCCAAGATGCGTCTTCCCTCTGCCGTGCTTCATGGGAGCTTTCTTCATTAGCCCATGCTCAATCTGTAGTTAATGCTCGGTGGCGCTAATGCTGGGAAACGCTATAACTCGGCCAGCCTCTTTTAAATGCGGGTGAAGCTATCTATTCAACCTGCCCCTACTGATTGATTAGCTTTTGTCTTTCTGATTAAAGGCTGCTCGTCTCCCTTCGCACCGAAAGAAATTTATAAATTGGGACGAAAGAGAGAAACTGAGTGGGAGAGAGGCGAACGAAAGCACAAGGTTGGGAGAATGAGATTCGGCTTTGTCACAGGGAGAATGAACTTTAATCTCAATCACAGACTGAAAGCGTACGCTATAGCAGGCTAATCGCTAATGGGATGCTTCTGCTGCCAAGTAATAATCATGAGAAAACATTATGTGCGCATAAGGAAGGGAAAATATCATTACAGGAATTGATTACGCTGACCTTTGCATTCGATATTCATTACTGAATTGGTTTAGTGATGCTTTTAGCTTGACACTCTCACTTCTTGTTGTCAATTTACCATGGTTAAGGGGTGTTTAAAAAAACAAGACAAAAATCCCCTCGACCGTGGTAAAACGTAGCTAATGGTCTTAAGTGGCTTATTTTTTCTCTAAAATTACAGCAATAGCAGTGTGTTCAATAAATAATTGCATTTCTTAATATTTAGAATTGTAGTAAACAATTCTTACACCAAGTAATACCGTTCATTATGCTAACTGTAAGTTGTTTACCACTTTAATGGCTTGAAGCAGTGTTCTCATAACTGATAGAGCATGGTGCCAGAAAGGTCGTGGGTTCAATTCCCACATACAAGTTATATAAGTGTCTCCCAAATGAGTTGATGTAAATTGTAATCATTTTGAAAACACATTGTTCAAAAGTTTGTGGTCAGTAAGATTTTTTCTATTGAAAGAAATGGATATTTTTATTCAGCAAGGATACATTTAATTGATTAAAAGTGACAGTAAAGACTTTAACATTGTTACAAAAAAAATCGAGTCAAAGAATCTTGGACAACGTATGGTTTTCAGAAGAATATTAAGCAGCACTACTGCATTCAACATTGCTAATTATAAGATATGTTTCTTGAGCAGCAAATCAGCATATTAGAATGATTTCTGAAGGATCATGTGACACTGTAACGGCTGCTGAAAATGCAGCTTTGTCATCATTGAAATAAATTACATTTTAAAATATACTAAAATAGAAAACAGTTATTTTAAATTGTAATTATATTTTACAATATTTTCTGTAATTGTAATAAATGTAGCCTTGGTGAGCATAAGAAACTTCTTTCAAAAACTTGTAAAATTTTACCGACCTCAGACTTTTTATTGGTTTTGTATATCAGCGTTTCAGTGGCTTTGAATGTAATTTTAGAGCCTTAGTAGAAGTGTTATGATTTTTTTATAGATGCGCACTTGTGCATACTGAAGTACTGAATGTTTGCTCTCTTTTTTGTTAGTGTTTAGTCAGTGATTTTGCACTTCATCTCTTAAGGCCTATCTTCTGAACATTAATGGATTTTCTTCTCATATTTATGGATCTAATTTCTCATGTATGAAAATGACTTGATAAATCTCATTCAGAGCACAGCTGCCCTACAATGCTGTTTACATCACTGTTTATATGAAACGGGGCCCAGGGACCACATTAATGGTGATCCCGACGGACACCTCAGACAAGAGCTTGCAACCTCCCCATAAAATCCCTTTAGGTTGTGTCCCCCCCCCCATTGGACATGCATATTAATGCCAGGGCTCTTTTGGGAATTCTGTCAATAAGCGCAGGTGTCTACAAAAGCCTGACAGAAGAGAACTGTGAATGAAAGTGCCATTAAGACGTGTTTTAAAGACATTGTCAACACGCCATCTTTCACCAAACAACAGAATATAACATAATTGGCAATATTTGCATTTTGCAACCTATTCGCAGACAGGGCAGATTGTATTTTGTGCTGACATTGTCACGTTGGTTAAAGCAGAGGAGGAAGCAGGATCCATGTGCAGCAGTCTTTTATTAAATAAACTCAAAACATCACAAATACAGACTCAAGAACAAGACTCGGGAACGGAACAACCAATATAGTACAACGTTTAGAACTGACAAAGACTGAACTAGACACTGGGCTTAAATACACATACAAACCGGAGAGCTAACAAGATATGACGAGACACACTTGAACAGAACAAACTAATCAATATGTAACCATCGAAACAAACAGGCTGGGGCAGAGGAAGACTAAACTGAAATAATAAACAGATAACCAGACACAGACAAGAACAGAAATCAAAACCGACTGTCAATGTTACACATATGGTCTCCCTTCAACACCATAGCATTGTGGTTTATTAGTTGATTTCAGGGGTGGTGGTAGTTTTAAGACTTCGCTAAAGCAATGTAACCACTGAGTCGAGTCAATCAATAGTTTTACTTTTTTTCTGTGTGCTTGTAGTTGCTGCATAACAATAGGCGAACAGTGCTTCTGAGAATTGGTGTGATGCATGGCTCATTGGAAGCGCTTTTGATAATGAAGGTATTATGGATCGAACGTGGTGCTATCATGCTCTCTGGCTCATGTTTTGTGGGTGAATAATGGAAAACAACCTATTAAACAAGTACTCCAGCCAAAATTCTTGTATTGAATGCCATTATGTATTCATCCTGAAGTTTTTTCAAACTTGTACTTTCGTTCTTCCCAGGAACACAAAAGCAGAACGTTTGAAGAATTGTACTGGTCGCTCTTTTCCATGCTATAATGAAAACTGATGCTTTCATGCATCAAAAAGCAGCAAAAGTGCGATTCAAGGTATCAGAATTAGACCATGAGACTTAAAAAGGCCATATTCTGTCCTTTTACAAAATCTTGATTTTGTTTTTTGGGGTCTACTAGAAAAGGGTTTCATGCTTGAATGTTAAAAAACTGATTATTGTTTACATATTTAAAATTTGTTGCAGCACCTCTCTTCCCACACTGTCAGTAACGCTCTGGGGTGCGTTTCCTGAACAACGACGTAACTCGCTGCTTAACCACCATAGTACGATGCATCGTTGAGGAAATCAACTAGCTAGTCACGACTGTTTCCCGAAACCGTATTGTCGCAAAGTGGTCGTTCATCCACGTTGGTTTATGACGTCACGCACGTGGTGGAGTAATAACTTCTTTTAATGAATCTGTTTGAGATCGAATTAGATGTTTTGCTATAAATTACAGACATGGCATCTGAGGACTATTTCTCATTTTTCTCAGTTATTTTGCTTTATTTCCAGATTCAATCATTCAATCAGATTCAAAATCATTTACTAAAAGACGTAAATGACATTTGTATGTATTCTAAATAAAAGACACAGGTTGTACTGAATGTCAGCTTGCTTATTTTGCTCAAGATAAGGATTTATTAAGTCCACATGTCATGCAAACTAGAAACTATGCTAACCACAGGTCGAGAGCTGTCGTTCCAACCACACAACTTTGCGATGCTGTTTGCGAATGTTCGTTAGAACGATGGTTTCGGGAAATACAGACTCGTTGAACTATGCCGGTAACGACGGAATTTGCGAATATAGTTGACTAATGATGCTTTTGGGAAGCGCACCCCTGTTTAGTCCTTGTCTCTATGAAGCCCCTCCTTCCGAAAAGTGCAATGTGCTCTGATTGGTTGACTAGACCAGTGTGTTGTGATTGGTCAACTGCATGTAATATGTTTTGGAAATGTCACGCCCCTTACCATAATTGCGAGTTTCAACAACTAATGCAAGTCAATCAGGCCTCGTCCCTTTTTCTGCATATGAAATTTTCTTTTTAAGATTTGAGTAATTATTTACTAATAATCTTTCCCTCTAGCGAACTGTTATTCCCTCTGACTCGATGGAGTTATTGAGTTGAACTTGAGAATGTGTTCAGTCCAATTCATGAACAAATCATTCAGACCGGGTTTACTAACAAAATCTGTCTATTTATTGGAAAGATTTGACTCTCAAAAATGATTTATTACAAATCGCTACATAAACTCTTATGAATGTTCAAAGGAGAGCTAGATCAGATGTAAACATTTCAACCGAGTTACAGTACATCTTAATTTCTGGTCTGTTCATCACAATGATATTGTGTGACTTCAGAAGACTTGAAATATAGTGCACGAGTTGAAGTGGTGATTTGGTGTCCTTTTTAGAAGATTGAAAACCTGAGTTCCCATGCATTGTAATTTCATAAAAAGGAGCTACCAGAATAATTCTTCATAAACAGTCTTTTGTGTTTCAGAAAGTTTATATGTTTGGAACAAAATCACGGTGAGTAAATAATGACAGAATTTTCTTTTATGAACTATTCCTTTAAGAAAACAGATGGTAATGCATTTGTCTTTTCATCCATCTGTTTCATAGAGGAAATATGGAGGACAGTGAAAATAAACAAGAGCTAGTGCAGGGGGAAATCACATGCCATGATTCATAAAAACACACCATGCCACTGAAGGCTGAATGGGAAGGCAAACATAATTGTGGAAAAAAATAAAAAATAAAGTGTGTGGAATTTGGAAAGGGAACTACTTTTATTCTGACACAAAACTAATCTCATCTGCACCCCAGAGCTGTGACGATTCTTAATAAAAAAAACCTGTGTGAAGTGCGCTGGTGTTGCTTGGTGTTGTCAGGATAATACCTTTCATTATGATCGAAGACTTAAGTGTTTGGGACAGACACGCTCACCAGATGTATGCTAGCAGAAGCTCAAAGGAAACACCCAGACAAAAGAAGACACGTCCCTCGGGGAGACCAGGGGGTGGAGGGGCGTCACAAACTGGTCCTCACTGGGCAGAACTGCATGGACAAGATGCACAGATTTATAAACTCCTGAGCTTTGTCTACTGTTGATAGATTTATAGCATGAACTACTGCTCAATTACAAAGAACAGTGTTTACTTCACTGTCATGCAATCTACAGCGCCATTGCAAATTATATTTTAATAAGTTGTGAGTCCTACAAATGCTTCACTGAATGAATCACTAAATCTGCTAGAGTGGTTACTGAATTAACTTCTGATTCGCTTACTGAACCACGGGACTTTGTTTTTATTCATATCTGTCGAAGCAAGAACTGTTTGTGAAACTCAAATTGGTAATATTACTGCTCATATGACAACGTGTAGTTTAAGACATTGGTTCCCTTTTGACTAAGATTTTTTTTAACTTTTTTTTATTAATAGAAACTAGGAATGTTGTTATATTAAAGCGGTCATGAAAACGCGTTCTGTGTGAACTGCCCCTTATATGTCAAAAGACCCCTTTAAATTAACCATGATTCATTTAGTAATTCCAGAATATTCAAGATTCTAATAATGAAGTAAAAACATCCAGTAGGAAACACTCATATATAGCATGTCTGTGCAACTTTAAGTCATTTGATATTCATGCTGCTATTGAATCCTCTGAGGCCTCTATTGGTGTTCACTTGAGAAGCTGTTTGTTAAATGAATCTATTGAGGTCACAATGACATTTGTGTTTTCAACCTTCCTCTTGACGCTATGCCCATTACTATCCTCTGTTACATCATGCGGCAAAGCAGATGATTCAATGGTGAGATTTTTGCTTGGTTTCCTTTCCAGAAAAGACCTTGAGCATCTGAGGTTGTTAAAGGCTTCTCGTGCCTGTTGGTGAATGCAACTGGAGACACGGGTTCTATTAGCATTAGCTTTATGAGGCTGGCTGCTTGTAAGTCCTTTGGGGATAAAACCGTGACCCTGTACTGGTCCGCTTTTGGAAGTGCCATAGCTTGTGGTATTGACATCAGTGTCATGTCCAATCAGTGGCTGAGATTGGAGCACCCAGAGCTGCGAGGCTGGACTTGCCAGCTTTAATTTCCAAGTCAACTCTGGTGTTTGTGGAAGGGTGGGGGTTTAACTCCGGAGAGCGGCACGTCTCTGTCCTAATTAATCGCCTGTGTGACAGGGGTATTCCTCTGGCTTCCTGTAGGCTGTGTGCTCTCACATGTGGCCTGGCGGTCCGTCATCTCACCCTGCCTTCCAGCTGGCATCAGAGTGTCATCATAAAACGAAATCTGTTTACGCTTTTATGCTAATAAATGCTTGTATGTCAATATATTGTCTTTGTTTTTGCTTAGTAAAGCAGTGTATTTTCCCTCTATTTCTCGTTTCCAGATCAGCATCTTGGAGCGACAGATATTTGATTTCCTTGGATACCAGTGGGCTCCAATCCTCACAAACTTTGTCCACATCATCACAGTGATTCTAGGACTCTTTGGAACAGTACAGTTCAGACCGCGATATGTGACCATGGTGAGTTTGCATATATTTTCATATTCTGTTTGTGACATATTCTTTTTCACCCCTGCAGGTTATGCTGTCATTTTGTTGTATTAATACCACTGGTGTCATAAAACTGTCCCACTTTTAGTCCTAGCCAGGCAAATCTGTTCCTTGACACGTTTTTGTTTTATTTTGCAACCGTGATGAGCAGCAGGACATTTTGACAATCGTTTGGTTTGAGTTTTAAACCAAACTTTGAAATCTCATTGGTCCAAAATCCAGCTCCACATATGCTCTTTAACATCAAGGGCAAGATTTACTAACAGCTTGCAGCAGCGCAAACCATCTTTTGGCGTTAAAAAACTACTGTCAGGATTTACTAAAGACAGTGAAATTAGCGCTGAAAAGGCGAGGACACAGTTATGTTTGCAGCTGACCTTATTGCATATGAATTTGTTTCCCTTTCAGATGCAAGTAGACTCGAATGTAGATCACGCGTAGAACTTTCCACTTCCATCAACGCTGCCTGGGGCGGCGCCGGAGAACTTTTAACGCAGGCGCTGAGGGGGTGCTAGATCATTGACAGGGGGAGCTGTACAATTATTAATATATATAATATATATAATAAAAAAATATAATATATTAAGGGGGAGCTTAATATATGATCATATATAAATACTATTAATAAATAAGCAAAACTTGGCCACTCAATATTTAATATTCAATTATTTTAATTATCACAATTCAAGTTTTAATTTTATTACATTGAACAAGCACAACATTCAGCATTCAATCAAATATTCTTAAAGATTTATTATTATTAATATTGTTATTTCAACATAATATCTCGTTATTTCGACATAATATGTGTGCGTGCAACAAGTCAAGTCAAGTCATCTTCATTTATATAGCGCTTTTAACAATGTAGATTGTCTCAAAGCAGCTTTACAGAGGTAAATGTATAATTTAACGTAAGATTGTTTTGGCTTTATAGCGGTTCTTTAATAAAGTTATTTTCCAGCTAAAGTTAGTTTTGATTGATTCGCTTCTGTCGCAATGATCATTTGTTTTTAAATTAGGGCCGCCAAGACGACACCATTCTCTCTACACAGACTTTAAACGCAAACCTGTGAGAAACGCTGATGGCGTTCACATGCGCATTAAGAATTGGTTCTATAGTTATGTGCGTTTGAATATATGTGTGCAGGTTTGGAATTCCCTAAAAACCAAGCCTAAACAAATTACTGGTGTTTCCTTATAGTTTTGATTCAGAATTTAATTTTATTTTATCAATTCGGGGTAGATACGCAAATTGAGTTTTCCCGACGACGCTTTATCTGTAGAGTGGGAAAGGGATCCTCCATAGGGAGAGGCTAGTTTGCACTTCAGCACTGCGTTGACATCGGGTCCAGGCGAAGGTCCTTCATCAGATCTGGAAACGGCCTGGATCCGGCAGGCTGCGGGAAAACCTTGGGATAAACAAAGACACTAAAATTAGCGTAGATGCCATTCTTCTCATGATGTAACAAGTACATCAGGATTTATGGGAAGTGTTCCCGGTTCCAGCTGACCTAATCTATGCAGCCTAATATTGAATTATAGACGTCTATAATGTATTATGTGAACGCTATGTCAAAGAGATGTGTCTTTAATCTAGATTTAAACTGACAGAGTGTGTCTGCTTCCCGGACAATGGTAGGAAGGCTGTTCCAAAGTTTTGGTGCTAAATAGGAAAAGGATCTACCGCCAGCAGTTGATTTTGATATTCTAGGTATTATCAACTGGCCGGAATTTTGAGATCGCAATAGACGTGAAGGAGTATAATGCGTTAATAGGTCGCTCAAGTACTGCGGAGCTAAACCATTTAGTGCTTTGTAAGTAATCAGCAATATTTTAAAATTGATGCGATGTTTAATAGGGAGCCAGTGCAGTTTTGACAGAACCGGGCTAATATGGTCATACTTCCTGGTTCTGGTAAGAACTCGAGCTGCTGCGTTTTGAACTAGCTGTAGTTTGTTTATTAAGCGGGCAGGGCAACCACCCAGTAGAGCATTACAATAATCTAGCCTACAATAATCTATGATGTCATGAACGCATGAACTAATTGTTCCGCATTTGTCAATGAGAGCATATGACGTAATTTAGATATATTTTTAAGATGGAAAAATGCGGTTTTACAGATACTAGACACGTGACTTTCAAATGAAAGATTGGTATCAAAGAGCACACCCAGGTTCCTAACCGACGACGAAGACTTAACAGAGCAGCCATCAAGTGTTAGACAGTATTCTAGGTTATTACGTGAGGAAGTTTTTTGTCCAATAATT
This sequence comes from Squalius cephalus, assembly GCF_949319135.1. Taxonomy (NCBI): domain Eukaryota; kingdom Metazoa; phylum Chordata; class Actinopteri; order Cypriniformes; family Leuciscidae; genus Squalius; species Squalius cephalus. The sequence goes on along the minus strand of NC_137133.1, from coordinate 30,106,824 downwards.
AGAATCTCTGTTTTTTCAGAATTTAGAAGTAGGAAATTACGAGTCATCCAATTTTTTATATCAGCTATGCATTCTGTTAATTTAGTGAATTGGTAAGTTTCGTTAGGTTTTGAAGAAATATAGAGCTGAGTATCGTCGGCATAACAGTGGAAGCTAATTCCATGTTTCCTAATGATATCTCCTAAGGGTAGCATGTACAGAGTGAACAGCAGCGGTCCTAGTACTGAGCCTTGTGGTACGCCATACTGAACTTGTGATTGATAAGACATCTCTTCATTTACTGCTACAAACTGATAACGGTCAGATAAGTATGATTTAAACCATGCTAGTGCAATTCCACTAATTCCAACATAGTTTTCTAGTCTATTTAAAAGAATGTTGTGGTCAATGGTGTCAAACGCAGCACTAAGATCGAGTAACACTAATAGAGAGACACAACCACGATCGGATGATAAGAGCAAATCATTTGTTACTCTAACGAGAGCAGTCTCAGTACTATGGTATGGTCTTAATCCGGACTGAAAATCCTCGCAGATATCATTTCTTTCTAGAAAGGAACATACAGTAGTTGTGAAGATACTGCCTTTTCTAGTATCTTTGACAGAAAAGGTAGATTCGAGATCGGCCTGTAATTGACTAATTCTATAGGATCAAGTTGCATTTTTTTAACAAGCGGTTTAATCATAGCCAGCTTAAAGTTTTTTGGTACGTATCCTAGAGACAAAGAGGAATTAATGATATTAAGAAGAGGATCTATGACCTCTGGAAGCATCTCTTTCAGTAGCTTAGTCGGTATAGGGTCTAACATACATGTTGTAGATTTAGATGATTTAACAAGTTTAGTAAATTCTTCCTCTCCTATAGCAACGAATGAATCAAATTTTTCCTCAGGAAGACTACAATGCACTGCCTGATGCGATACTGTAGTAGACGGTTGCATAGTTATAATTTTATCCCTGATATTATCAATCTTATAAGTGAAGAAGTTCATAAAGTCATTACTGCTGTGCTGCTTGGAACCTTCTGTGTTTGAAGCTTTCTTTTTCGTTAGTTTAGCCACTGTTTCAAATAAATACCTAGGATTATGTTTATTTTCTTATAATAGGTTTGAAAAATAAGCAGATCTAGCAGCTTTTAAAGCCTCTCTGTATGCAATCGAGCTCTCTTTCCATGAAATGCGAAATACCTCTAGTTTTGTTTTCTTCCAGTTGCGCTCCATTTTTCTGGCTGCTCTCTTAAGGGCCTGAGTGTGCTCGTTGTACCACGGCGTTGGATTATTTTCTTTAATCTTCTTTAAGCGCAAAGGAGCAACTGTGTCTAAAGTGCTGGAAAAGAGAGAGTTAAAAGTTTCTGTTGCAATATCAAGTTTTTCTAAGCTATCCGGGATGCTAAAATGATGAAACTGATCAGGAAGATTATTAATAAAGCAATCTTTAGTGGCAGAAGTGATAGGTCTAACATATTTGTAACACGGAGTCGGCTTTGCAGCCTTGGCTAAATGTAATTTACACGAGACTAGATAATGATCTGAGATGTCATCGCTCTGCTGCAGAATTTCAACGGCATCAACATCTATTCCATGTGATAATATTAGATCTAGAGTATGATTACGACGATGAGTAGGTCCTGACACGTGTTGTCTAACTCCAATTGAGTTTACAATGTCTTTAAATGCCAAACCCAATGCATCTTTTTCATTATCGATGTGTATATTAAAATCACCAACAATTAGTACTTTATCTGCAAGATAAAGCATGCAAGCAAGAACAAGCAAGATGTGCATTTGTAAATCCGGTGACACGCGTGCATAATAACTACTTATTATGTCGAAATAACGAGATATTATGTCGAAATAACGACTTATGTCGAAATAACAGATATTATCTCGAAATAACGACTTAAAATATATTGTTGAAATAATGACTTAATATCTCGAAATAACAAGATAAGTTTTCTTTTCTTTTTTTTTTCACCATGCTGTTCAGGGCTTCCATAAAATACAGCCTGAATATAATTGCTTCCAGAAATTATTTTTGGGGGTGCTGTCGGGGTGCTTTGGTCTTTCTTGGGGGTGCTGAAGCACCTGCTAGCTCCTCCCTAGCGCCGCCCATGGGAATTACACTCTCACAATAATTTGCCCTGTTTAGGAAATCTGGCCCAAAATATGTTCTGATTGGATGTGATTGTTGTTTGCAGCAGTTTCACATTGAGTATGGACAGTCTGTATTCTCTAACAAACTAAGGGAGGTATGAAAACATCCTTAGATGTTTTAATCACGATCTGTATTTGTGTCCAAAATGGATTAAATTGTTACAATGTTGCATTTTCTCTTTAATTTGGTTCGTAAATAAAAAAAAAGACCAACATTTGTGTCACATTGTCACATCTATATTAAAATAAACCCTAAACTCTGAACCAGCCTAAACTGATTTGCTGATCTGAACTGCTTTAATATGGTCTGGTGACCCAGTCTGGCTAAGCTGTCATTTAGCTGGTTTAGCTGTGTGGCCAGCTGGTCTATCCATCTGACCAGTGGCTTAACTTTGTTTAAAAAGTGGGTGGGACAGGACTGTGGGTGTAAGGGGGAAGTTGCTGGAAAATAACGCACAAAAAATAACATTACGATGTCCAGTAATCAATATCAGTAGTACATTGAGTTTAATTTATTGACATAGAGCTTATGTTTAATGTTCATGTTTCATGTTTTGTGAATTCACTGGAACGAATAGAGAGTCTCCGCAACAGCTTTAAGTGATAGAAAGAAGTGCTGATCTGTGTGAAGACTGCACAGTGTGCACGAGCACCAAGAGAACACTGTTGCATTCTGCCACTGATAACAGCGGCAACGAGCACTCAGCATGTTTTCAAAAACAACACATTCCAGATCGCCTCTTATTTAACACAAACGAACGAATTGATGATCAACTGGAGATGTTTCTTTTGTATTAGGTACATTCATACCACGAGATGTTTCAAAAAGTGATAGGGACAATATTGACCCTGGCAAAAATTCATGGGAATGCATCGGACCAGCTGAAAAGTGCTCAAAACCTGGCAAAAGTCAAGCCTGGGAGACCAACTAAGACCAGCAAACTGATTTAGGCTGATTTTAAGATTTGTTTTTTTTTTGTTTTTTCAGCAGGGATGTGAGCAAATTGTCCCTTCATTGGTCAGAATGTTTTTATAACTAAAGCTCAATGGATGTATTGTAGCTTTCTTTCTCTTATTTTGTATTCCTTAAGGTAGTTTTGGTCCAACTTTTTGGTGCAGATTTGAGTGATTGCTGTGTTAATGTATGCCCAAACCAATTAAGGGAGAAAATGCATCTGGTTCTGAATCAAATGAATCATGTGAAACACCCTTGCACCGTGTCTACACTGGGAGAGAAGATTGTTGTGACGCATCAGAAATGGAAGGGGGCATCAATTTACAGTCGATGACTCATTGCATCACGCTGCATCCAGTGTAGACAGAAACGCTGATTATAATAGATTATGTTGACCACTCGCATCCAGTGTAGACATGGTGTTAGACAGTTTTACGCATGATTTATATTTGTATCCAGTCCATCAAGCATGTTATACCTAATATATGGTATTGTGGAAGAAACAGTTGTTCAGCACGGATGAGATTAGACCGCATGTTGTGACAGCTTTTCTCTACAGTCAGGTACAACGGACATTTAACACCCTGGCCAGTGTAACAGAGAGATATCAATGCACTGACGGACCGGGTCATTGACTCAAATGTGACTCGGACCATGTCACCCAGTTGAGATGAAACAGATTGCCTTTTTTAGTGTTATGTGTCTCCCTTTGGAATAAACAATGCTCAATTTTTCAGTCAAGGAGCAGTGGCTGGCCAGAGAGATGGAGAGAGAGTCTCCTACAGAGATAAATTGCTCACATTCGAACATTACTCTTGCTTATATCTGTTTTGGGGATGCTGTCAGGCCAGATAAATTTTTATTCTAATTCAACTTGGCACGTTCCAGTGGCTGGCAAATGGCCAAATGAGGTTCCACTACATGCCCACATCTTCTGTATCTAATGTCCTGACAACACGTCAGATTTCAAGATGGCAAAATTCCTCCCGTCTCTGAGTCTCAACGGTCTGGTGCGCTCTGTTTGTGGGGAAAGGTTAGGCTGAAACAGCCCTCGTCAAGAACGCGTTCATAACCTCCTCCCTCCGGATCAACTCAAATGCGTGTTAGAGATATCAAGCAGGATTATGAGACTTAATTGAAGTCAATCGCTCCGTCTAGACCCCCTCCTGCTCTAACATGCGGAGGAGGCTCCTTCTTATACAGCAGAGCATGGAAGACAGGAGATACATCAACCACATTCTAGTTGGAAGACAGTCATGATGTGTTGATCTTTGCCCCTAGCCTGAGGCGCTCACGATTCTTTGCATATAACTGCAAATCTGTAAATAAAGAACTGCTACATTGCAGGGGTTGACCTGAGTGAGTCAATCCTCTTGTACAAGGTCAGCTTTAATAAATGGCTGCAATAATGCTCAACTTGAAAATCATAATGACTAGATTCAGCAACAAATCATGTGTAAGACTTAATAAAGGGCTGCCCAGGATTGTTTGCACTTAAGATGTGTTGAGCAGTAGCGTGGTTACAACTAGTTTAACTATTTTTCTCAGTATTGTTAGTTTTTAAGTCATTTAGCTTTTCATTATCAAATTCTGTCTGTCTATCAAATGGTCTATCTGTCTATCTCTCTTTTCAGTCCATCTGTCTATAAGCTAATTGGTCTATCTATCTATCTATCTATCTATCTATCTATCTATCTATCTATCTATCTATCTATCTATCTATCTATCTATCTATCAGTGATGCGCGGGTCAATGTATAAACAAACCGCACCCGACCGACGTTTTCAACTAACCCGCCCGCAACTCGGACCGCAAAAAAAGAAAAAGAAAATATTGTACCCGACCCGCTTCCTGACCCGCATTTTTTTTAAAGTAGCCTAGTAAATGCTCATTGTAGCGTCTTAATATAACTTAATATATTCTAATTTTGTCAAGAATTTAAAAAAATCGTCAATAAGCTCATAATTTGTACTAAAATAGTCTAAATGTTTAGTTTTAAAAACAATTTTAAAAAGCTGGCTATGTCTATTTTGATGTTTCTGCGCAAGTTCAGCAGACAGTGAGGTTCGGGTTTGTTCCGATCAGAGCTCGTGAGCGGAGAGCGCATTTCTGAATATTCCGCTCCGCTCACTCATTCTGTAGGGTCGCTCGCTCAAGCCAGAATGGCCTGCAGGTTCGAAAATATGTGGAATAAGGGCTGCCTCCGACTAATTTTTTTTTTCTCTAGTCGACTAGTAGTTGTTCATTTAAGCCATTCGTGGACAAATCGCCCCTTTCTATTAATTTAATTACTTAAATAGGCTATAGCCTACTACAGGATAATAAGCGTTATGACCGCACGCATAAAGCTTGCCACAAAGAACCGGTTAAAGTAATGATTATGAATGTGTCTAAATTAGCAAGGAGACATTTAATTGTTTAGTAATAAACTGGTGTTTTCTGTGTCGCTGCAAAGATGAAGTTGACGATGCGGACTCGCCATGAACGCCAGAGAGAAATGCATGTGAAATGCACATTTCGGATTACATAATCATAGCCTATTTATTTTGGTTTGAATATTTTCGTTTTAAAGTAGACATTTCAAGCTTTCTGTAATATATAGCCTATATTTCTCAAATCTGTGAGGCACAAGCTGAGTTTCGGCGCCCTCCAGTTCACGTGCAATGCAAGTGATCGTGTCGGCGCCTTATTACATTGTCTGCTATATATTTGCTTCTTATTTATTAAATACGGGCAATTGATTGATAAAACATTGATCAAAATTAAGATACAATTTATACAAAACGAAAATCTTTTAAAAAGAGTTTTCTATAAAACAAAACTTAATGAAGTCGTCAAAATCATGTTTTACCAAAAACAGTGCCGTTGCTAGGAGGGCGCCAGCGCCTCTGCCTCGCGAGTGGATGATAGCCCTGAAGACGCCTAGCAATGATATACCTTTAGTGGTAGTATACCTTTAGTTAAGTTATACCTTAAGAGTCTTCGTAGCGCGCTAAGAGACAACGTTATCGGAAAATGCAGCCCAGGTAATGTGTATGATGCGTAATGGAGATTCCAAAGCGCTCTTCTTTGGTCAGAACCATGGAGAGCGATCGCGGATTTACTTTTAACAATGCAACAAAATATTTAAAGAGCATCAAGCTATTAAAATCTATATTATGTCTACGCACAGATAATATAACAGTAGGCTATAGTCAATATTTTTTTATTAGGTTAAGCAGTGATTGGATAACGTTTTTTTTTTTTTTTTTTTTTTATGTTTTTAATTTAAGGCCCACCCACTGGCCCATCCAAAACTGGAATCCTGGCGCCGTGCCTGGTTGGTCGTGCCAGTTTTGTGGTTATCAAATGTGTAAATAGCATCGCAAGAAGTACACATGACAAAGCCAGCACTTTGGTCATCATCTTTCATTATTTCGGCAAATGTCTCCCACACTTTGCTCTTCCCAAATGTCTCCCACACTTTGCTCAGTCTTCACCTTTTCTCTTGCCGCCTCCATCTCTACCTGCAGACTGAGCTCGTGCGTCATCTTCGCGCCAATTATTCAGCCAATAAAGTGTAGGCCTATGTATTTCATAGAAAATTGTGTCTAGTACTATATAAATTACAAAGGTTTAATTGGCATCTTTATTTCAAACGACCCGACCGACCGCGACCCGAATATCATTAAAAATATTTTTGGATGACTCGTAACCGCGGGTAACCGCAGGTGACCACAGGCACCCGCTCATTTTGGATCAACCCGCGCATCACTGCTATCTATCTATCTATCTATCTATCTATCTATCTATCTATCTATCTATCTATCTATCTATCTATCTATCTATCTATCTATCTATCTATCTATCTATCTGTGAATTGCTCTATAGTTCTGTCTGCATAAACACTTGCACAGTTGAAAGCTTTTAAAACTTTTATTTTTCAAAACAGAGACTTTAACAAACCAACATACAAAGTCTGACTATCTTTGCTTTTCTAGTTAAAAATGCTAGTTAAAAATTTGTGATATGAATTTCTTGCATTCAAATTCTGCATGATGTAGCTCAGTTTAAATCCAGGCATTGAATTAAAATTTAGCAGGCATTCTTAGTTCAATTCTGAATGGTGCACAATCCTAGCAGAGAGGTAGTACATCTGTAACGGGAGGTTGAAGTGTCTTTGCACATGCCCATTTTTATCAAAGCTAAGTCCATATTGATTTATCTATTAGAGCCACTTTTGGGGAGCTACTCGAAATGCATGTCGCTAACTGCTCATTTTCAAGCGTTAAAGGCCGAGTTTTTCCGCTCAAGTCCCATCAGGTAATTCAGATTGATTTTGCATTTCCCCTCGCTCAGTATTTCATTTGTACTCACCTGTCTCACTTTGAATTGGATCAGATAAGAGTTATTTTATCTAAAGATCACTGCCTGCCTAACAGACCTCTGAGTTCTCACGCGGCATACCTCTCACATTTTAATCAGTAATAACATGCTACGAGCTGCTAATGCTCATGAGCAAATTCAGCGCTCCGCTCTACTCTCATCTTTTGAACAAATTCGTTTAACATAATAGCAGTTTGCGGCATTCCCTAATGATGTGAAACGGGATGAGACCTGTGTTTATTTAACAAAAATTTACTTCATTTTCAGAGACACCCCCCTGCGACGGCTACAATTTTGCTGGGGAATATGTTTCATCGTTTTATAATCACATCCCGCTATTTCGATAAGCGTTAACTCATGAACCGGGGAACGAGCCACCCTCACAAACTCCCACACAGGGCTCTTGCTTCCACCGTGAAATGCATCGCCTGCCCATATCGCTTCTTTGGCAGATTCTAGATTTGTGGAGGCAGAATGTTTTAAGGAACACACATCGGAGAATTAATTACAGAGAAAATTTCCCACTTATGCCAATTAATCACGCAAATGCAAATGTTTATTTGGTTAGGTGGTTATTGGGGGTCTGAGGTTGAAATGGATCTTTCAAACACCATGTTCTTGTCTCTTTTACAGTATGCGGTTTGGTTGGTGCTGTGGGTCGCCTGGAATGTCTTCATCATCTGTTTCTATTTGGAAGTGGGTGACCTTTCAAAGGTAACATCTGATTTTGTACTTCTTTTGCAATGTATAATCCCTCAGCTTGGGTATCAGTGTTTTCTGTTTATATCTAAGCTCTGTAAGCATTTTACTAAGTGTTGTTCATGAATTTAAAAGTGGCTTTTTTTAAGGAATATGTTCCAGATCATCAACCTGCATTAGTATTAGGCCAGGAAAGGCATGTATTGGGTATTTCATCAGTATTTCAGAGTCATAGCTGGGTCTACATTAAAATCCTTTCTAGAGCTGGATACAGGGCTTGGACTGAGTTTTGGGGTCAGTTTGCCTAGTTAGATTAACTATCTAGATAGATTAACTATCTATTATTTTGATATTTTAACTCTTTGCCTTCGAGGTTTTTTTTTTTATGTTGCAAGTCAGTGCCAGCATTTTTTATCATTTTCACAAAACTTTAATGGCCCACAGAATATTTTGTTGTGTGAATATCTAAACATTAAATACATCAAAAGAAAGAACAGGGTGAAAAAATTATTCTAGCTTCATGCATTTTTTTATCAACATTTGAATTGAATGTAGGTTCAACATTTTGAACAAAAAGCTGAGAAAATCGCATTTGTCAAAGGCTTTGTTCAGATCAGATTCAGAATGATGATCAAAACATAGATCGGGTAAATCGAGTCCATCAACACCCCCAAAGGTTGGGCAGTCCTATAGCTCTTTATGGGTTCGACACTTCATTCAGTAACATTAGGCAGTTTTGATTTAAATGCTGTTGAATGTTTGATGATCGCAGTAGCTTACATGTGTGTAAGCAATCTTCTAAGCTTCTTCTTTGCTTAATTTTGGATTCGGGGATTCTTTACTCTTTCAGACGATGCATAACAGCACCCCCTATATAACACTGAAAACATGGATTGCCAGAAAAATGTCAATGGCTTGGAAACAGTTAATCGGTGGTGCATCAATTTGTTGTTTTTTTAAGATGGCTTGCCAACTTTAAGAATTTCAATCTTTTCCATCATGTTGCTGTTTTTGACAGCATCTAGCTGTCAAAATCAAGCTGTCCAACATCTAGCTGTTTTTGAGTGTAAGATATCAAGATACCAGCAACCGCATGTCAATGCATTAACAACCACTCAGAACACTTCAGCAACTCCATAGCAACATAATGACAACCATTCAGAACATACAAACAACCGCATAGCAACGCAATAACAACCACTCAGAACACACCAGAAAACGCATAGCATTGCATTAAAGGGTTAGTTCACCCAAAAATGAAAATTCTGTCAGTAATTACTCACCCTCATGTTGTTCCAACCGCGTAAGACCTTCGTTCATCTTCGGAACACAAATTAAGATATTTTTGATGAAATCTGAGCTATGTCTCACTCCTCCATAGGCTGCTATGTGACCGAAACTTGCTGGCCCAGAAAAGTCATCAAAGAGATCGTTAATATAGTCCAAGTGACTCCAGTGGCTCAATCTTAAGTATATCAAGCGACGAGAATACTTTTTGTGCGCAAAAACAAACAAAAATAACGACTTTATTCCACTTTTCATTTCCTTCTCTCTGGGCCTCTAGTTGGTTCGCGTAGTCTTTTTGCGCAGCGCGTCTGTGTTACACGTCACCACGTAGGCTCACTATTGGCCGACGCCGGTCATGTGTGTGATGCGTGATGACGTGCAACACAGACGCGCAGCGCAAAAACACTACGAGGCCCAGAGAGAAGGAAATGAAAAGTGGAATAAAGTTGTTATTTTTGTTTGTTTTTGCGCACAAAAAGTATTCTCGTCGCTTGATATACTTAAGATTGAGCCACTGTAGTCACTTGGACTATATTAACGATCTCTTTAATAACTTTTCTGGGCCAGCAAGTTTCGGTTACATAGCAGCCTATGGAGGAGTGAGACATAGCTCTGATTTCATCAAAAATATCTTAATTTGTGTTCCGAAGATGAACGAAGGTCTTACGCGGTTGGAACAACATGAGGGTGAGTAATTACTGACAGAATTTTCATTTTTGGGTGAACTAACCCTTTAACATCCACTCAGAACACCTTAGCAACTGCATACGTAGCAACACACTGACAACCACACAGAACACCTCAGTAACTGCATAGCAACGCAATAACAACCACTCAGAGCATCCCAGCAACTGCATAGCAGCACAATAACAACTACACAGAACACCTTAGCAACCACATACGTAGCAACGCAATGACAGTCACTCAGAATACCCCCACAACCACATAGAAACGCACTAACGACCACACAGAACACCTTAGCAACTGCATGACAACGCAGTGACAACCACTCAGAACACCTTAGCAACCGCATACATAGCAACGTAATTACAACCACTCAGAACACCTTAGCAACTGCGATGTCTACAGCACTCTAGCATCTTAGCGGTGAGTTTTGCACAGGCAAGTGCACTTTTTTGCCAAAACTGTAAACATCTAGTTCTTGCATAGTTTTTCCCTCTACCCTCTATTTTCCCATCTTTGCCTCCTTCATTTCAGCTAATAATAATTTATTAAATAGTCCATTGTCTATTCATGTGTGTAGAGATAGCGAGCAAATATGTTACGTATTAAAGTTTCAAATACTGTACCCAATTAAATGGCAAACCAGCCATGAAACTTGATTACTAGATCCATGGAGCCCTTTACATTTTTATCCTGAAAACTCTTATGGTTCCATGTCAGCTGAGGAGACCCCTACTTTTATTTTGATTTCTGTTTATCATCAGCTGCTTCAGTTCAGTGTCAGTGCAAGCTTTTATATATGCACTTCAAGCCACTGGTCATGTAACGACGGTCTGTAATTGCAGGCCAAAGATTATCGCTACCCAAAAATGAAAAGTACATTTACTCACCCTCAAGCCATTCTAGGTCTATATGACTTTCTTCTTTCAGCTGAGTTATAATAAATAATATCCTGGCTCTTCCCAGCTTTGTAATAGCATTGAATAGTGTCCCCTTTAGTGTCCCCTCAATTTTCCCCTTTTAAATAGTGTGGAGTTTTTGAAGCTCCAAAAAGCACATCCATCTATCTTAAAGCTACACTGTGTAGGATTTTCTCCCATCTAGCGGTGAAATTGTTTATGACTACCAACTGAATATTACTTTCTAGCCCCTCCCATTCCGAGGGCTTTTTAACTCCTACGGTGGCCGTGTTATTTCAAATCTGCCGGCAGTCGCAAGTAATCTCCCCCTCGCATTCGTCACGGTGCCACTGAGTGTCAAAACGCGAAAGGCAAAGCTTGAATTTCCAGGTATGTCCCTCTTTGGCTAATGTATTTTCAAGATGGAGGCGCAACATGGCTGCCGCCATTCGAGCGACTCGCTCGTATGTATTCTAAATGGCAGATTTTACGCTTACGAGAATACTTGATTAGTTGGTAGAAGTAATTACACATTAATGAGCACATATCATTTTGAAAGAACAACGTTTTTTGCTAAGAATCAACTTAAAAAATTACACAGTGTAGCTTTAAAAGTAATCCATACGACCCCAGTGAGTTGATAAATGCCTTCTGAAGCGAAGCGATGGGTTTTTGTAAGACAATTTTAAATATTTAGAGGTCACCCTTCTACCGGAACTTGACTCTATCGTGAATGTGCGTATGGCCATTGCCGGAAGCCAGTGATTGTAGTTTATAAAGTTTTAAATATGGATATTTTTCTTACGCAAACCCATCGCTTCACTTGTCAGAATGTATGAACATGACCCCCATTGTAAGCCATGTCACACTGTAGAATCTCAGTTGTCATTAATGTCAGACTGCACAAAAAAACGTTAAAAAAACGGATGCACGCACGAAAACTCATACAGAGTTTTACATTATTAATCCGTGACACATTCAGTTACTATGAGCTGCATTACATGCGCGATTGAAATGATGTATAGCAAAGAAAAAAATCTCTAGTGTTAATGTTGAAAAAAAAAAAAAAAAGATGATGTGGTTGGAGAAAGCGTTGGGTTTGTTGTTGTCGCACTAATTGCGTCATTAGTTTCTGCGCTTCTATTGGTATTTGATTTGACGGTTGGCGTAGGAGAAGTCACACTGCAGGACTGTGTGTCAAATCTTCTGACACTGCCAGAATTTCATCTGAGGTAAAATTTTATCACAGTGATCATTTATTTACCGTCGGCGAACATGTCAATCTAGCGATCAAAGACTGCAGATTTTAGCCTAGGATAAGAGGAATCTTTTAGGATTTGCAAAATTTGTCTCAGACGGCCAAATAACGGCTAACATCGTACAGTGTGCACCCGGCTTTAGTCTGCAGAGGATATGTGTTCTATGACATCATTGCTCAAAAGATTGTTTTCACAAAAAGTGTTTTTAGGTATAAGGTGGACAGAAGTGATGAAGTGTATTACTGATGATAAAAACGCAAATGTCTGCACTCCTTTCCTCGGGCACAGATCTGTAATGGAGATTGATCCTTTAATCTCTAAATCACCTAGAAATGTCTGGCAGTCAATCTGGTCTTCTGGTTGATATGTCATTAACGTGCAATCTTATCAAGCATCTCAGTTGACAGAATGAACATTTCACTTTAGATCTGCTTTGCAAGCTAGGGTGTCAAAGATGTCAGACGGATCGCCGGCTTCAGCTATCATTTCTCTGTTATAGCCTCTCATGCCATCAGGTTCCGATGTGTCACACATCAAGGTTTTTATATTAGTAAAGTCATGGCTTACAAGATCAGGATAGCAAAAAGGATTATTTTAGGGTAGATTCCTTGTTGTACGACTTTTTTCCACTTTTGATCTTTTTGATGAGGAGGCCATGCGACCATCACCTTGCATTGACATATTTCTTGTATCTGGTGGATATTATTTAGTTGCACCGTGAATTCCATTTGAGTCTTAGTTAAAAGAAAATCCCACAGTTAGTGATGTTAATTGGGATTATAAGTGAGGAAAGTAAAAATAGGCCGGTAGAGGGATGTGGTTGAGGATTTATCGAAAGAAATGTAGTCTAGTGGAATAATTCATGGGATATTGTTCATTAAATCCAGTGACCATATCACAAGGCCATTGTCTGTTGTGAGAATAGAATAGAAAATAGATAGAACCTCTACTGAAAGTGAATGATTTGAAATGTGTCACTTCCACTCACATATATTGCTTCTCACGAGAGACTCCAATCACAGTAGATTTCAATAGAGATGTTGCTAAGCGAATGCTGAAATTTCCCTCACCTTTTTGTTTCATGAATATTTAACTTCTTGCTTCGTTTAAAGGGTTAGTTTACCCCCCCAAAAAAAATTGTCATCATGACCCTCGTGCCATTCCAAATCTGTTAGAATGTAGTATATTTAGTATAATTTTAGTATTATGTAATTTAATATTTTGAATTATCTTTTATTTTTATATATTCAGTTTTCATTTTAACTTTATTTAAAAAAAAAAGTGTATTCACACTTGGCATGTTTGATTCGATTGGTGCAATTGCTCTGTTAGTGCTGTTATGTTAATTTGAATAAGTATGAACTCTGCCATCCAAATCCTGGTGCACACCAAACAAACTCTAGTGCAGTTTGAATGAAATATGAATGCAACATGGACCAAAGACATGTAAACGAACCAAACACATGATGCTAAGAAGGACAGAATGCTAAAGCATACCTGTTTTTTCTCGTCATAGTCGCGATGTTGCCCATCACAGTTCAGTACAGGCACCAGAACCGCATCTCTTTGCAGCAGATCTTCACTGAGTGATTCCTGTCCCTTATTTGACTCCTTTACACATTTTATAAGCTCTTCACGAGTTCTCAGCTGGTCAAAATGCCACCATATGTAGGCTACGCACATACAATGAGCGCATTTAGCCCAGCACACAACATTGTTTTGGATGTTCAGTAAGTTCAGTCTCGAAATATACGTCATAAAAGCCGACCAATCAAGTTGTGATAGTATCCCTATTAGAGCCCGACCGATATATCGGCAAGCCGATATTATCGGCCGATATTAGGCATTTTCCTAACTATCGGTATCGGCATTTATAACGGCCGATAAATTAATATTAAAAAAATGCAGCGTGCAGTGATTTATGTAAGGATGGCGCTGCCAATAAAGCACCTAAAAGCTGTTACAAAGAACTGGCAAAAGTGGCAAAAAAATAACAGCGCGTCCGGTGTAGACACAGTGTTAAAGCTCATTCTGCTACGTTACAACATCAAGCAATATTCCAATAATTTATGTAATTATAACACTTTATATAGGGTCATTAAAAGTAGCCAGATGGAGACGCGACACGTTCAGAATTAATACACTTTTAGTAAACTACAGAACAGCGCGAGCGGGAAGCGGTGCACCTCACGCGGGCAGAGAACGCGTCTGAGAACGGACACTGTTAGTGATATAAAACGCACACACACAGGTCTGTTAAATTAAGCAATACTTTTAAGGTAGTCTAATATTTTTCTGACTAACAAAATTACTGACACAGTAAAGGGTAGATTTAAATAAAGAAAAACGAAATTTAAATAAAGAAAAACGAAATATAAATAAAGAAATTAAACGAAATTTAAATAAAGAAATTAAACGAAATTTAAATAAAGAAATTAAACGAAATTTAAATAAAGAAAAACGGAATTTAAATAAAGAAAAACGAAATTTAAATAAAGAAATTAAACGAAATTTAAATAAAGAAAAACGAAATTTAAATAAAGAAAAAACGAAATTTAAATAAAGAAAAACGAAATTAAGTTAAATTAAAAAACGAGATTAATTTAGATTGATAATAACGGGTAAAAAGGCTAATACATTTTGTTTCTATTATTCTATTTTCCACAATGTCAAAGCAACGCAGCTTAATCCAAAACACAAGCTCAGACATGCACTTCGGTCCATACAAACTCCGCTGTTCTTGCGAAGACTTGCGCGTCGGTTCTATTTCTAGCAAGTATGCGTTTTTCGCGTGGCTCGAGCCGCGCCTGAGAGACGCGTGTCTCACGCAGGCAGTGTGCAAACTCCAACCTGTTAACATGGGAGCCGAAATAAAAACGGCCATGCCACGCAGTCAGTGTGTCGCCGGCCTTATTCAAGCACAAATGAGAACCGTTTTGCGGGGGATCCCAGATGTAAAAAAAAAACAACAACAACAACAAATATTCGAATGTCAAATTTTCAAATCGAATACCAACCCACTGAATGAATATTCGAATATTCGGGTCCAGCCCTATAGCCTAGTTTCACGTTTAGTACATTTTGCTTAGGCTACTACTTATTTAAAATAGTATAAAACTACTGTACATATGTAATTATAAACGTTTTCATTATGATATTATTCATTTTACTTTACTAAAAAGATCTGAGCTCTTCCTCCACTGGTAGATATTAGAGAAATTAAGATTAAAAATAGAAGAGTATTTAGAATATAATATAATATAAAATGCAATGCAAACTAGTTTGGTTACAACTCAAATTCTCATTCTATCATTCACCCTGCCTCCATTACATATCTTTGTCACACAAGTGTTTAATCACCACATTTGAGTTATCATTGCAAAACGTTTATATACTGTATTTATTCTGTTTATACTGTGTATTCTATATACAGTACCCATCAAAAGTTTGTACACACCAATTGGAAAGTGTGTCCAAACTTACTGTACTATAATACACATAAATAATATTGCTACTGTATTATAATATACACATAAATAATATCGGCCGATATATCGGTATCTGGCTTTTTTTTATCGGTATCGGCATCGGCGCCCAAAAATCCATATCGGTCGGGCTCTAATCCCTATGCCTTTAGGTTCGGTGTTAAAAGCGGATCCAAGACTATTTTTTTTATATCTCCCTTTGCTTTGAACTTTGAGCGTCGTAAAAAACCCTTTAAAACTATTTATAGTGTTCAGTTCGTTTTCAGTTCTTTTCAGTGTTTACAGAACAAGTCTATAAAGAGAAGGCCAGTTGATGTGCTGTGGCTTCGGTGCTGTTGGTCCACTGGATTGGCAGTCCTGATGTGTCTTTCTGAAACTCGTTGTCAGAGAGGCTGGCAGCCTGTCACAGCTACAGCTTTGTGGGAAAAATCGAGAGCCTCCACAGCCCTCTCGAGAGGCTCTCCGTGAGTCTTCATTGCCGTTAGACGCCCTCTTCGTTTTTTAACTGGAGAATTCACAGAGCTTCACATCCCACAAGGGATCTTGTCAGTCGTTGTCAGCTGGAGAAGAAAGTCACTTCGGTATCATTGATGTCTTCACACGCTCTCCTTTGGAACAGAGAGAACTTGAAGAGGCAAACAAATGGAGTTCGTGGATCCGCCTCGCAGAATCCGCTCCCTAAGTCATCAACGCAACTTTAATGAGTTAGAAAAGTTATAGGATATTATTTAGCATAATTTATTTCCTTGTGACAGTGCAGTTCATGATTTATCAATGTGGGTGTAATGTGTTTAAGCAGCAGAGAATCCGTTGAGACCAGCACAGGCAATTAGATTTAGATCACACAGAAACAAATGAAGATAAATACAAGAGACAATTCCCAGTCTCTCATTTTTTTAGGTCACACAGGACTCAATATTAGTCAAGACTCACTCTGTTACTTATATGAGTAGGAAGTAAAGGTGCAGGAATAGGCACGTTAGATCTATCGCAAAAACCTAGCAAACTGCCAACGGCGATAGCATTTTAAGAGCACTTTTGATGCGGAAACTGTTCCAAAAGATAGCAAAATTAATTGTTCTGCCTTCACATTCTAAGGCAGCATTGCATGTTTATGTAGATGGCAGTCCCAGAATGCCTTATGACAAGCTTTGTGAACAGTGCTCGAAGAATATTTTAATTTGTTGCTTACCCTCTTTTTTTCTTGCGTACCGGCACTTCTCACAGGTTGCCAGTACTCTTTGACCACCCACACCGAACTCTCTTGCAAAACAACCACTTCATTGAAATTTCTTTGCACGGAATCAATTTTTTTTTTTAAATCTTAGAATGACTTGAATACCCAAGATTTAACAAAACTATAATTCATACAAATATAGTAAAACTGTTTAGCTGAGGCGCAACGTGGACATGAGCCCAATCATAGCGTTGCTAGTTAAGACTAACAGTTTCATGATTTATTGTCGATTTATTATCAAATGCCGAATTCGGAAATGATTACTTTGGCACATTGGGCAGGCAATAATATAAAATAATAATAATTAGAGCAAGATAGTGGGCCAAATCAGTAGCCAGTCCGGACTTGTGCTGTTCTTTTAAACTTTCTTTTCATCAAAGAATCTTGAAAAAACATTCCACAAAAATATTAAGCAGCTCAACTGTTTTCAACATGGATAATAATAAGAAATGTTTCTTGAGCAGCACATATTTGAATGATTTCTGAAGGATCATGTGACACTGAAAACTGGTGTAATGATGATGATGAAAATTCAGCTTTGCATCACAGGAATAAATTACAATTACTCTATGAATTAAAATATATTTAAAGAGAAGACAGTTCTTTTAAATTGTAATAGTATTTTTGAACAAATAAATGCAGCCTTGGTGAGCATAAGAGATTAATTAAAAAAACTAAAAAATATCACCGATCCCACATTTTTTGAACAGTAGTGTGGTTTTGTAGGTTAGGTTAATAGAAATGAGGAAAAATACAAAGAATGACTGACTATTGATGTAGTGGGCCCAATGTATGTGTGCAAGCATTTCCTGTTTATCCACATATTTTTATCAATCTTAATGTGAATATTCAGGAGTTTATTGTCTGTCACAACCCCACCCCCCTATCTCCAAGTCCACATGTGCATGTTTGGAATGGGATTTGGGAGCCATTACTTTAGGATAGTGGTGTTGAGCAAAAGTGACAGCTGAGATTTTGAGGAGGTGCCCAAAGCAAATAGCACAGCAGCATCCATCCAGTCCACTAGTTTATAAGCAAACACAGACAGTCTGGCGAGAGAAGAGAGTTGCAGATTGCACCGCGCTTTGCAATCTGAAAGACGCTCCCCATCGTCTACCCCATCCCTGAGGATAGATTGCGTGCTTGCCTTGCTGCTTAGGATCTAGTTTAGTAAGCGCTGTTGTATATAATGAGCTACCTGACATTCATATTGACTATTTAACATTGTCTAAACATGCAAACTCAAATTTTTTAAGAAAGCTAAGTTTTAGGCAAAAAGATAAAATATTAGTCACGTTCAGACTGTGTCAAACATTCTTCACAAAACTCGAAGGCAGATTCTCTGAAAATACAAAATTATTGTGATATGATTTTTTTTTACACAGTTTTGCTTCTCAGTCTATTCTATTTGAAATAAATTCTGTTCTTTTGAACGTTCTATTTATCAAAGAACCCTGAAAGAAAATGTATCACGGTTTTCACTAGAATATAAAGTACAACTGTTTCAATATTGATATTAAGAAATGTTTCTTGAGCAGCAAATCAGAATGATTTCTGAAGGATCATGTGATACTAAAGACTGGAGTAATGATGCTGAAGGATCACAGGAATAAATGACATTTTGAAATATATTAAAATAGCAAACTTTGTTGTTTAAAAGTGTAATGATATTTCACCAAAAAAAATAAAAAATAATAATTACTGTATTTTTGGTTAGCAGAAAGACTTCTTTCAAAAAACATTAAAAAGTTTTTTTTTTTAGCATTAGTGTGACTGTCCATACTGAACAGTTATTCTCCATAGCTTCCCAATGCAAATTCCAAAAACTTCTAACATGTTTGCCTGGTAGCATGAATTTATAAGTATTATATTAGGATTTCACAGTTGCTATGGAACTGTTGATTTAACTGTCAAAATAACAGCATCTTAATCCATAGAACTATGTCGCCGTGGGTTTATTTCCCCCTTACAAAGAAGGCAGCTTAAAATGCCCAGCCTGTCAACATACTCCGAGTCCTCATATTCAGTAAAATGTTGGAAGTCTGAAAAACTGTCAGGGGGTGAAAGTGATAAAGTCAATTTCATTGGGAGCTGGTGGGGAAAAGCTGGGCCTGTCAGCCCTGGCTTCTCAAAACAAATGACTTTGAGCCCATCCAGTGGCTCAATGAGGCTATCATTCCCCATCAGGACATATCACTGCCACTTGGCCATGGAGAGAGGAGATGAGGGAAGGTATTTGGGGCACAGGTGAGTTTGGGCTACACCTGTGCGAGCTGCTCGCTCTAATGCGGTTCATTGGCTGACAGTAAAGCTCATAGAGATAATTGTTTGCTTCTCAGAACGCACCACTGTGAACACAACACTTATTTTCCCTAATAAGATAACAAAATTACATGGTCTGTGAGTTTGACAATACTCACTGGATTTTAAAGTGGAAACCACAAGCTTATTTTAATGAGAATGGGGGAGTTGTTTGGGGTAAAAATATTTTTTTCCATTGTTACTTGTATTGTTTAGTAAAGTGAATATGCAGTTAGTAGTTAAGGTTTGCATTATAGTTTGGGGTTGGTTTTATATGAAGAGTTCAGATGCAAAAGCCTCAAAGTGCCATCTGAAATTTTCTTCTAGAATGATCATTTTTATCAAGCTCGTATATTTAAGTTCAATAATTTCACTTAAATAGCAATGCAAATTAGCTATTAATTGTCATTTAAGTGAAATTAATATACAAGCTTTATAAAAATGATCATTCAAGAAGAAAATTTCAGATGGCACTTAGAGGCTTTTGCATCTGAACTCTTCATATATATATATATTAATATGTATGCTCACCAAGGCTGCATTTATTTATTTATCAAAATACAGTAAAAACAGTAATATTTAAATATTATTACAGTTTAAAAGAACTGTTTTTTATTTTTAATATAGCCTAAATGTTTCATATTCCTGTGATGGCAAAGCTGGATTTTTAGCATCATTACTAGTGTCACATGATCCTTCAGGAAATCATTCTAATATGTTGATTTGCTGCTCAAGAAACATTTTTACTATAGTCAGTGTTAAAAACAGTTGCGCTGCTTGATATTTTTGTGGAAACTGTGATACATTTTGTTCAGGTTTCTTTGATGAATAGAAATTGTGATTGAACAACATGTATTTGATAAATAAATCTTTTGTAACATTACATGACTGGCCTTGAGTTTTACAAATGTTATTATATTTAATTTAGTCTAATGATGTGCTAAATAACTTGAAGCAATTTGAACCCTGCTGTTTCTGAACTCTATGCCTTAGGACACATGTTGCTACAAGGGTGCAAATTTAATGATAAATAATGATTTTCTTTTGAAATACGGCCTTCTAAAAAATCAATAGATTTTAAATTCCATCATCATAGTTTAATATCAAATATAACGGCTTGATTTGAGTTGCAGTTTTCTCTCCTTCATTGGTGTATTTCCTAGTGCAATAGGAAGAAATTGAAGGACTCATGATTTAGTATTGGATGAGTCATCAATATTTTTAGTTAATTTTCCTAGAATAGAAAGACTAAATTAGAATTTTTAGTTCACACACATGGACTCAAAGCCACAAAGCTCTCATTTAGACTTCATAGGATTTGGAGCGGTTCTGGGTTAATGTGAAGGGAGAGAACAGGGTGACAGCCCAATCTTATTTCTGATGAACATTGAGCTCTAAGGGCTTCCTGTGTTATTAGAAATGACAATGAAAGTTCCCCTTTCAATGTGCCATTAAGATCGGAGTGACACTAATGCGCCATTCAGACGTTCGCTATGTGTGCAGGGGGTCTTACCTCCATGTCTGAGATGGAGAACTCCATTTTCCACACTGTCACTTCATTTGTTGAGACTACATTTAGATCTGGCCTCACTCGCACACGGGGCCACCGATCGCACGGTGTAGCACTCGTCCTAATCAACATGCTTTTGAGAGCCAAACTGTTCTCATTGTTTGCTGCAGTACTCCGAGTTTACTTCGTCATTATGTCTATTCGTCGTTTGGCAGTGATCTTGAGGGAAAGTCTGTTCATTAAAGATTCTTTTCTGTGGTTTTGGAAGCTACTGCCATCAATCACGTCTCGGCAGGGGGCCTCAGTTTGGGTCCCGTTGCGCTCTTTGTGAAGTAAGCGTGTCATCCTCAATGTCACTCAGCGCAAAACAAACAAACACGCACAAATTCTCTGAAAAACCCACAGATCTCCTCAGAGCAAAGAATTCGCTCCCATTATTCACCCACACAGACAATCAGATGTTGTATTTCAGCAGGGTTGAGTCATAAGTTATAATACTCAATGCACTATAGGCAGTTGTTTGGGAATACCTGAACTATGAAATGAGCATTGAAATGAGTACTAAACAGATGCGTATTATCATATTCATACTTATGCATATACTTTGTTGTTTGAAGCCATATGAATTTTAACATTCAGAGCAACTCTGCAATTTATTTTCTTTAATCAGTATTTTGGATTGCTTTTTAAGTAGTAAATATATTTGTGCTAGTGCACCCAGCAAGCTTCTTTACTGGCTTAACCAGCACATATCACATTTTTACTTTTGCTATTTTAAGTATTTTCTAAAAAAAATACATTTATATAAAAATATTTTATACTAAAATATTTGTAATTTTTTTGTTGTTGTTGCAAAAATTAACTAAAAACGGGTGTGATTCATCACATCTGATTATAGTTTATTTATGGCTCATATTTTTCAAAAATGTATTTACTGTAAAGCTGCTTAAGGTTGGTAAGATTTTGTTGTTTTTTTGAATGAAGTCTCTTCTGCTCACCAGGGCTGGATTTATTTAAAGGAGTAGTTCACTTTAAAATGAAAATTAGCCCATGATTGACTCACCCTCAAGCCATCTTGTATATGACTTTCTTCTTTCAGACGAATACAATCGAAGTTACGTTAGTAAATGTCCTGGCTCTTCCAAGCTTGATAATGGCAGTGGATTGCAACCAACAGATTGAAGCTCAAAAAAGTGCATCCATCCATCATAAATGAACTCCAAACGGCTCCAGTGGGTTAATAAAGGCCTTCTGAAGCAAAGCGATGGGTTTGTGTAAGAAAAATATTCATATTTAACACGTTACAATTCTAGTAAAATTCTAGCTTTTGGAGTTCATTTGTGATGGATGGATGCACTTTTTTGAGCTTCAATCTGTTGGTTGCAATCCTGCCATTATCAAGCTTGGAAGAGCCAGGACATTTATTAATATTACTCCGATTGTATTCGTCTGAAAGAAGAAAGTCATATACACCTATGTTTGAGGGTGAGTAAATCATGGGCTAATTTTCATTATAAAGTGAACTACTTTAATCAAAAATATAGTAAAACGGCAATATTGTGAATAACTGTTTTCTATTGTAATATATAATTTAAAATGTAACGTATTTGTGTCATTTCTCCCATCTTCAGTGTTACAAGATACTTCAGAAATTATTCTCATATGTTGATTTGGGGCTCAAGAAACATTTATTATTATCATCAATATTGAAAAAAAATTGTATTGTAACTTTGGATCAAATGCATCATTGCTGAAAAAGTGTGTATTTCCTAAATAATATTAAAAAAAAATACTGACTCTAAATTTGTATATGGTAGTGTACATTTTATCATTATTACAATTTTTTTTTTTTTTTTTGTTATATATTTAAACAGTAAATTATGGTAATTCATAGACTTTTTTATTATTTTAATTAAAATTATTTTATAGTAATATATATATATATATATATATATATATATATATATATATATATATATATATATATATATACAATGTTAACTTATACTGGTTCAAAAAAAATCTCTAAATGTTATCTTGCAGTTAACCAATTAGCAAGTTTTTACTTTAGTAATTTTGTAGTGTTTTTCCATTACAGTTACAGCACTAACCAACTTAAACCAGTCTGGAAAGTCATGCATGCTGAGAAGTCTGCCTGTCATGCTTTATCAGTTGAGGAAAGGATGGAGTGATTTGTCAGGGCTTGACCAGTGGATGTGCAGTCTACCACTTGTCATTTCCCAACATGCTTTCAGCCACTCAGAGTGAGATGTGTCAGCAGCTTGAGACCAAAACAGGCACCAAAGGCTCAGTATGCAATCAAAGCCCCAGGCCA
This sequence comes from Squalius cephalus, assembly GCF_949319135.1. Classification (NCBI taxonomy): domain Eukaryota; kingdom Metazoa; phylum Chordata; class Actinopteri; order Cypriniformes; family Leuciscidae; genus Squalius; species Squalius cephalus. The sequence goes on along the minus strand of NC_137133.1, from coordinate 30,083,656 downwards.
CCCACCTCTCATGGGGACCAGGAAGCTGGGTGGTAAAAACAGGAAGCTGCATAAATCAGAATCCCTGGAGAGGCAACATTTGAACAGAGAGTAGTTCCTCCACATGCTGTAATATGATGAAATGTGCATTCACCACTGCAGACCATAGAGGTGTAGAGAGCATAGCAGTAAAAAATCACTTTGTGTTCTCAGAGTTTAATCTTTGAAGGAAGTGCAGGCATGTAGTTTAACCTTGACTCGAGTGTCTCAAAAGCAACAGTGCTTTGTTAAAATGCAGGGGCATTAGGTGATCACACAAGGATGTCTTTGCACATTTTTCAAAGCTTTTTTCTTCTGAAAGTAGAAGTGAGGAAATTAATCTGGCTTTCGTAGTCTTTGATAAACCTTCACATCTGTTTCACTCCAACCAGTCATCCTTTGTTTCACAGAAGACTCGCTGATCAACATCCTCTGGTGTGACCTGCGTCGGACGGCCATCACTCAACAGTGAAATGTTAATAGCAAATTTAATACTCCCACACATTTGAACTTTTGAAGAGATGTGTGACTGAAATTGCAATGGGCTAGTTAAATTGTTTAATTCTAATACAAGTATTCAGAATGAGGCTTTTAGAGGAGCTGTTGACCTTTGTGTGGATGGATCAAGGAGTGTCATTAAGGTGATCTAATTGAACCTATATTAACGGTGTGCCGTTTATGGTGGCTGTATGAAATTATTGTTGATTTGTATTTTGTAGAGTTCATTTTTTTGTCAAATGGATGCATTAGTTTGAGATGGAACTAATCTAGTAATATACAGCAGTTGTAGAGTGGTGGGGTTTTTATATAATTATGTTGTTTGTATAATTTCTTCCAGCTAAGATTACAGGTGGTCATATTAGTTGGACCATATACTGTAGTATAGTATTATTTACATACTTTTATAGTATTTATTATTTTGAATGAGTTTTTGTTTAGTTTTAATTTAAAAAAATGTCATTTTGTTATGTGCTTTTGTCATTTTTATTAGTTGTTTTATTAATATTAATATTTAGTTTTAATTTAGTTTTATTTTAGTTTTAGTTTCTAAATTTCAACTAACAGCACAAAAAAAAACATTAAGTGTAAGTTTTCTTGTACTATTATATTTCATTTATTTTATTGCAACTTTGTTTCAAATACTGAAAAGAACTCTTGATAGTTTTAATTAACAACAACAACACTGAATTGGACACCATGTCTATACCCAAATTAATAATTTTATTCCTCAATTATTGCTCTATTGTAGTTTAAGGTGGAGTTATTTGAGCATCCAAAATAGCCCAACACAGCAACATTGTCTCAACCAATGATGTGAGTTTGGGGCGGGGTTATTTGTTTGGCTGGCCAATAGGAAATGAAGGGAGAGTTCAAAAAACTTGTGTCATTATTTTTGTCATTTTATTTAGTGCTACTAGTGACAGAAATTGCTCATTTCACCTTTAAGGATCAACGTTGTTTCAGATTTTCCTCCTTAAACTACTGAAATGGTGTAAGATTATAGTGCTATAAAATGAGTAATATAATCCAGATCATTTAGTCATGGAAGAATTTTGATACAAAAGTTTAATTGTAATATTGAAATCTTTGACTTAATATTTGCAAATCTGAGCACAGACGTTGTGAAACTCTAGGAGGCTTTCAACTCTGTTTTCAACCAAAAAACTTTTTAATGCGTTTTGGCCATTCATTTACACAACAACTGTGTTTTGGGGGCCTGAAAACACAAACTTTTGAAAACGTGTTTCAAAGTGCAAGATAACGTTACCGCCTCCCTGTAAACTACTGAAATGCAAATTTGTGAAAACTGTGACATCATGTGCATATGTATAATGTGTTCTGTCCATAGGTGTGCAGTGTTTCTTTACAAAATGACATCGCCAACTACTGGCCTGGTAGCAGAATACAGCGTTTTTAGTCGTTTTCACGGATCATTGTGACAGTGCCGTCTGTACGTGAATCACTTGAAAAACGCAAATGAAAAACTTTTCCGTTCTGAGTACATCATTGTCGTGTAAACGAACACTAGAGGAGGCAAATGAGGTTACTGCTTTCTTTTCTCAAAAGACACATTTGAGAAGCAGACTTCTCCATTTAATCTCATTGCTAGGAGAAACAAATGAGAAATTAAAGATATCTCATTTGTGATTTGTCTTTCCTGTGGGATCTTAGCTGATCGAGTGTGTGCTAAACAAATGAATGGTAATCAGCCTTCATTGAAGGTGATTTGTGTGTGTGCGTGTGTGTGTGTGTGTGTGTGTGCACGTGTTAGATCGTTTGCATGCCTGGTTGTGTAAGTCTCACTATTTCTCTATCTTTCTCTCTCTTTCTTGCTCTTCGACTGTTCTTTTTCTCTGTGCCCCATTACACATGCAGAGCAATTAGTTCATTGACTGTGAAACACCAGGGCTTGTTCTAAAGGTCAAGCTTATTTCGCAATTGCTTGGAAGAATTGCTTTTTTCTTTCCAGGCAACAAAAATAACTGTAATTAAAACTAAAATCTCAACAGTATTTATTTATTTATTAATCTTAATAGGTAGAAGAAATATGGGTCTAATAATAATTTTTCCTCATTTTCTTTTATTTCGGTGCAGGAGGTTTGACCAAAGCGCCCCTGGATGTGGTATTAAGAGACTTGAACGGTTTATTGGTTTCTGCTGTGTCCACTGAGGAATGTCTTCATTTTCTTGTCATAGAACAGTAAAGATATCAGTAGCCTACCTGTTGTGCCTCACATTTTCTGTGAATCGGTCGAATTTTTCACAGAGCAATTTGTATAGTGCCAGGAAAAGTGTTTGACTGGAGGGCTTTTCCTAAATTGTTTGTTTATTGATATTGAAAATACAGTATGTAGTTGTTATATTTTCAGAATTAATCAGATTTAAATATCAAATATGTATCAAATATGACTGGAAATAGAAGACTTACTAACGTCATAGTTTGAAAAAAAAAAAAAAAAAATCCTTAGCTGTAGTCCTAGAACATGGTTGGGCTAATGCTGGACAAAGAAAGAAAGCAGCCAGCCAAGCGGCAAAAAATAAATTAAACTCCAACAGCTGTTCATATTTTTGCCATAAATCTGTTGCACAGGCTCTGTCAAACACCTCCAAGCTCTGGAGGCTGAACAGACAGGGAAAAGCTGGAGTTTTTCAGATCAGGCTATTTTAAACATGATCACGCTCATGTTTTGTGTCTGGGTTTTTTGAGAACTGTGTTGAAAGGAACATCAAAGAAACATTATTATGACAAATAACATTGTCATTTAGCTACCTGAAGAAATATATGATTTTTCATGTATTTCATTTATCAAATTGAAATGATTAAATTCTTATTAATGAATTATTATGGGGTTTTGATATGTAGATAATTTGGTGAATCAAAGGATCTGTTGGTAATGAGTGCTATGAAACAACAGAAATCCAGCTTTGTTTGATCAAGATCATTTTGACGCACCTTTCAATTTTATCAAAGGCTCTTCTGTGAAATAGATATCCAGTATGTTAACAAGCAAAGATTCGCAACTGACATTCAACTCAGTTCTTCTTAAGTATGTGTGTCCAGTATTTCACCAGTGAAATGTGAGTTATGAAAGTAAATTTGTACTCTTGGGTTAAACAGATGTATGCAAAAAAAAAAAAATCACTGCAGACAATCACAAGCATGTTACTGATACAAACGAGCAAACAATCTCAGATCGTAGCTTTTTTGTCACCTTTGGTGTCTTGTCTTTTGCTTTATATACTAAGAAGTACTGAGTCGTTTTCTTAGACCCCCTCTTGTTTTTCTTCAGTCAGACGCAGTCAGCCTGAAGCGTATACACTCATTAGGACTGTGCCACATGTTCTGGATCTGTCACACTGACTGTGTTTACATGCACAAGGATGATCTGATTTTTATCAGAATGTGGTCATATTAAAATCTTGTGAACTGCTTGATGTTCCCTCCCGAGAAGGCGCAACCTTGCGACTTGGTGAGGAGAAGGAGGAGGCTTAGAAGGAGGGTGTGGAAATGTAGCAGGGATGGTAACAGGAGATGGTGAAGGGATGGGGATGGCAGGCGGTGGAGGAATGGTGACAGACGGACAGCGAGACCCCAGCGGCTATGATGGTATCTGTCTGAAGGCACAGACCCAGAGGGAGGGAGGAGCCAAGGTGGAGGGAAGGCTGACGTCAACTGGGGGACGACCGGGGGAGGTGGAGCCGATGGATCCCAGGGCCCAGACGGAGAGCCTGCGACATTGCTGGCACAGGAGGCCTAGGAAATGCCACGGCGACGGGCGTCTGAAGTAGAGCCAGATTACCCTGGTGTGTGGTGCGCGTTCTGGCGCAATATGGCTGCCGTCGCATCATCCAGGTGGATGCTGCACATTGGTGGTGGTTAAGAAGATCCCCCCCATCTATGTAAAGCGCTTTGAGTACCTAGAAAAGCGCTATATAAATGTAACAAATTATTATTTTATTATTATTACCCAAGGACTAAGGCGATGCCTGTGTGATGGAGGACCGAGGCATACCCAAAGGGAAGGAGGAGCCCGCTGCAGCCTTAGGGGTGGAGGAACGTAGCGTAGCAGAAGATCCGCAAGGCCATGCCGGAGGTGATGTGACGACTGACCAAGGGGGAGCCGGTGGGACGAGGAAACCCGGTAGAGTCGAAAGGCCGAGGGTGTCTGGTGGAGCCGAAGGTGGAAGGAGCCAAGGCGGAGCCGACAGGTCAACGGGGCGAGGCGGACCGAGGTGGTCAGAGACCGGAGACAAAGCCACAAGATCCACTCGCACGGGTGCTGATGAGTGGTGGGTGGGAGAGGATACCTCCACACTGAAGTCAATCAGCCAGTCCTCAGTCTCTATTTCCACCATTATACCCTCGGGGCTCACACCCCTGGTCAGACTCACTGGGGGGGTCCTCTTCCGGGGCAAGGGTCAGCGTTGTCCCTTTTAATTCTCGAGCTCTGGCTAACATGTCATGGCGGGTGGTAGCTCTCCGTCTGCGGGGGACACACACGGTTCCTCCGCAGCTGTGTTCTGGATCGGGGTAGACACTATCCAGACACCGGATGATAGCGTCCCTCCATTTTAATCCAGAGTGTTCTGGGAGGTCTATGGGTTGGTGGTAGTTCACCTCTATCCAGAACAAAGACTTCAGGGTTTTGTCGTCGAAGGGGCAGGTGATGCTAAAACGACAGAATCCCTCTGTGAAAACAAAAACATCAACAACCTTTTGGGTAATCGCTGCAAACCTTGCAGTATAATCCATATTTGGCCGGTTGATCTGTCACAAGACGAGGATGATGAAGATGAAGGTAGACAAGATTCAATACAAAGTGATTTTAATATTACAACAAACACAGGAACAGACTGAAGGTTTAACAGTGCGTGTGTAAAACATGGGGTAAACACATAAAACACGCAAACATCGACCGACAACCAAAGACTGAAAACAGTGGAACTAAATACACAGAGATAATGAAATGATAATGAACAGGTGTGATGATCAGATGAGTGTCCATGACAACTGATGACTGCCGGGAAAATCAAACAAAGGAGCACGTGACTGATGAAGCAAACTGAAAGTCCATGAAAACAAACTAACTGAACATAACTGTAACAGATGTATGATAATGCGTGATAATTAATGATTGAATTTCTGTCCAAAAATAATAAAATACATCATAAGGTATAGAATATGCATGTCAGTTTATGTATATGTATTCATGAATATTCCAATAGATATAAATCATGTAACTATCTTTCAGGATAAAGGCCTTACCAGAATCTGAATGTACAGTCAACAGGGTCAGTTGTTCATTAATTTGTTATGCTTTGGTATTGTGCTTCCCTGTTTGTCTGGCTCAGTTTTGTGTCTTAGGGGATTTAAACAAAGAATAAAGACTTAATGACATTGAGCTCTCCCCCATTGAGACAAGTGTCTCTAACCCCCCCAGACTCTTAACATATGTTTATAATTTGGCTGTAATAAGCATGTTAAGCTGAAAGGGTTCTGCATTTATGTGTTCCAGCTGTTCTGGGGAATTGTATTGATGAAGGTCATGGAAGCGTGTTTGCCCAGGTTTATTTACACCTTATGGTGTGTCAGGAACCTAATTAAATGTGTCGTCTTTTATGTCAAATTTGTAATATTTAAAATTGAAATTAAATCAGCCAGTAGGTGGCGGCATGTCACTGAATCATCCATTCAATCGATTAATTCAAAACATTTGATTAATTTAGGAATGAAGCAAGTGAGTGGCTGTGTCTGAAATCGCATACTCCCCTTGAGTAGGTACTTATTTTTAATAAGTAATTACTTCACGGCCACGAAAAAGAATCTTCTATATAGTATGAATGTGTGTTGTATGAATGTAATCCGGATGTACTACGTCCTCCATGTTGTCATTATCATGTGACCTACCAGCATCAGTTACGTCGCTTCACTTACATTTATAAATCCTCTCCCGTGGCCTCATAGGATAGTAAAGTGTCCATCTAATGCGCACTTTTTTCCGCATACTCTTTTATGAGTACTGTGAATTCGGACATACTTCTTTTGTCAAATACTGTTTTTCGTATAGTATACTATATAGTAGGGAAGTATGCGATTTCGGATACAGCCACTTTCTTTATGAATGGGTCATTGAATCATTGACTCACCCGAGTCATTCAAAAAGGCAGATTCATTAATCACTGCTGTGTGTTTGCTCAGAGATGTGCAGCGGCTCAGATGTGACTTTTATGAAAGAGAGCAAAAACAATATTGTGCCTAAAATGTAAGTCAGTTAATATAAAATTATTGTTAATTAAACTGTTGTATATAATCACCAGTACATTTGCAATTGAGCTGATATTTGGGGAAAACAGTGTGATATTGCTTATCATACTATTCATACTTTGCCACCGGCATACTTTTTCACACCGCCACCGGCGAGAGCGTCAAAGTGCCCGGAAGTCATTCATTGTCAATGAATTTTGCCGCAATCGCTGGCGGCGGTGTGAACGTACAGTTAGCCTAGCTTAGACTCATAACACAAACAGCTGACTCGCCGAACCAGCTGGTGGTGTTGATTGACGAAACTACAGGGTAACTTAAAGACACGATTACATGATCATACACCCATTGTATTCAAACAAATGTTGAAATTACCTTTGATGGAGTGATGGAATGAGCACTGCACAGACGTGTAATGTTATACTGTGAAGGTTGCTTATCTCATCTGCGGTTAGTGCATCCAATCGCACAACTATCTGGCATGTCGTGTACACCTCAAAACACCAACTTTTGTATAGTAAAACTGGCGACGTCCTGGCAAGATCCTTGATTAGTTTACTGGGTTTCGTTGCTGGAGAACGACGTTCTTGCCCGCCAGCCAGTACTTGTGACGTCACGTGCAAAGTATGAATATCATATACTGTATTTTAAATATTAAAAACACGTTAGAAAAACAGATTTTTGAATCCCATCATACAAGTTTTTCAGATTCTTTGTTCAGCTGAACTGCTCATGAATGGTAACTCAGCTGGAGCTGACTTAGTCTCACACACTTTTTGGATCTTTTTGTATTGTTTTCCAGCTATTTTGATGCTTTGCGCTATAATGGGTGTGTTCTCTGTCTGTGTTTTCTGAGAGGAGTGACTGCAAAAATTCTGAATATTTTTATGTGATCTTTCTTTGTTTAAATGATGCAACTGAATTTCAACTCTGTTTCTTTCTCTCTTTATCATTCAGCTCTCCTTTTCACCATTTCCCCTTTTTTATTTATGTGGTTTAAAGGCTGCAAACTTGTACAAGTACCTTTTTTTCACTTCTATCTACACTCATTTTTCCTTTGGATGATGCCACTGGCCTGGAACAGTGGATATTCAGTCTTTGCTCAGTCCGGAATAGAAACTGGGCGCCCATGACTCCCCACAGGGCACCTTACCAGGTGAGGTCATGGAGATGGCAGCAGTTAAAGATCACCCATCTGGGACCCAGCAGCTGTAGCTTGCTTGACATTTACTGTGAACCCAGTGCATATGTCTTCCTGTCCACTAGTGCCCTTGATAGAAATCCCACTGATGAGTAAAACTAGTCATTAGACAGAGCCCTCACAGATATTAGCTTACCCTTTCTCTTATGAAAAGCAGCCTAGACTAGCTAAACTGCTAAAAAAAAAAAAAAAAAAAAACCTGTCTAAAGTGGCTTGCTGCTTTAAAATGGATTACTTAGTCTCCCAACCCGGCAAAACTGGGGTTTAACTGGCTTAGCTGGAGGGCCAGCTAACAAGTGCCCTCTAAATTCAGCAAAACTGACTAGCCTAACCTTGGCAGGTTTTAGTCATAATTATTTCCAGAAATATTTTGTAATATATTAAAGTAATAAATCATATAATACTATAATATGACTTTTAAAAAATAATTTGATATAGGCTACTCAATTGTATTGATATAGGGTCAATACAATTTTGCATTTCATTTTAATGCTTTTATTTAAAGGGGGGGGGGGGTGAAATGCTAATTTTCACTCAATCTCCTGTTAATCTTGAGTACCTATAGAGTAATATTGCATCCTTCATATCTCCAAAAAGTCTTTTGTTTTATTATATTTTTGAAAGCAAGATAGGCTGTACCGAGTCTTTCCGGGAAAAAAACGAGCGGCTGGAGGGGGGCCGTGTGGGCGAAGCTTAGCTGTGCTAACTCGCCGAGCTAGTGACAACACACAGAGACATATGTTCAACAGTTTTACTCACCGTCCGGTTCCAACGCACGACCGCGAACCTTTATCATTGCGACTGCTCGATCCTTAAGCATTAGACGATCTGCAAATCCGTCGATCTGGGCTTTGTTTATAAAACAATCATCGTCGAAATGCAGGGAACAAACAGTCTTACACAACTCCGTTTATGCTCAGAAAAACAAACTCCATCCACGGGTTCCTTAACGCTGGGTTCTTTGGGAATCTGTGCAGGGTTGTCTTGCCCTGGCAACCAAAAACACACTTCTTTGGTGACATTGACTTCCCAAAAGCCGGGCAGGGCGCTTTGATGGCGAACTGCTTTCACTCTCTTGCTCTGGTCTACGAGTGCGCGCGCGGCCGCGATCCTACCGGAGAAGTGCCCTTAGGACCCATATAAGGAAATTCCGTTACATCTGACGTCACACATACCCATACTCGAAAAAAACTTTCCGAAACTTGTGACAAACCGGAAGGAGTATTTTTGGAACAAAAATACTCCTTCAAACTAGGGGTGTCGCAATATACCGGTATTGACGATAATCGTGATATTCAAAGCATGAAATATCGACATCGTGTTAATTTAGAGCAATACAATATACCGGTATTGGCGATATTGGCGTTTTCTAGACGCAGCGCTCGTCCGCGCCCGCGCAGCTAGAGTGAAACACTCTGTCCACACCCGAAAAAAGTAAGCTGAGCTCGCCAGTATTAACAACAGAGTTCTTCGGCTTCAAAGAAAACAGCACCTTAGAGGTGGTCGCACACCGGACGAGAAGCGCAGCGCCACGTCTTTAAAATTCGAACACATTCTGTATGAGTGTACACACACCGGACGAGAAGCACAGCGCGGTTCTATTCGGCGTCTGTCCGCGGCGCCCAGCAACGGCTCAGGACCGTGTTCAAAATCTTGCCGCGACACAGAGCGCAGAAAAAAGTGTTCAGATCACAGACTCAGCAACTATTGTATTTAATTGTACAGTATAATCATAACATAGTACAGACATTATCTCAATTCCATAATGTCCTTAAACATAATGATATTGCTGGCCATAAACTGAGAAAGTGCGTGTCCGGTGTGCAATACCTCGAGTTGTCATAGACGCGACGCGGCTATTATTTTACTAGTCATCATGGAATGGGAAAGGTGACATTAACTGTTAACAGGGGGTTTCTGTGTTCATATATTTAATAAAGGGTGATTATTAAAATTAAGAACCCCGTTTTCTTTACTCATCTTATTTTTGTATTTGTATTTGCACTTGATTTTTTATTCAAATCTGCTATCTGCATGACTTTATTGGCGCTGGTGCAACAATAGGTTTAAGAGCTTTTCAGTTCTTCAGGAAACCTTCAGACAGTGTTTGGCTTCAGTTTGAAACCAGATAAACTTCACATGCTTGTCTTCCTTCACAAAAATTTGCCATAGATTGAGTACGCAAGAAGTAAAAATGCATGTGCCTTGTGTTTATCAGTATCCTTATGTTTGTTGGGTAAAAAAGAAAAACTATATAACCCCCCCCCCCCATAGATTCTATAGATATCGCGATATATCGATATCGTGAATTCTTTTGGCCACAATAACCGTGGTGTGAAAAATCTAACATCGTGACAGCCCTACTTCAAACGTACAACTTAGTTTTTGAAACTTTGTCCATGTTTAGCATGGGAATCCAACTCTTTACCAGTGTAAAAAACTCAGTATGCATGAAATAGCATTTCACCCCCCCCCCCTTTAAGGACATGTTAAATAGATTCGAAGTGAGAGTAAATACATTATTTTAAATGTTTAAAATTGTAATAATATTTCACAATATTGCTGTATTTTATATTTAAGTTTGTGACTATCTTAAATGTCCAGTTAAATTGCATCTTATTGACTAGTATTTGGTATGATTTGGCCACTTTGATGCTGGTTTTGACTGCTTAAGCTGCTAGCTTGTGCCAGTAACAAACTTTGACCATTTTGAAATTTAAAGGGGTTTTAAAGGGGTCCTATTATGCCCTTTCACAAAGTCTTGATTTTGTTTTTGGGGTGCACTAGAATTTGCTTTCATGCTTGATTGTTCAAAAACACATTGTTTTACACATATTTTACATTACAGCTCCTCTCTCCCCAGTCTGGCCCGAATGTTTCGTTTAGTTTCGCTTTCAATGAAGCCCCTCCTTCCGAAATATGAAATGTGCTGTGATTGGTTAGCTGGCCCAGTGTGTTGTGATTGGTAGCACTTAGCATGTGTTCGGGAAACGTCCAATCCCTCCATAACTGATCCCTAACAGTTCTTCTCTAGTGTAAATATTAAGGATGGCGTCGATTTCAAACCAATTCGAGCCTGATTCAGACCCTGGAAATGTTAATAAACAAGAGGAGCATCCAGAACGGATTTTATGCACAGACTTTGCAAGCACGGACTTCACAGGACGGTTCAGAGTGATATGTTTTTTTTTGTTTTTTTTCTTATACATTTTAGATACGATGTTACACCATTTATTTGTATCAGCAACAAAATAAAACTTATAATTGGAACTGTTAATAGAAAATGCAATTACAGATAATAAGACATACTTACAGGTTGTGATCCACAAACAACAAATTGTCCAAACTGCTCCATTTCAGGAGAAGCTTTTGTGCGTAGCCTGCATTGAGGTTCTGGAAGCTGTTCTCCATAAAATGTGCATATGTGTTATAATGTTCAGGAACAGTGTTTAAAATAAATTTAACCATTCTAAGTTCGTCACCCTAAGGAAGGTCAAACAAATGAGTTGTGGAAAAAACAGCATATCTTAGCTCAACCAGGCCTCGTCCCTTTTTTTGTGTATTTAGTGGGCGGGGATTATTTAAATAAGTAACATTATGACTTCACAAAGCCCGGAAAAACGCGTTGTAGTCCAAACAACCTGTTCCTTGTAGTTCTTGGAAAGTGAACTACCCTTTGGAGTGGACTTTGAGCTTTGTAACCTTGCTGATCTTTTTCATGCTCAAACACCAACATTTCACACTAACTGAAGTTGAAAAAGTGAGATGATCCAAACTGCTCTAAAATGTTTGTTTGTTTTTCCCAAAAGGGTTAATCCAAGTTCCCTTTCAGTCGCTCACGTTCGACATAGTTGTACGTTACGACTGATTGGGATCCCTTTCAGTCGCTCACGTTCGACATAGTCATTCGCTTCGGAGCCGATCGGTTTTCGGATGTCTCTGAAGAGTGTTGTGTGTACAACGATCGAGTCTGTCGGTGTTCTTCTAGGAAGACTCTCCCAGTTCTGGTGTTTCTACAGTGTGTGCGCAGTGGTGATTGCGAGCTACGGAAGCTCTCAACTGCTGTTTTAACAGCATTTAAATAAGAGTGTTTTGTTGACGGCCGGTTTGAGGGCGGAAGTGGTGAGTGCTTCACTGAAAACGGTTGCCGCGGTTGTTCCCCTGTGTGCTCTGGCGACGGGTCCCATTTCCTAAAAGAGCTACACGGGTGTGTTTGCATCTTTTTCAAGATGCCATTCCATCCATACGTTTCTAGGTGCGGTAGGGCTCTGTCCCCTTCTGACGGTCACGATAGATGCATCACGTGTTTGGACTTACATCACGCTGAAGCAGCTCTCCTGGATGACTCATGTTCTAGATGGGAACATGACCATCGCAGTGTTCGTTTGCGAAGGTGGAGTCCCCACCCCTATGCCCCGCTCTAGTCTTTCTTCTGGGCCAACTTCCCAGAAGAAGGTTGGAGTGCCGCATGGGCTGGGTGATCTGAGGATTACAGTGAGGGGTAATCCGCCCAGCAAAGCCCTGTGGATTCCTCACTCCTCCTTCACACTGCAACCGGTGAAGCTCCCAGAGGAACGAGCTGGTCCCTCTGTAGTGGACCGACCAGCTGTTTCGTTCTGGGCCCCTCCAGAGGACAGGATGTCCATCGCAGCATCGGAGGGAGAGCTGGGCTCTGGAGATGACGACTCTGCTCCACTGCCTCCCTCTGGGAGACCAGCGCTGCCCGAGCCAGATCCAGAGATGGCAGTTATGCCCAAAAGGGCCGCCGAGGTGGTAGGGCTCGTCTGGAATCCTCCACCGTGCCCCAGACTATCCTTGATGAAGGAGCTGCGAAGGGTTAAAAGGCTATCCCTCCAGTGGAGCGGTCTGTTGCGATGGAAGCCCTGGCTTTTCTCTGTTCCTTCTTGAAAATAGCCTGTGTCGAGCCGGTTGCTTTCCATGGGCTCCCTTCACATGAAGCATTGCTGCGTCATTCCCCTCCTATGGACTGGATACGTGTGCCATTTTTCTCCAGTTGAGTTACCCTTTTGCCGAACCTTGTTGAGTTCCTCCACACCCGTTCGGCGTTGGACTTAAGCGGAGCGCCCGATGCTTGGCCTACCACTCGTATGCACTGGTGGAACTTGTGCTAGGCTGGGTCCATATGTTGTGATCCCCACGGCGATTTTGGCTGGAGCCACCTCAGTGACATTCCATATGTTGTACTGCCTGGTAATTCGCTCAGTCCATATGTGTTGTTCTCCACATGTTACCTCCCTGCCTTTTGTCTAGACACTGGAAGGTGGGAGCACTAGTGGCGTTTTAATAGGGAACCCAGTCAGTCGTAACGTGCGACTACGTCACTATTGCTGGACCACCACTGACCCCGGGCTCCGCTCGGCTCCGAAGCAAAAGACAACTGGTGCGTGCATCCTCTTCCGTGTTTATACCCGCACTGCGGGGCGGAGCGCAAGATGCAATCCACGCACGCCAATGTGCATTGTGCACAATGTGCACAGGCTCCCTAAGCGTGATCCCAATCAGTCGTAACATACGACTACGTCGAACGTGAGCGACTGAATGGGATCCCAATCAGTCGTAACGTACGACTACGTCTCCGTTCCCTCCTTCAGGAAACGAGGGTTACATTCGTAACCAAGACATTTCTGCTACACGTTATCAAACACAACACCAGCTAACTTACTTGTGGTGCCTGCAGCTCCAAGAAGGGAGATCAGATGTTCACAGTTAAGCAACATATAGCTGCAAGTAAATTGATAACTGCAGAGCAGACACATCTCAGCTTATAACCTCTTTTTCATTAGCATGACGCAGCTATTTATGTTTGTTTTTGGGTTAACCAAGTCTCAGCAAGCAGCACAGAGTCTCTTTGTCCCACTCATCACTGCAGTTTCCTTTCTTTCACATGGCATTTTGTGTAAATGAGAGGAGCTCCATGGGAAATGGACATGCCATACATTAGCATAATATCTTCATTGTGTGTGCATGTGGCGGGCTGTGTGCCTCATCTGTGCATCTCCTGCATTCATTTCAAGGGTGGAAAATAACAATAATCCCCAAGGAGTTTAATTCCACAGCCTTGGCCATGAGGTAAGAGAGAGAGAGAAAGAGTAATTCTACAGCAAGCTGTGCGTAAATGTATGGAAATGATCCAAGTCTCTCTGATAGACCACCTACACCTCACATTCAACCAAATCTTATTACAGTTTTCGAGGCTAAATTAAGCCAGTGCTCCAAAAAATAAATAACATTGAGTTGCCTGTAATGCTTGATCAAGTAACTGAGAGACACACCGCAGTCTGTGCCAATTTTCGACTTGCTTGAGAGGCAGTTTAGCAAACCTGGACTGTTCTCCAGGGGGTTCAAGGCCATTATTTTGCAATCATCATTGTTATACAGTCAAATTTGATTTGAACGTCAAATTGGGACTCCATGTTCCCTGAGGCGGTATGAGTGGGCCGTCATTTTAGCGCCTCAGTTTTTCTACTTGCTTAATATGTCCTTAGAGGTGTAATTAACTAGCAGTGGCTGAGCAATTGAGCTGATTATAGATAAATATAAGTTGGCCATTATGGGGTTAATCAGGGATACCATAGTGCTTCGGAATTAATGCTGTTCGGACAAAGACCATTAGACTCTACGGTTAAATTAGCTATCTTAAATCACTTTTGTCTGGAAATAATGATGCATTAAATGTATATCAAAAGTAAATGACGTTTACTCTGATACCATTTTTTTTTTTTTTTTTTTAAATAAGTGCAGTTATTTTGAACTTTCTATTCATCAAAGAATCCTGAAAAAGCATCATGACACAACTGTTTTCAACATTGATTATAATAAGAAATGTTTCTTGAGCACCAAACCAGCAATTTAGAATGATTTCTGAAGGATCATGTGACTGAAGACTGCAATGATGCTGAAAATTCAGCTTTGCCATCACAGGAATAAACTACATTTTAAAATATGTGACCCATGCTGGCAAAATAAGTCGGAATGTGCACAGTATAATTACGAGCTACAGGCAAAACAAGTGTAAAATTTCAATTTTGGTAGAATTTGAGGTTTTCACAAAAATTAGTTCATTAAGCCCTCAGCCCTTGCGATCCCTGTGCTCCAAATAGCAATTAAACATCTAAAAGTATCTCTATTTGTATGTTTTCTGAGAGGATTACCATTTTCTTGGACCATGAAAAATGCTGTCCCTCAGCACAAGTTTGGTATTGTTTTAAAGTGCAACATTCCAACTTTGTGAATATTCATATCGACATGAATCTGAACCAATGAAATATGATTTTCAAACTCATGCTGATGTAAACAAAACAATTACTCTCACTGACTGACACATGACACTGACACGTGAGCACAAAGACGCCTCAGCGCACAATCCAGATATATACACAGAATTACAGTATTTCAAAATATCTGTCTTGGCGAGTATTCACGAAACATTATCTGTTATGTGTTTAGTGAATATTTGGCTAACTGTTGGGGAAAAACATCTGATGTGTAACATTAGGCTATATTAGATGCATGTGGTACAGTAGGTCAGAATATAGGCTGTCTGTTAATGTTAATCAAACAATTGTGGTATCATGGGAATAAAGTTGAATATATATATATACATTTGTCCAATAGATATTTGGTTTTGACTCTATCGACTTCAAACTGGTGTAGCTCATTCATTTTTTGTCTGATTCCAACAAATTATATAATGTGAAAATAACAATAACTTGTTTTTGAAAACTCATTTTGCCAGCACGGGTCACATATATTAAAATAGAAATGTGTTTTTTTATATATATATTGTAACAATATTTCACAATATTAATGTTTTTCTCCATTTTTATTCAAATAAATGCAGCCTTGTAATCTTACAAGCTCCAAACATTTGAACTGTATTACGGTAGTGTGTAGTTTTTCAATAAATGCACATGAATTATGTATAGTATGTTTATTTATATAAAAATATATTCTCTGTTAAAATTATTACAAAAAAAGAAGAGATTTCATAAATATTATTTCTTAATAATTATTTATTTATTTTATTTCGTGTCCATCATAATTGATTAAATGATAAGCTCAGTGAATTTGAATGCATCTAGAATTTGTAAAGCCTTTTCTTAGCAAATATTGATGTGTTAAACTGTAAATTAATTAATCTGCATACAATGTAATTCAGTTGATTAAGATTTTTGAATCAATATACAATGCTACGAACTTACAAAGTAAAGATTTTCTTGCTAACATTCTTATCAATCCACATCCATCAAATAGTCATGATTAATAATATCTGTCAACTAGTCCAGTCATTAATCTGTCCTAATACCGTTTTCTTTGTTTAATCATTGTCCGTTTGAGTCTATTAAGAAGCTGTTCTCCTCACTTCTCGTCTTAGCCGTGCAGACAAGACAAGTCATGTGATCCCTTCTCGTTCAAGCAGGGCCCAAATGCCCGTCATCACATCCCCTCAGTGACAGTTCCTCTCCTGGGGCCGGGACGTGTGCTCCACTCTTCTCATTCATTATCTTTGCATACTTCCACCAGTCCGCACCAGAATGCCAATTGCACAAAGGAGTGATTGATTACCTTTGTCATAACAATAGCGTGGACTCGGATGACTTACGTGCTCACTATGTCATTGGGTTATGGATGGTTGGTGCTTTGTTCTGAATATGAAATCTGTTGATTTTGTGATTTTGCCACATTAGGTGTGAAAGTTAGATGTATTCTAGGCATAACCACTCTGTTATGGATTCCATGGAAATCAATGAGAGACTTGGCAGCCTGAAATTTTCATGAGAAACAGTGTTAAAATTAGCTCTTTTTTTCCTTAAACTGACTTTGACAGCACAAAATTTTGCTGTCGGGCTGGCAAGTGGATTTCAATCTGTAGAATGAAACCTATAATTGGCGTAACATCCAGACATTCATTTGGTTCGTGTAAGGAGATGGATATCGCTTATTCAAGGGTTGTTATATAAATTTAGCAAAGTACAGCGCATGAAATCTTAGCTCTTCGTTCTTTCTACATCTCTTGTCTTGGTGATGAGGTAATGTTTCATAAAGAAAGGCTCACAGCATTCATCACCATAACCTCCATTTGACTCGCGTGTCAGCAGCAGTATGTTCCAGTGAGTATTATATTTACCCGTGGTTTCACAAACAAGGGTTAAGCCTAGTCCCAGACTAAAATACATGTTTGAGCTGTTTTAACTGAAAGCAACTTGCACTGACATATCTTAAAATATGTCAGTGTCATGGTTCTGTCTCAAGATGCACACCAGTACAAGTTTTTTTTTTTTTTTTTTTTGTCTACGGCACATTTATAAAAAGCTACTTAAATGTCCTAATCAAACTAAGGCCTAATCCTGGGTTAGTGTCTGTGAAACCAGGCCGTATTATGTTTATATAGCTTGAGAGAGAGTATGTTATATATAAAAATGTATGGTGTGGTATATGTGCATGCTGTTCCGATCCAGGCTTAATGACTTCCTATAACACACTCTGATGGTTAAACCTCCACTTTGTGAGCGGATTTTGGTATTGCAATTAAATGCAAATGATCCTGACACTGGAGGCTTTGGATCAGAACTTTGCATCCTCCTGCAAAGAGATGACCCTCTCTCCCATCGGAGAGGTCGGCTCAGAGTCCGGCATCGACTGGCATTATTTCTCCCTCAGTAAATGCCTTTGTCACTTTAAAGTGAAACTCCTTCCAGCGGTACGGAGTCAGGACTCAGAGGCACTGGGGAAATTAAAAGCAGCAGCAGAAGCCGTTACACCATGCGATTGATGATCCAGGTTCAGGTTCGCGGATCTCTGGCTAAACCTGCTCTCAATCCCACAGGCTCGGGCTAGACGCACTGTATTATTTGTTAGCAAGTTTATCCTCGTGTAAAATTCACAAAAAACATTGAACATTCGCACGTGCCATTTTGAATGATTGCAAACAAGTGTTGATTTGATTTGAGGGTTCAAGTGAGGAGCTACTGGTGTGTTAGCATGACTTGCTGGATATTTTATTGTCTTTTGAGCACATACTGTATGTTTAAGCACGGCCATTTTTAACAATTGATGGTGGAGACGCTTCTCAAGCTAAAAATTAAATGTAAATTAAAGTTGCTCACAAACACACACACACACACACACAAATACGATTTTTTAATGCTTTAATATTTCATAAGATTTTGTTAATGTTTTTTGAAAGATGTGAATCTAAAATGACTCTAAAATTCTCATTTTATGAGAAAGTATTTGATTACCACAGCTTAATCACTGTAAATCTGTGTGTGCAATGCAATACCCATGATACCCAAAATTTCTGTATGATTGTCCTCTTCATATATACCTCATTGTTGTTTTTTAAATATAAGATGGTATAAATTTATCATAGACGAAAAAAGAGATGCACCAGGTCACTTTTCAATTTGTACTACTATCTTCTTTTGAAGTGAACCAATGTGAATCTCTTCATGAATCATAGATTTAAAGTGACCATACTCTTAATGTGGATGCAATGTGTATAATCTAACTCAAAACGTGATATTTTTTCATTTTCAGCCTTTTAAGCTCATTAATTTGTTTTTATGGCTTCATTTTATCTAGCAGCTCAAAGCCTGACAGGGGCCGAGAAAGCAAAGGCTCTGCGTTTACCCCCCTCTCTTTCTTTGTGCGTGGCTGTGATTCCATTAAAACAGGGTGCACAGCTCGCCGCGCGCCAGTGCTACTCAGGCAGCAAACCAAATTGTTTGCCTTTGTGTCATTTCCGGCCGGTTGGGCTTGTTGGATACGCTCGGCCCCTGTCACTTTGTCTGCGGTGCAAATGGTCCCGGCACACTCCCCTGCCTCCCTATAGAAGCTCGCTGACCTCACCGCCTTGGGGTCCAACTTGGCTCTGCAGGGTGCTGCATGGCCCAGACGCCCTCTTGTTCTCCATCTCTATGCCAGGCACACCAGAGCCCTTCATTTGTGGCTTCTGGGGCTTATTCATTTGGCCTATCACAGAGAGACAGGTTTAGGGGGGCGATATGTGTGTGTGTGTGTGGCATATGGTTAGGGGGTAGCTCTCCATTTCCCATCTTGCACCTGCTCCTCGGAAGGTGATTGGAGGAGGGATGCACAATACTTCAGGCAGTTCAGATCAGCGAAATGAACCAAACCACAAACTCTTTTGCTAACACACACATACACACCCCTCCAGGCCCCCAGCTAACTCATTTCCCAATTATTTGTAGGTCAGCAGTGTTAGTAGCATGATTGTGTAGCCATTTTACCATTATTCTCATAAGGTCTCCCATGGCAGCAATTTGGATGTAAGTGGGGTTAGGGGAGGGGGCGTAATGGCAGTCGCACAAAACCCGCCAGTTTCGCGTATTCCATTTGCCTGTTTTACCAGGTCACTTTAACACTAACTTGATGAACTTAAGATGTTTTGTTTGTATGCAAACAGCTGTTGTCTTTAAGGGGTTCATCAACTACAATAAAACACAAATGAATGCATGCCTTAGACTATGGGTGGGCAATATGACCAAAATCTTATTACATGAAATGAGAAATTTTATTTCATGATAACCAATGGATGCTCCACATGGCATTTTGACATATAATTGTGTGTGTATTTGACCATTCAGGCTCAGCAAGCCAAAAAAGAAAACTGAATTTGGATTGCATTGAGAATTGATTGCATTACTGCACTTCTTTTTTCACAGCTTATTGTGCCTAATAACTCCTTGAAACATCATGCACATCCCACTCTTTATTTTCTCATTCATGAATGTTTCTTTATCACTGTAAGATGTTGATAACTTAAAAGGGTTACAAATTTTAATAATTTACTCATCCTCATTATGTTCCAAACCCACAAGACTTCCGTTCATCTTCGAAACACAAATGAAGATATTTTAATGAAATCTGAGAGATTTCTGTCCCTCCATTGACAGTCCATGCAACTACCACTTTTCACTTAAAAAGTTCATAAAGAGATTGTAAAATAATCCAAATGAATTGAGTGGTTTAGTCCAAATTTCCTAAAGATACACAACCGCTTTATTTGATGAACTGATTTAATTTAGGCTTTTATTCACATGTAAACATTGATCAGCGAACATAAACAGAAGCTCAGCCGTACTTGCTTGATGCACAAAAACAAACCTCATTGGTTCTTGCGGAAGCTCAATCGTGCCGAGTAACACTCGAGAATGAACCTCATTGGTTCTCACACATCAAGCAAGCATGCTTGAGCTTCCATTTACCATATCTAAAGTGTGACTTGATAAATGTTTATATGTGAATAAAAGCCTAAATTCAATCTGTTCATCATATAAAGTGATCATGTCTAAACCGCACAATTCATTTGGATTATTTTACGATCTATTTATGAACTTTTTGAAGCATCAAAGTGGTAGTTGTCAATGGATGGACCGCAAAATCTCTAACAAAAGACCCTTTATATAATCACCACAATGTCATCCCACTCAAACCTTCCTTAAGCATTAGCTGCAAATGAAACGTGCTACAGATGGGATAGCACATTTATGTTGTTTTGGACTCGTTTTAACGCATATGATGCCAAGAGACTTGATCAATTTAATTTTCTGATGTGAAGCACAACATTTCCTTAAGCAATGTGGTGCAGAATTGGCCGCAAACGTCCTGTCAGGGGAACAGATGTCCTTAGCCTCGTCGCCAGGAGTCCCATTTCCCAATTAATGAGCTGTGTCCCTATCCCGCTCTCCTACCTAAAGCCCACCTGGACAAACACACATCCACATACTCTGTATGTTCCATCTTTCATCTTCACCTAACAGTCTATCCTCTCTGCCTCATTAGAAATAAACACTTTTGCATGCTCCATATAAATCATCGCCTCTGGTTTATAGACTGTTTCGGTATGCTTACAGATGATGTGTGCAGTTTTTTTCCCCCATGTTAAAATACTTTCTCAATCTGAAGTGTGTAAATTCAGTGCCATTAACACCAACAGATGGAATTACAAATAAAATGACTGTTTTTAAAGGGGTTTCCCAAACACTCACATTGTGTGGAGCCAGTTCGTTTTCAGTTACAGGTTTTTTGTCATCTTTTTTGTCTATTGACGAAAACATTTTGTTTTAATTTGAGGGCCGTTCACACAAAGAATAACTGTAACTATAACTATAAACTTTTAATAGTTCTAATTCTATGAGAATAGAAAAGTCCACACCACAACTATAATGTAATGACAAAGAGAATCACTTTCAGATTTTTTTTTTTTTTTTTTTTTTGACAGCCAATCATAATCGATCTGATGTTAAAGAGCTCCAGCAATTAAAGATGCTATTGACATAACTGCAGCACACTTATAATAAACAGAACGTTATGGTCCATTGTTGTGGATGCTAATATAGTTATTGATTTAGTTATAGTTGTCTTATAGTGTCTTGATTAAAATACTTTATTATTGCGGTGATGCTCATTTTCCTTATCATCTCAGTTATCGTTGATGAAAAAGACTTTAACAAACATTTTCTTCAGTAATTTAGTAGACTATATTAACACTATCTTTTTTAGTTTGTGGTTTACTCCTGTACCTCTAGAGATGGTACTGTATGTTGAACCCAAGCGCCGGTTCACAGCCGTTATTGATCCGTTCACTCTCCTAAATGGCACTCATAAATTGGGCCTCAGTCCAAACTGGGAGCGGAAAAGCTTTTACCTCAATTGACTATGGACCATTTTGATTAATACAGTTTAACAAATTATGATAACAGACTTGAGTTGGGGGATTTTTTTATTATTTATTTCTGGCACAAATAACTTCATTACATCAGGAGAATAATTGGTGACATTAGTCAAATTAAAATGCAGCCAGAGGTCAATTATGGATAAAAAAATAATAATAAAAAAGACCAGATCTATCAGAGCAGACGGATGCTAGTCGAGAAGAAATCTGTAGACGACTAGGCAAAGACTGTTTAATTCAGTGTGAACAAAAAGAGCATTTCTACAAGTAATTGGTATGATTCATATAACCATATTATGTAATTAATTTAGTCGCATTAAAGTTCATCATTAGGCTCAGCACTGCTGAGTCAGCAGGATATTTCATTATTTTTTCTAAAGAAAATTTGAGTAGTGATTGCATGTGAAAAACATTGCCAGGGTGTGTCATTCCTGATTTTCTGCGTGGTTGCTTGGGAGTTACTATGATTTTAGAGTGAAAGTTTATCATTTGCACGTTTTTTTTTTTGTCTTTCGCGTCTTCTTGCGCTTGAATGGACACACACACAAAATGATGTCAAACTGCCTGTCTTGGCTGGTATTCACGTAAACAGTTTGTTTTGTCTTAAGTAAATGTAAAAAGTTCAGAAAGAAATCAGATGTGTATGATTATATTGGATCTGTGCATCAGCTCTTAAAGTGACAGCAGTCTATAAATGCATTTAATTATTACATTTCTGTACCTAAATATTGCTGTTAGATCTTACTTTATTTATTACTATGTTATTTTGTATTTATCTTACTTGTAATTAGTGTATTTGTTCTTATTCTTTGCTGTTCACTTGTCTTTAATAACGTTTGAACTTTTTGCTGACCCGAAAAATTATAATTTTCCTGAACACACTGCATGATTTGAAGGATCATTCATGTGTGTAGCACAAACAGGGCAAGTTAAATGCGCTCGATGGTGTTTTATGCCCCCAATGGCTCCTTAGAGGCAGCTAACCCTACCCTCAACCTTAAACCTACCCATCCCCTCGCTGCCTGGAAGGCGACGTTGGGGGCATAAAACACCAAAGACCGTTAAATGCTGAAGTTTAAAGGCACACTATGCAGTTTCCGTTTTTTCTCAAACAGCGACCCCTAGAGCCACTGTGGAGTACTTGTGTTTAACGTTACTGTCGCAAATACCACTCACGCAGAGCCATCTCTGCACTCTTCCGACCGCGCTTTCTTCGTTTTCTTCGTCGACTCCGCCATGATTCACGTCTGAAATGCGTGCTAGTGTCTTCCATAGAGGCTGCTTCATATGTTGTTGATGTGTGTGACATCGTGCCGTAAAACAAGTCGTGATTCTCGCGAGATTTGTCGGGGCGCCACCTCTCAAACCTGCATTGTTGGTTTTCACAGCGGCACAATGAACAATGACACTGTTTTCTTTTACACCAGAAATGAACTTTGCATCACTGAATCACTGAATCATTTTCATGTTATCACTGTAAAGCTGCTTTGAAACAATCTGTGTTGTATAAAGCTCTACATAAATAAAGGTGACTTCACTTGAGAGGTTTGAATAAAAACAAGCACCACCAATGATTAAAATATATATTTTTCTTTTTAATATATGCTCTTTTCTTTGAGTTTGTTTACTGAGGTTAATTTTTGTTTTGGAGACAGCGTTAGAATCTTATTTACAACCTGTTTTTCCCCTCAAGATCTAGAGATTACAGTGAGATTACGACATGAACATGCTATGTGATTTGTGTTCACAGGGCTTTGTGGAGTACAAAACAGCTTTAAGGTTCAATATGTTACATAAAAATGAAAGCTGAATAATTAACTCTTCATCATGAATATTAAACATGTGCATTGTATTGCTTTGCCGGGCCTTTGTTCACATCTAGAACAAAAGCTTTCTAAATATGAAAAATACTGTGCAATTCATACAAAAGACAGATGGAGTGATTTATCTTTTAGTGTGGCGTCTTTACACGACTGATATATATATATATATATATATATATATATATATATATATATATATATATATATATATATATATATATAATATAAACACACACACACACATAAACATCAGATATTCACGGCTTGAGTCTGTTCTCTTATGATTCATTGTTACTATATCATTTTGCTCCCAAGTGTCTGAAATTTGCATAATATTGCCGTTACCATTTTTATGTTATACTTATGCTTATAGCTGTGTCTGTGCATTTTTGTTTGTTGAATATCATGTATTTTTTTAAGGTTTAGAACAACCCTTGCCGGCCTAGTAACATAAAATGCCCTTACACAACATTATGCATTCCCTTGGAAGAAATATGTAAGACATATTTCAGAACTTTGCTCTGGATTGTGTCACCATGCGATTGTGCTTAGCGATTATTTATTTAATTTGCACAGCGCGCACTACTGTATTAGACCGGCTGCTTGTAATTCCCGAGATTGCGCATGTGCCTGTAAATCCTTTTGTTCTGCGTCTGGTGGGCATTAGTTTGACCTTAAGCTGCTTCAGTTATGCCCTTTGCTGCTGGAATAAATTCAGTCTTCGGAGCTGGCGCTGCATTTCAGAGTAGTTCTCATACCCTCCGTCAGTGTGACACGGCCGTCTCCCTGGGAGATCTAGAGGCACGTAGTTGAGCCCTAGTCGGTGTGTGAGCCGTGTATCTTACAGAAGGCTAATGATGAGATGGTGTTATTGGTTTTTGATGAGATGCCGTGTGAGTACAGGAGAGAGATTACTCTGTGTTCCTCCGATGGCTTTGCCCAGCACTTCAAGGAACTGACACTTCATCTACTGAACAACATGTAATACTATTCTACTTCCCACATGTACCATTGAGCCCTCTTTTAGTTTTCACTTTTCTGCCGTGGCATTTGCATATACAGCTAATGGTCGCCCCCAGGTAGTGAATTAATACTGTAGTCTTGCTTTGCTAATGATCCCTTTTGACAAGAAAAACAACAAACAAAAAATGGGAGAACATAAATACAATGATTTGCATAAATGATCTCGGTGTTTCTTCCACTATGGATACTTTTATGTCCCTGGGGTTGATTCCTGTTTTCTATTATCTATCTATGTGGTGAGAACATAAATTTGTTTGTGTTATTTTTGGAGCTGTGGTGTGGTTTGTCTTCTTTTTTTTGCAACTTTTTTGTGGTTGAGCACTCTCATTTAGCTGTTTTGTCCTTTGGATGTGACCGAATCTTTTCTATTATCTATCTATTTCAAAATGTCCCCATATACCATAATTTGCTTTTGTTTTATTGATTAACTCATCTATAACCAGATTTTTAGTCTTGTTCAAAAGTTTGGGGTCAGTATTATTTTATTTTTTAATTATTCTTATTTGAAAGAAATTAATAATTATATTAGAAATTATGCATTACATTGATCAAAAGTGACAGTAAAGACATTTATCATGTTAAAAAAAGATTTATATTTCAAATAAATGCTGGTCTTTTGAACTTTCTAAATGTCTCACGGTTTTCACAAAAAATATAAAACCCCAACTGTTTTCAACATTGACAATAATAATAAATGTTTTTTAAGCAGCAAATGAGCATATTAGTATGATTTATGATGGATCATGTGACTGAAGACTGGAGTAATGATGCTGAAAATTGAGCTGTGCCATTACAGGAATAAATTACACTTTAACATATATTAAAATCGAACGCAAACTTTGATAATATTTCACTATATTACTATTTTTACTGTATTTTTTATCATAAAAGTTTGTCAATAGTAAATTATTACAGAAATTTTCATATTGTATATCTTAGCCAAAGCAGTCTGCAATTTTAATCCAAAAATGTAGTTTCCGCAAAAGAATGCGCGATTTAAGATGTACTGTAAATGCCATTTGTTCATTCAGAACACTTGGCGGAGATTACCTGAAAAGTCAAGTTTAAAGGCTATTTGAACGGATTTTACATTGAAATACGTTGAACAATCTCAGCTTGTAATGGAAGTGATCTCATGTGAGAGAGGTCGCAGGCTAGTTGTAAAAAGTGCCTGACATTTCAATCCATGTTGTCCAGCTGCACCCTGGCAACGTTTTCGAGACTGAGGTTTGCACACGAGTCTGTCATAGCGGCCGCGTCTCTTGTGCCCCGCGAGGAGGGGAAAAACTTCAGAAAGGCAGCAGAGCCCCTCCAGAGAAGCTATATATCTATTTGACCCACTTTCCACATCTAAGCATCTGCTCCAGAACGAGCCGTGCACAGACTTGAGAGTTAGGGGATGAAGATGTTCCTTCTTCTATTGATTTGGTTTTATAGCTTGAACCTTGTGTTTAAGATGTAATTCTCTATTTCATGCCCGACTGAAAGCCCCACCTGCCCAATCTGCCAGCTCTTTGTGGCGAGGGGACTTAATAGCTACAAAACAGATGCCAGCTGACCTTTTGCCCTCTGGTGTCCCCTGGTCACCACCTCGGGTTCAGATGTCTGCCTGGTGTCAAGCAGTCACACAGCTTCACATAATGAGTGCTATTTGAGATTTCATTGATGAAAAGGACAGATCTCACATTTGGGTGTCTAGCTTTGAAAGGTCAAAAACAAGTTGTGGAAACGTCTTGGAACAGATTAGACACATCAGGACGGTGTGATGATTGAGTGGCTAACTGTTTTTTCTCGATTTCTAAATGTTCTTCAAATGGACTTTTCTTCACCAATTGTACTCTAGTGTCACAGGTATCTTAGTGGTTAATGATCTGGGCTGTCAGCTGAAAGGTTAGTGTTTTTCCGATACTGAAAAGGAATTGAAGTGAACAAGATGAGGTATTACTGATGTCACTTCCTGCTTCTACAGTGACGGTGCCCTTGAGCAAGGACTTCTTTGGGGATTCAGTCATTGGAAAATAAGCGGTAGTAGATAAAAGCATCAGCTTTTGGCAGTGCTTTCAAGATTCTTTAAAAAAATATAATTTATCATTTGTGCATGCTTTTATTTTCCCCAGATGTCTATTAATACCACTGGCCATTATGGTCCAAGTCAAAAGCACAATGGACCACAATCATCAGCGCTCTCTGAAGAGCATTGCAAAAAGAAAACAAAAATCACATGCTTTTCATTTGCCCAACATTCTGACCTCAATTAGACCATTCAGATCATATAAAAAGGCTGGCTTTGATGCACCGCTAAGTGACTAGGAGACCCAGCAACTGATTAGGAGATGGTTGTGGCACTGTTTGCTTTAATATCTGTAACTTTTGATATCATTTTCTTACATTTGACTTCTACAAATTAAAGTTGTTTTGAAATCTACAACTTATCCATAAACTGCATGTGTAAACGGT
This sequence comes from Squalius cephalus, assembly GCF_949319135.1. NCBI lineage: Eukaryota > Metazoa > Chordata > Actinopteri > Cypriniformes > Leuciscidae > Squalius > Squalius cephalus. The sequence continues at coordinate 30,056,651 of NC_137133.1, read as the reverse complement.
TATCAAGTACAAATACAGTTTAAAAGTCTGGGATCAGAAAGATTATTTAATGTTTTTTAAGTCAGAAATCAAAATTAGTTTGGTAAAGTTTAATCGCAATATTTGCAAAATCCCATTATAATCGCATTATGAGGGTGCATGTAAACGCACTGAATGTTGAAAACAATGTTGTTGGTTTTTTTTATAGAAATCTTTTCTAACATTTTAAATGTTTTACTGTCACCAAACTTTTGAAGGGTCATGTACAACTGATTTTCGTCTTTAGACTTTACATTTACACTTTATTTTAAGGTGTCATTGTTACAGTGTAATTATATATTTAAGTTCTGAGTTTTATTAAGCAACTACATGTACTTACTATAGGGTTAGGGTAGGATTAGGATTTGGTTGAGGGTTAGTTGCATGTAATTATGCATCATTTACTGTTATTACTACATGTAACATATGTAACAAGGACACTTTCCTCAGAAGCCGGTGGCCCTGTTTGATAGCAATTTCATCCCTGCATGTCCTTTATTTTAAACTGACAGTGTTGCAACTGTCCCTGTGTTACAGGCATATACCTTGTCTTCCCTGTATACGAGTCTGGCAAGCACACAAGTTGGATACGTATTTAACCTGCCTCAACACTAAAACGTTTATGTCTGTACCTTCCTTTCTTCTTCTGTCTGCTCGATTACCCTGTCTCCCATCTGCACGTTCCCCCTGTTTGTCTCTGTTGATCTTTCCATTCATTTAATGGTCCATTTGAGTTCTTACCCCCTAAATGGCCAAATTACGGGATTGAGCCTTGACACTGCAACAAAAACAAAAGAAAGAAACACTGACGTTTATTCAGAAAGCAGTCAGTTATTGGTTCAGCACGCAGGCTATGTGACTTTAATGCTTTTCCCTTCAATTCCCAACAGCTGTTTTGCCGCTATTTGAGTCCACAGCAAAGCCCGAGCGCAATCAGAACCACTGCATATGGTGCTTGTCTTTAGTGAAGCATGATAATGTCTCTGACGCCTCAACAACGTGCATCCAGCTCATCTATCCATATGGGTTGTTAGGGAAAAGTGCCGCACCAGTTAAAGGAAGTGTGGAATTTAATTTGCTCTCGGCACAGGTGGCTGTGTCCGAAAGTCTCTCGCTTTTTGGCCTGTGTGTAACCTGTCTAATGACGGGCGCTCGATGTCGGCGGGCAACCAATCAGAAACCAGCACAGAGAAAGCTCAGCAGCAATTAGTCGGCCAGTGCCATGTATCATCCATGAAACAACCCACATCTTCAGCTCTTTCTCTTTTGCCCTTGTCTCATTTATAACCCTCATCCCCTACGCTTTTCCGTCCGCCCTCCAGAAAGCAGTCGCAGACTTCAGAGGGACACTCCTTCCATTCTCATCTTCTCTTCCACTTCCTCTTTGCCATCATTTCCCATGTTTCTCTTCCTATTTGCTGTGTAAATGACATGCAGATAAGAGTTTTGCTGTAACTTGCCCTATTTTTCATGTGAGGCTCAGTGGCTTTTGATTTCTTTCGCTTTCATCTTCGCTCCCTTCTTTTGTTTTGATCATCCATGGTCTGCTCTCAATAATGACCTAAAAAAGCTTGTGTCACACACAACGTGCTTCTGTCCCGTCTGCATCGTTCGCTAAATAACATGTGATTCCCTCTCAATTGAACTCATTTTGACTATCATTTATGTCACTGGAGTGCAAATTACATCATGGCACAAAAGCCGCCCTGTAATGTTTTCTTGCTTTGAAATATCTAGTTCTGATGTAATCAGCAATATATTTGTATTAATACCCTTTTCGTTTTCTCTCTTTCCCGGTTTTCTTTTGAAAAGACTTTTGGAAAACTCGTACAAAACTTTACAGTTGAGAATCAAATATATTTACTGGCACTTATTCAATGGCACCTGTCACATTGTAATTGGAAATATCTGTAAATAGATATGCTAACAATGTATCAGATTTAGACATCAAAACAACAGTTTTGCTACTTAACATTGATATTGTCAATATTGAAATGAATGCATGAACCATTGTCAATTTTCCTGGACAGACATTATTGTATTGCACACACAGCTAAGGATATTGAAAACCGTGTCCGTATCGTTTTCATCTGTACGATGTAAGGAAATGAAAATGTAATTCATTCAGTTGGTTTTAATACCAAATATGTTTTCCCTGAGGTTGTTTGTGATGAAACTGCATTTTAAGACATGTTTGGTGATTGATGGCTGATGTTATAAATGCGGTGTTCAGAGTCTCCAGTCTGCAGTGAGGTAAACAGAAGAAAATAAATACTGTAACATACCGTTAATGCTTTCTTTCTGGAGACACAACACCATACTAAAACACTCACTAAAATTCACACAGAATGTGTGTTCCACTGCACCAATTTTGAATAGTTTTTCTATGCATTTTGTAAATGCGCTGATTATCTGCGCTGTGACCCTGCAACTAATCCAATTCCCGAACGAACGGCTCTTTTGAGCCGGTTCTTTTTAGTGAATCATAAACCGATAGCGCCACCTCTGTAATCCGATTCCCAAATGAATCCCATTAATGAGCCGGTCCTTTTAGTGATTTAAAAACTTTGTCACACCAGTGTATTCCATTTTCCCAAACAAATCCTTCTTATGAGCCAGCTTTTTTAGCCAGTCAAAAACATGCGGCGGCACCAGTATAGCCTGATTCCTGAATGAATCCCTTTTGTGAGATGGTTCATTTTAAGTGAATCAAAAACATACAGCGCAACCAGTGTTGTCCGATTACCGAATGAATCGCTCTTACACTCTTAAAAATAAAGGTTCTTTATTGGCATTGCTGGTTCATTGAAGAATATTTAAAGGGATAGTTCACTCTAAAATGAAAATTAAATCATTAAATAGGCTACATTATATTTTGGTGTGTTTTTTACCAAACTCTAGAGAACATATAGGTAGAGAACACTTTGAATATACAACACATGTCGCATGGGACCATTCTGTGATACTTTTGCCTCTGTGTGTAGTATTTTATTTAAGACAAAATCATTAGATTACAATTATGTCACCTCTGAAAACTGTACAAATACTTTTTGCAAGGATTGTTTTTAAAAATTACATTTCTTTTTGGTTTGCTATTCTGCTCTGTTGGAAATTTGGTAACTGATTGCTGAGGGCATAAAATTCAGTAAGAATTGCATTTCCAAATATTTCTTTCTCAAAGTGCTAAGCTGGAATCATTCAATTCATTACGATTTCCATCTCTACAGTAGTAGAAACTCAATTGTCCTTAGTTAAACACTATCTAAAGTGTGCACCTTGATCCATTTTGCGTGTGAGTTCAGGAGGAGATGAAGAAGACTCTCTGTCTGAGTGTCCCACCTCATCAAACCACTGTCCTCCGCAGGGGTCCACCTGATAGTGTGGCAGTATCAATGATTTCCTTAGCCTGGGTAACAAATGGGGCAGCCCTTGCTCCCCTACGCCTTCTATCTAAAAAGTGAATTACCTCTCTAATATCCAGCCTGCTCAGCCGATCAATATTGCGCCCGAGGAACTGATGAGCGGTGACTGGTTTGGAAGCTTCCTCCACCCCCCTCATGTTTTCTCTGTTTTCTTTCTTCTGTCTCAATTCTATCCCTCTCACGCAATGTGCTGAGGACCAGGTGTCAGAGGCTAATACCTCGATACTTTGATATATACAGTAGGCCATGGTACTAACATGGTATTCCAAGGTACTTAAAAAAATACCATGGTACTTTTTCTTTTGAATCTCAGGCTTTGTTCTCACTGTACCGAATTCTGATTTGATCTTTAAGAATGACTGCCAGTCAGATTGTCTGTAAGATTTTTTTAAAAGAAATTAATAGTTCTATTCAACAATTATGCAAAAGCTACTTTTTCATTGTTACAAAAGATTTCCATTTCACAATACATGCTGTTCTTTTCAATTATTTTTATTCATCAAATAATTCTGAAAAAAAGTTATTACAACAAATATTAAGAATTATGACTGATTTCAACATTGATATTAAAGGGTTAGTTCACCCAAAAATTTAAATGATCCCATAATTTACTCGCCCTCAAGCCATCCTAGGTGTATATGAGTTTCTTCTTTCAGCCAAAACACAATCAGAGTTATGTTAAAAAATATCCTGGCTCTTCCAAGCGCTATTATGAGAGTAAATGGTACCTGAGATTTTGAAGTCCAAAAAAGCGCATCCATCCATCATAAAAGTAATCCATACGGCTCTAGGGGGTTAATAAAGGCCTTCTGAAGCAAAGTGATGTGTTTTTGTAAAAAATACATCCATATTTATAACTTTATAAACTGTAATCACTGGCTTCTGGTAACGACCGTATGCGAGTCTAGTTCCGGCCGAAGAGTGAACTCTGACCCGATGCAAATCAGAATATTTGAATGATTTCTGAAGGATCATGTGACACTAAAGACTGGAGTAATGATGCTGAAAATTCAACTTGCCGTCACAGGAATAATTTACATTTTAAATGGTAAACAGTACAATATTACTATATTTACTGTATTGATCAAATAAATGCAGCCTTGGTGAGTATAAGAGACATCCTAGAAAAAAAGGGTAGCCTTACATTTTACAATGGTCTCATATACTGTATATATATCTTTTTTAATGTATATCAAAGCAAATCACAAATATATCTGTTTGAAAACCAAAACATAGCTTCTGTTTTTACACAAAAACCCTTGTGACTGAAACCAAAAGCTGTTTGTCGTAGTACAAGGCAGGTTTAGAAAGAAATGTGTCAAGTGAAGCTCCCATTTTTCAAGACAGTCTTCTTCCACCGCATCTAAATCTTTTCATTTTGTACATTTCAATGGCTATAACCAAGCTACACCTTTTGACTTTCAGCTGCTCTGCCAGGATTCAGATTCGGTTTTAGCGAAGGCGCCATGCTCTATCCCTGACATTTCTACGCGTGGCGCGGGCGTGCTTCACTCCAGTGCTAAATATGTAGTCATCGCACTGCAGTATTCATAAATATAAACAATCCTCCATCTGCTAACGCACATTTTCAAATGTCACATCTCGGCCTGTGACGGATGCATCTGCTTTCACTCCAAACATCTCTCTCCGAGGGACGAGAAAAGAAAGTCTGTCGATTAGCAACAGCTCCTTTTGGAGCGTCATGGCAGCATGCACTATTATTTTAGGAGCTCCAAATGAATTCAGTTCTGCTAAAAAGGATAATTTCATGCTCTTGTGGACAAACAAAACTCTTCTGCTGGCATAAAATATTTGTTGTGCATCCATCCATCCATCATAAACACGATGGATTCCTGTAATGGGCCCTTGTTTACATGGGAAGCTTTAGTAGAACCTAAGCCAGTGCCCTGAATCTCCTCGACAAGGTGTTTCTCAGTGCCGACGGTGACATCAGCAGAGACATCTGAGGTATGTGTTTTTCGCCTAGCAACAGTACAGGTGCTTAAAGGGCGTTTTCTCAGAGGACCTATTGAAAAATTGTATGAAAAAGCAAATAGTTCTGGATAATTCGTCTCAGTTATGTTTCAACTATCCCACTTTGTCTCAGATATTTCTCCAAAAAAATTGCTGATTGTTGACAGTAGGTGTATAGAATAAATTGTAAAAAAAAAAGTCTATATCTTGCATTTTTGACTTATGATTTAGATATAAACTCACAATTGTGAGTTATAAAGTCCAGTTCTGATGGGAAAAAAAGACATTTAGAGTTTATATAGAGTTTATATCTCACAATTCTGAGAAAAGAAGTCATAATTGCGAGTTTATATCATGCAGTTCTGAAGTCACGCAAGTCAATTGCAAGAAAAAAAGTCAGAATTGTGAGATAAAAAGTCTGCAAAAATATAAACAAAACAAATATGAATTCAGTGATGATGATTATGCTGATTAAAATGATGCACCTTTTGCTTTAGCTGTAGCACAGTTGGTTTTGCACATGTTCATTACACACGAAAGCTGTTGTGCTGGCAGGATGCAGGTACGAATCAGGTTTCCTATCTAACACTTACTTGTTCGCTATTGACTCTGTTCCAGAATCTTCCCACACAGGCAACATTTTAAGTCATTGCAAGCGTGCTTGCAATGTGAAGACTATTCCAAAGAGTAAGAAAAAAACTTTTTAGCTAGATTTTAGCCAAAATCTATGGCATCAGTTATATACTTTGCAGATAAGGGAATCCCAAAATGCATTGCAACCAGCAATGACCAATATTTTACCTGGAGTCAGGCTTTTCATCCATATTCCACACTAACCAATGAGAGTTCCAGCCTTCATTAACACAAATATTGGGTTGGTGTCCATGGACCTAAACACTTCTATTTCATTTTTTTTATGTTACATTTATTGCTGACCTCCCAGTGTGTCAATCTGCCGAGAGTAAACCTCCTTGTGAAGACAGCCAATTAGAGTGTGTGTGATGATCCGGACCCTTCTGCCGGTCCTGTGGTCATGCAATTGCTGTGACAATAACAGAGACTCCAGAAGTCAGCAGAGTGAGTGAGATCTGTATGCCAAGCAAATGTCATGTTTAACATGTCTTCTGATCTTTTAAACAACAAGAACAGACACCTGTAACCTGTTAGTGCCATATACATCTATTTCAAATATGATTCATACCGAAGAGATGTATACTATTTTTGTATTAATTGATTTCCTAAAATATTTAATTCATTGAATTAAATCAATATATGTTCATTTTAGGAAATTAATTAATTAATTAATTTATGTATTATAATTAATAATAATAAAATATATATAATACATTTAAATTATTTGTCAATATATTTATTAATTTGTTCATTAATTAATAATAATAATAATAATAATAACAATAAAACTAAATTAATTAAAGTAAATATGTATTTATCAATATATTAATTTAATTATTATTATTATTATTATTATTATTATATGGGAGTGTGTGCAGTGTTTTTCTTTTATTTTGTTGTAACTTACAGTATTTTAGCTTGTTTAAAGGTAGTTTATTTCATCATTCCTAAAACACTCTTTAATCACTGCTTCTTGTCACTTATTCTGTAATATGCCGGTCTTATAGGTGGAGTATTGTATATTCAAGCTATGGACATTTTAGCAAAGTTTTCCAGAGATTGAACATTTGAAGCTCCATGCTAATTGATAACCACTGGGTAAAAGGAGGCAGCAGGTTCACTATAAACTGGTTTTCCCTTGGTAATAAAACATAGCTGGAGCAACAAAGATGTTTAAGTACCTTTCTGAGGGCGAAAAATTCACATTCGTGTGACATTAAGCCATTAATATTTCGAACCACTTCTCACATGGTGACATCACTTCATAGCATGGATGAAGACACTGGATGCTGCGTTTGAGATATCTCGAAGTCATGTGGCATTATGGGAGTCCGGAATGCTTATTATCATCTTTGTGTAAACAACGCTTCTAGAAAAGAACAAACCATCTCAATTTCTCACTTTCTGATACTTTAGCCACTTCTACTAGGCTTGGCCTGTCTAAATAAATAAATAAAGTCTGTCCCTGGTAGTCTTAATCTTTCATTTTGTTCTGCCCCAGTCCAGATATCACGGTGTTAGCCTGAGGGAAATATTTCTGTAACTCTCGCCTGCAGAAACCCATTTACTGATGGATAGATGATTGACAGTCATCCTGGGGCCGAGCCTTCCCAACTTGATCCCCTCCAAACGCCCTCTGATTGCTTTCCGACAACAAACAATCCCTGATGATGGAGAATTATCCCAACACGACCACTGGGTTTTGTAAGCATAAATAAATTGCATGTGTAAGAAAGCTAGTGTGACTTCAAAACAAGGCCCTTTACTGTGGTGTTAGGAAGAGCATATATCATTCTTGGCCCTTTGGCTTTAAAGGATTAAATCACCCATACATAAAAGTTATGTCACCCTCATGTTGTTTTTATCAAAACTTATACAGCAATTTATCTTTTTGAATCATTTTTCCCACTGAATGGAATAGATATTATTTTATTTTCTTATTTTATTTCATTTGTGCATAGAAAATGGAGCAAACTTTGGCTTTGTTGAAAAACTCTTAAGTTTGATATAATTGCCTTAGCACACACTAATTATCAGCAAATATTATGTCTTTGATTTATTTCCTAAAGCACTGACTGTCCTCTGTGATTTAGTAATGGTAGGATGTTGTTCCAGCGGAAATGTTTTTATTAGAAACAGTAGGGGACATTCAGACGGTCATAATTTCTCTCAGTGTGTATATGTTCCTTTGTTCGTTGAGTAAATCAAATCTCTTGTTTCTAGTGGAACACCAGGGTTTTATCTGTAGTCAATATGCCTCTCTTGAATTTCATTTCACAGCATGACTATACAAATATGCTCGAGCGTAGTCGTAGGGTCAACAAATAGAAATCATGATTTGTTCCTTTGATCGGAATATGTTCATGAATCTTTATATTGAACTTGTATGAGGCTGATGGACCCAGACTATAGAGCTTTCTGCTGAAATATGCCACCTTTGTTTTCTTTTCATATACATTGATTCAGTGTTAAACTTGTCAATGAAACTACTGCAAATGCTTTTTTTATTTTACATTTACATTTTTCATTTACATGAATGCATTTGGCAAGCTCTTTTATCCAAAGTGACTTACTTTGCATTCAAAGCACACTTTTTGTCAATGCATGCTTTCCCTGAGAATCGAACCCACAACCTTAACGTTGTTGCACCATGCTCTGATTTATTATCATAAATCATTACAAAAAGTTTCTAGTTTTAAGTTTCTTCAGTCAGTTTTTTTATAAATGAATACAGAATAAAGAATGCACTACTTTTATTCAGCAAGGATGCTATAAATTGATCAAAAGACATTTATAATGTTACAAAAGATTTCTGTGTTTCTTGAACTCCAAATCGGCTCACTCCAAAGGATCACGTGACACTGAAGACTGGAGTAATGATGCTGAAAATGAATCTAAGAAGGATTGATGATGTATTGACTCATTATTTAAATTTGGTTCATTTTGAAAAAAGTTATTTAAAAAAAACAGTGTACCTTTACATTGTAATCAAATTTTAGAATATTGTGGTATTTTAATTACTGTATTTTTTATTAAAAACATAAAAAAAATATGTATTTATTTCAAATATACACTCTGGTGATTAATAGGGATGTTTTACTGTTTTGAGACATTACATCACAACAGTATCAAGCTACGGGATCCTAAATACAGTATGTTCTTTGTTTTGATTGGCCTAGCAGGGCATCAACTACTTCCTTTACCGCTGTCCACCATCACTCACTATAAAGCATGCTGGCACGTCGGCCCATAATTCCTATTGAAATACGGTCTCATCCATCTCCAGACACTGTCCTGACAACCCCTCACTGCCAGGCCTTCTTTCAGGCCGTCCTGTCGCGGTGACTCTGGCACGGAGAATAATGGAGGAGTGTTTGTCTGCGGGACCCCTGCCGCTTTGCAGATTGAAATGCTGATGTGTTGAGCAGTCTGTCCTGCTATTTGACTGCTGATGGATCGCGTTTATCCACTCTGCTGATGTTCATTACACCTGTTAGAGAGACAGGAAGCAACAGAGCGGGAGAGTGAGGCAACATGTACACTTTATTTAGCCCATGTCTTTCTCTTTCTGTGGTAAGAGAAAGAAGATGTCTGTCCCGCACATCTTGGGTCTAACTTGGCATTTCAAACTTTTTTAATGATAAGGGCCTTCAAATGAATAAACCCTTTGCAAGGGACCTCCTTCTAAAATATAAAGGCAACTATATATTTATCCTATTTAAAGGTAGGGTTGGCAATTTCGGAGATGCTAGCTAGCTTTGAAAGCTTAAGATCCCACCCTCCTATCAGAGCGCTCTCTAAAACCACGCCTCCTACAAAACACATGAACAGGCAACAGCCAGAGCAGAGTTTGAAAACAAACAAAATAGCATAATATTTTAGTCGACTAAAATCTAATGGGTTTAGTTCAATTGTAATGCATCAAGTAAGCATTTCTCAATAATTTCCAAACTGACATTTTGACACGATTTTTTTGTATTCGTCCATTCAAGCACGATTAGACGGGTCTCTTTCCCTGTTGTCACGCTTTTCCATATGTCTGCTCTTCTCTTTCTCCCAGACGTTTACATTTTTGAAAATTTTATGAGACATGCAGCAAGTGTATGATACCTTATGTCCCGCTGGGTTGATAAGCACGTTACAATTCAAATTTGCGCATCCAACACGCAGGACATCAGTTCTGAAAATCATCCCTCCCTAACATTTTCATCTTGTTTTTACTCATGGACGAAAATATCAATAGATGTTCGTCATAGTTTTTGACATTCAAAACCGGTTTTAATTTTGTTATCGTCTCGCTTCATCAGGGAAAAAATTTAACTGATGACGAAATTAACACTTACTGCATTTACATGTCTAAACGACCAACCTTTAATATTGCAGTTTATAAAGACATCATGCTGATTACAAAATAATACAATTGGCTTTTTATTTTAAATATAGCCTGAAGCCAAAGCAAAATGATTGAAAAAAAAAAATACAATGTGATACAATGTGAGTTTTTTTTTTTTAATTTTCAAAACGATTATACATTTTTAAAGTACATCTTGTTAAAAAAAAATTCTTACATTTTCCAGAGACCCCCTTGAATCTTTATACAGACCCTAAATATGTTGTATAGCAGTTAATTCCTTTAAAAAGTTTGAAGCCAAAGGCGTTTGTGTACTTTGTGTGCTTGGATGATACTGCATTCAGTCAAAGCTGTGATTCACTTTTTGCATCATGATGGCTATTTATGTCCGTCATTGGAGCGTGATACATGTGTTTCTGTAGACAAACAAGGCTTTGCCCTGCACTGCTGTAAAAGTGGTATTGATTCGGTGGAAACAAATCAATCCAACCATTCAGGTTCTTTGTATGTTTTAATAAGAAGCAAGGGTGCACTGAGGCCTCGGTTTGTATTCCACAGAACGAGAAGTGCTAAGCATCCCTCTAAGGAGGAACAGGGCTTATTCAGGGAGAGTAATTCAGAAGCCTTTTAGACGGCCAATGTCATTCTCACGCTGAGATAGACACTGCAGTGTGAGGTTGGGCAAGTCTTCAACAAAAATGTCTGCCGTTAGTGTGCGTTTTGAAATGGATTAAAAGTGCTTTATCACATCACCCACACTGGCTGGGCAAACAGTGAAGCCATTTACGGAGGCGGGTGAGTGATTGATCCTCCAGCGGCCTTTAAGAAAACATAATGGGGACTGTGACTTGGGGCCCTCGGATGATTCACTCTGCCTCAGAAAACGCTGGAGGCAAGTTTTCGACAAATGCTAAAGAGACACTTTTGTTAGCATGGATATTTGGTAGTTATTTCCTTTTGTTCTTAAAAATCAATATAATCAGGGGTTGTTTTTTTTTGTTTTTTTCTAAATAAAACAGATATATGCTGGATGTGGATGAATGGAAAGTTTAGCATTTATTTGATTATGTTTCTGGCTGTCACTTTATTGTGTCCTTGCTGAATAAAAGAATAAAAAATCTTACTGACCCAAAACTTTTGATTGGTAGTGCATACAGTATAGCTGCCGTTCTATGTGATAGAAAAAGGGTCAGTCATCTCAAATGATTGGAGCACTGATTGGACAAGAGTCTGTTTAACATGAGTCATCAAAATGGAAGAGAAAGACTAAACTGCAAATGCAAAAATCTTAAGTTCCGTTTTGTCAGTTTTTAGGAGTGCACTGGCATGTAGATGACCTCAAAGCTAAAAGACATGGAGTAAACTACACACAATTCTTATTTTTATTCCTTTTTTGCACTTCTTAAGAACTATACTCTTATATGCTGTTGTTGTTGTTTTCCCTCAGGAGGAAAATTACAGGAGGTTTCTACATGAATGGCTCGCTCAGTGCTAAGCTTCAACACTTGTAGGACCTAAAATCTGTCTTTAAAATACACAATCGCTGCTCTCTAGAGGGATTTCGTGGGGCATTCGGCGCGTGCATCACATTTATGCAGCTGTGCATCTGTAGGTGTTAGAGTAAGGGCTCTGTCTCTTTCTTTCTGCTTTGTGTCTAGGCTTGGCGTGTGTTTCTTGAGACTGATGGATTTGTTTGAATATGTTCTCATTGCATACTCAAAGGCAAAGCCCTGGTAAATAGTCCTCCGCTTGTGTAACTGGCATTCACTCAAATGACCCAGGATATTGCAAACACTTCAGTCGCCAGCTTGCGGATCATTAAGGCTGAAAAATGGCACACAAAAGTGAATTTGGAATTTGAGATATGTGATTTCTTTCACCACTTGATTGTGGAATTAATCTCATGCCACATTTATAAGTATGTGTTGGCTGGTTATTGCTCTGCGAGTCCCTTTGACGTCTCGCCACTTAAATAATTGTGCCTCAAAATGTTAAAAGCTTGAAACTGATTAATGATACAACAAAACACAAACCCTTCACTGGCTCCTAGAGATCCTATTTCCAGTGTGAGGCAATGTCTGACTTTGTAGATCATGGGTGTAAGTATTACTATAATCGCAAGCCAGAATATATGATCGTTTTAACATAAACTAATGAATGAAATCATGCGTTTCTATTGGTTATAATTTAAGGTTTCTTACTGGGGAGAAATCCATCGCTCTCTTAGCCGCCATTAAACAAGAGTGGACTGGATTTAGCATGATTGAAATATCCCGGAGTGCTTGTTATTTGACCTACATTGTTAAATAAGTCTGCGTTCAGAGTATTACATCTCGTAAGCTTGAATACATAATTAAAATTATTTGATTGCCGGGAAATGGACTAACTTTACCGTAAAAGCAAGTGCTTGGATGATGATCTTTGGCATTTGTTCTAAATATATACTCATATCTCTGGTGCCATTCTACTTTTGTATGGTGACACAGAAGCATATAGAGTGTTAACATTTCAATTGAATGTTGGTATAGCATCTCTTATGACTCATTTTTCTCTCCTGCAGGACACAGACCTGATTATGACCTTTAACATCTCCATGCATCGCACCTGGTGGATGGAGAACGGCCCGGGGTGCAGGGTGACCCCCGTGACCCCTCCTCCCTCCTGGGCCCCGGAGGACCATCGCTACATCAGCATCGCCGGCTGCCTGCTGGAGTACCAGTATGTGGAGGTGGCCCACAGTTCCTTGCAGATTATCCTGGCTGTGAGTAATCCTTTACAGGGCTTTTCTTTCCTTTTGCTGTGCTTGTGATCGCGGCTTCTGGTATTAAATATGTATTTACGGTCCTTTGTTACATGTCTCTTCTGATTGGTCGATCGTGAAATTCTACGATTAAATATTAGTGTACGCTGACAGCTAGACTATATAATTGACTGTTACCAAGGATGAGAAGCTCTGCTTTAGAGTGTGGAAAATTCGGCAGTCGTCGGCGCAGTACATTTGTTTTTGTCTGTTTAAAAGAAAACCAGTTGATTACACCAAGTCTGTAAATATCGGTTCAGGAAATGCTTCAGAGTATGAGAAGCATCGAGCAGTTTGGCCGAGCTCCAGTGCTGATATTGCTTGAATGCGGGTTGTTAATAGGAGCTCAGCATGCTACCTTCCTTCGAGTCTTTATTCTTTATCTCTTCCATTACTTGCGACACCTGCCTCTACTCCCCCCTTCCACAATCAGCGTCTCTAATGCAATAGTGAAGTGAACCCCCTCCAATGTGGATTCAGCAATTCTCTGATTACAAGCCTGTACAATACTCTCCCTCAGCTTTCATTCTCATACAGCGAAATCTAATTTCAAACATGTTTTTTTTTTCCCAACGCAACATGAAATTAAATTTGACCCTGTTTACTGCATGATTCATCAGTCCACATTATTTTGTTTTCATAATCTAACTGTAATATCCTTCGATTTCTTACAAAAAGACATTTGTTTTCTTTTGATGTAACCAAGGCCGCCGGGGCAAGGAAAAATGTGAAGCAGTAATATCAGAGCCTGCTTTTTTTATAGAAATATTGTGTTTCACTTTGAAAGGTATCATTTACAGATGTTAAATGGGTAGTTGACATGAAATTTCAAATAGCAACTGCAGTATCATGCGGTATGACATTCTATACATCATCTGTTTTAAACAGGATTTGTTTCTCAGTCTTGTGTAATTGTTATGTATACAGACCACATTTTATACCGTTTTTATTTAAATTGGGAGACACATTAAATATTTCTACTTAAGGAGCTAAATTGTGGTCATAAATTGTTCAAATCTGGACAATTGGTGACCATCGTCAGCACCTAAATTATGATATCATGTTATCAACATAAAGAATTTAGGTTAAAATGATGTATTGCCCCTTATTATCCCATACAGTATACTGTACGAGAAAATAAATGTCCTGTAATTGGTCACCATTTTTTCCCCCACAGTTTTTAAGTTTTTGACCTTTTTACCACCTTTTAGCTAATGAAATATACATTAATGAATCTCTTAATTAATGAATTATTTTTAAACATCTTTTTTGCCCTCACTTCTTCATTTGTAATGGTCCTGCTGTGAGACAAATTCATTTTTATACAAATACTACAAATAGTCAATGTACTCTCTCAATTAATATGAGCTCATTTGTTTTATCTACAGTTATTTATTTGAAATGTAATAAAGATGCTATGCAAATAAAATTATTAATTTTATATTATAATTATATTATGTTTTTTATAGTAATATAATGCAGTTAATATATATATATATATATATATATATATATATATATATATATATATATATATATATATATTATAATGATGACACACACACACACACACACACACACACACACATATATATATATATATATATATACACTCAACTAAAGGATTATTAGGAACACCTGTTCAATTTCTCATTAATGCAATTATCTAATCAACCAATCACATGGCAGTTGCTTCAATGCATTTAGGGGTGTGGTCCTGGTCAAGACAATCTTCTGAACTCCAAACTGAATGTCAGAATGGGAAAGAAAGGTGATTTAAGCAATTTTGAGCGTGGCATGTTTGTTGGTGCCAGACGGGCCGGTCTGAGTATTTCACAATCTGCTCAGTTACTGGGATTTTCACGCACAACCATTTCTAGGGTTTACAAAGAATGGTGTGAAAAGGGAAAAACATCCAGTATGCGGCAGTCCTGTGGGCGAAAATGCCTTGTTGATGCTAGAGGTCAGAGGAGAATGGGCCGACTGATTCAAGCTGATAGAAGAGCAACTTTGACTGAAATAACCACTCGTTACAACCGAGGTATGCAGCAAAGCATTTGTGAAGCCACAACACGCACAACCTTGAGGCGGATGGGCTACAACAGCAGAAGACCCCACCGGGTACCACTCATCTCCACTACAAATAGGAAAAAGAGGCTACAATTTGCACAAGCTCACCAAAATTGGACAGTTGAAGACTGGAAAAATGTTGCCTGGTCTGATGAGTCTCGATTTCTGTTGAGACATTCAGATGGTAGAGTCAGAATTTGGCGTAAACAGAATGAGAACATGGATCCATCATGCCTTGTTACCACTGTGCAGGCTGGTGGTGGTGGTGTAATGGTGTGGGGGATGTTTTCTTGGCACACTTTAGGCCCCTTAGTGCCAATTGGGCATCGTTTAAATGCCACGGCCTACCTGAGCATTGTTTCTGACCATGTCCATCCCTTTATGACCACCATGTACCCATCCTCTGATGGCTACTTCCAGCAGGATAATGCACCATGTCACAAAGCTCGAATCATTTCAAATTGGTTTCTTGAACATAACAATGAGTTCACTGTACTAAAATGGCCCCCACAGTCACCAGATCTCAACCCAATAGAGCATCTTTGAGATGTGGTGGAACGGGAGCTTCGTGCCCTGGATGTGCATCCCACAAATCTCCATCAACTGCAAGATGCTATCCTATCAATATGGGCCAACATTTCTAAAGAATGCTTTCAGCACCTTGTTGAATCAATGCCACGTAGAATTAAGGCAGTTCTGAAGGCGAAAGGGGGTCAAACACAGTATTAGTATGGTGTTCCTAATAATCCTTTAGGTGAGTGTATATATATAATAATTATAATAATTACAAATGTATTATTGTTATTTTATTATTATTATTATTATTATTATTATTAAAAATTAGCTAAATCTTTTTTATATAGTTTTAGATTAATTGAGGAATGTCACACCACAGGAATTCCAAAAAGTATTTAATGTCAGTTACCAATACAAATATATATGCTTCAATAAATATAGTTGGCATGTTGATGAACATGTTATCTGACTGGCAACTACCTCTGCAAGTTTTAATCAAAGACAACATTTGTGAACAATGTTTTGTTACTGATAACAAGCTTTTTGCACGTAATATCTCAAGTTGTATCGTGACGTGCTGTAAGCGAGAGTGTTTCTTTGCAATGCTGGTATACTGTACCTTATCAGCCGTGATGTCTGGGGGTCAGTAACTTTAATGGTGACCGCCTGTGTCTCATAAAGAGCTGTAGGCAGGTATCGGCTCCATTCGCCCCGATATTTATAGACCTTCCTCTGTTATGACTGATGTTCCTGTTGAGATATTGTATAGCGAATAGCAGAGGAGAAAGGCAGCTGCTTGTCTGTGCAGACAGAGCGCCTGGTGGGAGCTTTCAGCGGCTTTGTGGTGTTCTCTCTCTCTAGGCCCAGCTATAGACCTTATTCAGAGCAGCGCCATCACAGGTTGTGAGGAATAGACTTACCATGTTTTCAATGGCTCCTAGATCACTTATCATTTTCCACAGCTCATGTTGTCTAGAGTTTTTTGTCTACTGAAATTTCTTAGAAAGACATTTTTGCAGTGTTTCGTCACTTCAAAAACATTAAATAATGTGAAAAGATGGAAGTCTATCCCTCACTTCCCCTTAAAAATCAAAGATGGCGCTGCTGTGAATAAGGTCCATTCACTTATTGATGGTCAGGGGCCGTATTCACAAAGAATTTTAAGGCTAAAAGTAGCTCCTAACTGGCGTATTTAGGAGCAACTCCTAAAAATAATGGGCGTGTCACTCGTAACTTTAGGACTCCTAATTTTTTTTCACTAAGAGTAATTCACGAAGCATTTTAGCCCTAAAAGTAGCACCTAAGCCTGGGACAGCTTAAAAGAAGCCGAGAGGACTCCTAACTCACTAAGACCTATTCACAAACCGCTTTTGTGGCATTTCACGTTGCGGTGTTTTGAAATGCGTATGCGGCGGCTGCAGGAGCTTCCAATCGCGAGGGAACAATTTTGCATTGTAGGCATAATGATGCAATAACGCCACCAACAACAACCAAAACTAGGCTACTCATTGCATGTAAACTAATTGTAACATTTCATTGTGAATCAAATTAAAATGTTCTTCTCTTTGCAAACGTAGGCAGAGGCATATAGTGACAGATTAATTCAATAATGTTGCAAAGATATTGCATCAATCCATATGTTTTATTAGGCTACTAGGCTATTTGTTTTGCCTTACTCTTTATTCATTTAGGCTATTTATTCAGTTATTCATCATCTTCCGTCCTTCGCACTACTTGTGTAGCGCACGCATTCTCAGACCTGTCACCTGTCACTCATCATCGTAGGGGAGGTGTTTGGAATCATTCCTGCGTTACAATCATCAGCCAATCAAGGTGGTCACTTCAGTCAAGCTCGTGCATGAGTAATGACGTCATCCATAGCAACGAAGACTCACTCTTAGTTTAGGAGTTGTCATTTTTCTTTACTAAGAGTAGGTCTGAACGGCGTTGTGAATAACTTTTAAGAGAAAACTCCTAGCTAAAATCTTTTAGTGCGATTTAGGAGTACTCCTAGTGGTAAGATAAAAAGCTTTGTGAATACGGCCCCTGATCTCTACTGCAGGAAGATGTGCGGTTTAGGGACGGTGCTATACCCACATAGGTAAATAGAAAAAAAATCCCTATTTTATTTTTTTCTGTCTGCTTTCTTGTAATTACAGAGCTGAAGCTCTGTTAGATTGCTTGAGGGTGTATGAGAGGATCCCTAGGCTGCTGAGGTGTTTTATAGTGACTTCACACATGCCATGTAATTAGGCATTTGTGTTGATGAAACAGATCTGAATGTGGCGCTGTGGAAATGACAATATTGAAGCACACCTGCTTCCCAAGGGAGCTTCACCCTCTGACTGTACATGTGAGGGATTTCACTAGCAGTTTTTTATTTTTATTTTAACTGTACCTTATGATGAAGTATATAATTTCAGACTGCCATCTGAAAACACATCTTTTATTTTATGGGAACGTTCTCTAAACCTGACAAGAAATGGTGTAGAAACAATTTTCACAAATTTAATTTCACAAATAAATGGCAAGTAACACATTGAATTAAACGTGAAATTTGGATAGACTGAAATAGTATTTTATTGTAAAATTTCTTCGCCTGTTATAAATCGCCTGTTCGCCTGATTAATGGCTTTGCCCAGCCAGTGTGAGTGATGTGATAAAGCACTTTTGATCCATTACATTTTTTTTATATATATGAAAATCAGAAATTGGTTTGCTGTTAATTTTATAACAGTGAAATAGGATTAAAAATTGTTAAAAATGAGCCAGTTGTTGACATGCTGAAAGAGTACAGAGCTAGAATGAATGTGAATGTAGAAGCTCAAATCTTATGGTCTTGGAAGAATTTAATGAGAAATGTTTTTTATTTCATAATAAAAGCTTGAGAAATTCACCATTTTCCCTTCATTTAATTTTATTACTGTCTAGGAGATATTAAAGAGATCTCATTAGTGATTTTTCTTTCCTATGGGTCACACACACTTTTATATGCGGAATAAGAAATATTGTTAGGGGCTGTCAGATATTATGTAGGAAACTGTTGAAGTCATTGCATGTTCAATAATGCTTAGACTTCTAAACACAGAAACTGTTACAGTAGGCCAGGATCAATAAGACAATGATTGAATTAAACTCTCTCTGAAGCATTGAAAGGGACAAGACATATGTCTGTGTCAGCAGAAGTGCTGAGTTGAGTCCCACCGCTGGCTGCTCGGGCCGTTCCAAAGGACTGTAAAACAATATCAAGGCTTGAAGTTTATTGCTAGCGGTTTGTTCATGGTGTCCCTGCGGAGAGTCACAGTTTGGGTCGTTTCATGAACCCACCTGAGACAAGCTTAGTTTATTGCTCCAAGTTTCTTGAAGGTCCAAGAAACTTGAAGTTTTCAGGTTGTTTAAAATGATTTCCCATATTTCATATGACTGTTTTTGTCATCTAATACAATTCTCACTGAATATCCATTTTCATGCTGTACTTTTGTGATGCCTGAGTTCACTTGTAGAATTGAAAACAATAGATTTGAATTTATAGTGTTTTATTTTAACTTATTTGGACAAAAAAGTATAAAATTCTAATGTAATTTATCATTCGTACATTTATCATACCATTTATCATTAATCGGCAAATATATATATATATCTTTTTGAAAGCCTCTTATAAGGCTGCATTTATTGGCTCAAAAATACAGTAATATTGTGAATTATTGTCAAAAAAATATATTTTACATTTATTATAAAATGTATTTATTCCTGTGATGGTAAAGCTGAATTTTCAGCTTCGTTACTCCAGTTTTCAGTGTCGCATGGTCACATGATGAAAACACTCTAATATGCTGATTTGGTGCTTATGACACATTTCTCATTATTTTCGATGTTGAAAGCAGTTGTGCTGCTTAATATTTTGTGGAAACTGTGATCCATTTTTCAAAAAAACTGCATTTATTTGAAATATTCTAAATGACTTTATTTTCACTTTTGGTCAATTTAATGCTTCCTTTCTGAATAATTTTCTCTTGTTTTTTAAAAATACTGACCCCAAACTTTTGGACTGTTGTATATACAGTATGTATTTCAGGCAGCATCATTTATCACAAACTAAACTTTTTCAGGGTGATAAAAGTTTTAGTGATAATGACTGTGTGTTTATTATCCTTTACATACAGTAATGTTTGCTGTTTAAATCTAACAAGAATCAAAAGCATTTGTCAAGACTGTCAGGGCTCAGATGTAAGTCCTACAAGAGCTTTATCATGCAGTGTTTCAACAGTCTTTGTCTTGCCGTTCATAATGTGTTTTCTCTGGACTCTGTGCTGTTTTGCCGCCTCACAATGTGTTTCTTTATGTTTCAGACCGTCCCCAGTTGTGTCTGGATGCATAGACAACATTTTCAATCATCCCCTCAAGCTTTCAGATACATAATGATCGTCTTTGTTCCCCACATAGGAATCGGGGTGTTGAAAAATTGACTCGTTCATTATTTTCTCCTAAAGCGAATAAGTGCCTCTTTGATCAGTTAACTATGGTGACAACCGCTCTCTCGCTCCCTCTCCGCACTTCTCGTTTTATCTAGCTGACAAGAACACAATTGATCAGCACATTTTTGTTTCAATAAAACACAGTCATTTGACAGAACACAAAGTGTCCAAGTAATAATTTCTTATCTCATATTTATTAATGAAAATAACCTGGGGGTTAATTCGATTCAGTAATATGGAGATGGATGTGGCTTGTTGAAAGGCCGTAGATGTGAACTACAGTAATGACAGCTCGATCTTCACACACACAGAGATAATTATGTGGATTACAGACGAGGCATCTGGGAGGGAGTGCTGTCATTTCCCTGCCGGCCAGCCACTTTGTGCTTTTCTTTTTCCCGAACGGCACCTGCAGCAGGCTCCTAGACGCGCCTTTGCTCCCATTGTTTTCCCACGTCAGAGCAACAGTGCGGCACCTTCAGTTAATTAGGTTTCTCTTCCAGCCGAAATGGATGTGGAGCCTTCGACCATTCATTTACAAGCATCTCAGACATTAGTAAGGCTGCATGCATCATTACACAGTAAGGGAGCGTCAGTCTGAAAGTAATTAAGTAGAGTTGTATGATAATGAAAGGC
This sequence comes from Squalius cephalus, assembly GCF_949319135.1. Taxonomy (NCBI): domain Eukaryota; kingdom Metazoa; phylum Chordata; class Actinopteri; order Cypriniformes; family Leuciscidae; genus Squalius; species Squalius cephalus. The sequence continues at coordinate 30,035,756 of NC_137133.1, read as the reverse complement.
CCGTGGTGTGAGCTAATATCGGAATCGTACAACGATCGCTTCGTGATAATCCCAGGTTCCCTTCCTCTTGAACTCTGTGGGGGGAATTCACCAATGTAGCATGATATTTCAGTGCAAAAACCTGCATAATATTCACTAAACACCTGCAGTTCAACTTGACCGGGTGGTTTATGCACTAGCATACGTATTTAAATGAAGTCATTAAGTCATTTGTCTTTCTGTTCAGTGCAGACACGCCTCTTTTCTATGCAAATGAAGCTTATTATAGAATGCACTTTATTTATCTGGTGTAATTAACATGCTTTTCTCCGCCCGCAGAAAACAGGTGGTATACAGAATTTTATTTAAATTGATGGTTATAAATATCTGTCTTTATTTTCTATAAATGATCAAGTGAAGCAGAAGAGCAGATACATAGGCTATTCCTTTCTGCATATTAAAGAGCAAAATTGTAGGCAATCATTTACACTATTGTTCAAAAGTTTGGAGTCAGACATTAGAGGCATTTATAATGTTACGAAAGATATATTCCAAACAAATGTTGTTCCTTTTAACTTAATATTCATCCTGAAAAAGAAATGTATCACAGGTTCAACAAAAAATATAATATGAAATGTTTCTTGAGCAGCAAATCAGCACATTAGAATGATTTCTGAAGGATCATGTGACACTGAAGACTGAAGTAATAATGCTGAAAATTTTGCTTTGCTATCACAGGAATTTCAAATTATATTAAAATAGAAAAAAATAAAAAAATAAATCAAAATATTACTGTATTTTGATCAAATAAAGTTCTTATAATAAATAAATCTTACCGAACAGTAATGTCTAATTGATGTTTAAAGGGGGGTACAATGGTGTTTCATGTATTCAGAGTTGTTTACAGTGTTAAAGAGATGGATTCTCATGCTAAACATGGCCAAAGTTTAAAAAAAATATTTTGGACGAATAACAGAGAATTTCTGTGCCGAAAATCTTACTTCCGGGTTGGTACAAGTTTCGGCTGTTTTTTTTCGATCGTGATGACGTAGACGAGAGTGGAACTCCTTATATGAGCATTTCTCTCGGAAAATTGCGCCCGCGCACACGTCGACCAGAGGAGAGCGAGACCGCGCACATCAACGCACTTCAACAGGAAATCATCGGCAGCGCTGCATAGGTTTATAAACAAGGCCCAGTTCGACGCCGGATTTGCAGATCGTCTAATGCTTAAGGATGGAGCAGTCCCAACGATAAAGGTTCACGGTCGTGCGTTGGAACCGCAGGCGGTGAGTAAAACCAGAGCCCGTCTACGGAGAGCCTTGGCACTTCCTATTAGCCCCATTGTATCGATCTTGGTTGCAGTTCCATTAGAATTCCACTGGAGGTGATCACGGGCGAGTGCAGACTGAATGGGAGTCTATGGGGCTAGACGGCTAAATGTGTCTCTTTCACCCAATTGCCGTTGAGAAATCTCAGATTTTATTGTAGGTTTTGCAAGTTCAACATGGGTTATAGGTCGAAAGTTGAATGAACGAGTACTTATTTCTTTTCGATTTCTTACAGGTTGAGTTGTTGTTGCCCATAACACGCTAGCATTCTGCTAATGACGTCATTGACATTTTAAGACTTTTTAAAGCAAATAAGTGACTCTAAAAAATTTAACACCCAGCAATGTGTAATTTCTTTGCATCTCCTTTCGAATACAACATTCAAATTACTAGACAAAAAATTATATCCTGAGAAAAGTGGATTTTGAGGGGTATTTCACCATAGACCTCCATTCATTCTGCACTCGCCTGCGAGCGCCCCCGCATGGACAGAGACGTGTTACTGCAGCCAGTCCAGAAACCGGAAGTAAGCAGAGAGTGCCAATTCTCTTCCTATTAGACATTCTCTGGTAAAACTGCTTCAAATGCCTGTGTGTTGTTAGCTATCGGCGCTCCGCCCACACGGCACGCCTCCAGCCGCTCGGTTTTTTCCGGGAAGACTCGGTACAGCCTATTTTTCTTTTATAAATATAATAAAACTAAAGACTTTTTGGAGATATGAAGGATGCAATACTACTCTATAGGTACTCAAGATTAACATGAGATTGACTGAAACTGAGTGTTTCACCCCCCCTTTAAGTCAAGAGGAAATCAAAATGGACTGTTTTCAATCGTACAGTGTTAGTTTAGCCAAAAATACAAATTCTGTCATCATTCACACCCCCTCATGTCATTCCAAACCTACATGACTTTGGAACTCCAAAGAAGATATTTTGACAAAGGTTAATTTGTTTAAACAATGAAAGTCAATTGTGTTGTTTTGGACCCTCATTGTATGGACAAAAAACTGTTCCACAGAAGATAGAAATTCATACAAGTTGGGTTTATTTTTGGGTAAACTATCGCTTTAGAATTGTAAATAATGTCCATAGCATATTATAACACGCCGTTATATTAAGGTAAAATAAGTTGCAAATGCCATTTCATGAGTATGTAGGTGGGTTACCCGGCACACACTTCCATGCCAATTTATTGCATTGTGCATGGTCAGTACCTGTGTAAGTTTATTTATTATTATCTGTAAGAAGATTCTTCTTTTGGCCCATGACTAAATCTCTAGAAAAGATCAGGATTATATGACAGCACTCGTGTGAAATATCTCCTCATTTGAAGATGCCACAGTGGACTTCAAACTTGTTTCTAAACAACCCTTCTGCAGACACAAACTTTGGAGGTCCTTTAGAGGAGAGTGTGTTAATTTCCTCAGGTGCTTGGGAAGAAACAGAGTGCGCACTTGTATCCGCTGCTGCCTGCAGTGAGTGCATTGTGGGAAAGACAGAGGATAAGAGGGGAAGAGAGCACCGATGGTGGGATAACACTTCTCATCTGTGATTAATGCTCTCTCCCTCACCTCCTGCCCTGAGTACTCGTGAGGTCTGTTGTGTTGCTATCCAGCAGCGTGTAGACAGAGGAGGAGGAGGAGGCTCTCTTGTACCCGCTCGTGTAATATGCAGAAAATTGGACTCACCTGAAACAAAACCCTTTTGCCATACGCAATGCTAATGTACTGAAAAAGCATACGTCAAACTGACATTCTCCACAGAAGTCCTTTGTGAGGTTTAGCTGAATGTCTGGCATATATTCATTTTCGAGAGTCCACCTCTGGGCCGTTGGGAACTGTTCCTGGGAAGATTTCTCCTTCACAGTGAAAGAGAAGGAGAGAGTGTTGGCAGGCAGTTGGCCAAACCTCTGCTCTCTCTCTCTCTCTCTTTCACACAGACACAGATATGAAGGGGAGAGTGGGGGCTCTCGTATGCATGGATGCATCAGTAAATGAGCTGTGTCCAGCACACCAGAGCAGCACTGATGTCACACAGCCCTGGGATCGGCCTGACCATGAGCAGACTGTGTAACCAGAAGGGCTTCCCATAGACAGTCTAGTCAAAAGACCTGCTCTCTTTTCAGGGTTTGTTGCCATTTGGAATTTAATTGAGAATATCTTTAAAATTCCAAATCAATTTTTGAATTTCAATTAAAGGGATAGTCCTCCCAAAAATTTCCTCACTACTAAATATGCCTTCGGTCAACTATTAGTGGTATTATAACAAAGTGGAAGCAACTGGGAACAACAGCAACTCAGCCACGAAGTGGTAGGCCACGTAAAATCACAGAGCGGGGTCAGCACATTTTGAGGCGCACCGTGCGCAAAAGTTGACAACTTTCTGCAGAGTCAATAGCTACAGACCTCCAAACTCCATGTGGCCTTCAGATTAGCTCAAGAACAGTGAGTATCAGATACATAATGTATAAAAGCTTCATGGAATGGGTTTCCATGACCGAGCAGCTGCATCCAAGCCTTACATCACCAAGTGCAATGCAAACCGTCAGATGCAGTGGTGTAAAGCACGTCACCACTGGACTCTAGAGTAGTGGAGATCTGTTCTCTGGCAATCCGATGGACGAGTCTGGGTTTGACGGTTGCCAGGAGAACAGTTCTTGCCTGACTGCTTTGTGCTAAGTGTAATGTTTGGTGGAGGGGGGATTGTGGTGTGGGGTTGTTTTTCAGGGGTTGGGCTTGGCCCCTTAGTTCCAGTGAAAGGAACTCTTAATGCTTCAGCATACCAAGACATTTTGGACAATTTCATGCTCCCAACTTTGTGGGAACAGTTTGGTGATGGCCCCTTCCTGTTTCAACATGACTGCACACCAGTGCACAAAAAGCAAGGCCCTTAAAGACATGGATGAGCGAGTTTGGTGTGGAGGAACTTGACTGGCCTGCACAGAGTCCTGACCTCAACCTGATAAAACACCTTTGGGATAAATTATAGCAGAGACTGTAATAAATTATAGCAGAGACCAGGCCTTCTTGTCCAACATCAGTGCCTGACCTCACAAATGCGCTTCTAGAAGAATGGTCAAAATTTCCCATAAACACACTCCTAAACCTTGTGGAAAGCCTTCCCAGAAGAGTTGAAGCTGTTATAGCTGCAAAGTGTGGGCCAACTCCATATTAAACCCTACGGAATAAGAATAGGATGTCATTAAAGTTCATGTGCATGTAAAGACCTCCCAAAACTTTTGGCAATATACAGTAGTGTATATAAAGGTGTCACGATACCTGGTAGTAAAGCACATGAAGATGAAGAATAAGGTTTAAACAGTCTTTAATAATATCCAAAGGTATCTCCAACAAAAGGCAGGCAAGCAAACACAACGTAGCATTAATGAGACCGGACAACTGAACAATGACAACACTGGAACTTACTAAGGCAAATAAGGTTAATTAACGATACACAGATTAAATGAATAATTAATCATATCTGTAACCATAGAGACAAACTCACATAGAGGTGGGAAACTAGAACAAAGAAAACATGAAACTGATGAATGCAAACTAAAAGTCCAAAACGCATCAGAACCTTGACGATAAGGGTTCCCCCCAGGTTGAAATTGCATTCTGCAACGGTCATGTGTAACCATTTAACAAAGTCACAGCCTTCTTTTATGGTTAGTATGCTGCTTCAGAAGGTAGGCAGTAAGTCAGCTCACTAGGATGTGCAATGAGAGCTTCAGTATCTAACGCAATTGCTTTTTATTCATCTTGCATGATGTTTTAAATATTAAATGCCATCTCTATTACAGAGACGATACAGTAATGATAGTGAGCAGCTTCAAGCATCTTAAGCATGTGGACTATGAAAATTTCACGTCATGATAATCTCTTCAATGTGGGCGCTGGGTGTATTCTCATCCCTGGTGGTTACCTCCGCATCAGCTGTCACGACTGTGCGGCATGACATATGCTAACAGAAATCTCAGCTAGTCCCGGTTTGTGTCAAGCCTCAGTCTGTTCTCATGCAGGGGAATATAACAGGCCTCTACTAAGATGACTGGGTCATGCCGGGTTTATAGGACTTATGACAGCTGGAGATTTTGAGTCACGTCCTTTTCGTTATTATACCTGTCCCAAACCTGCGCAGTTCTCTACAGGCAGCTAAGTCCAGTCAGACAAGTCAATGAAAGCCTCTATTAACAGCAGCTATACTGATGAGCTTGAACATGTTCAATGACACTCATAATCAATCAAGCTTTGTTTAATTACAGTGCATCATCTTATTGATGGTAGGGTTATCATTATGCTCCGCAAGGCTAGATATAAGACAAGACATCTCTTTATTATGTAGCCTTTTAACAATATATTGAATATATCTTGATATCAGTTTGCTGCAGCATGGTTTCCTTTGTTTTATTATTTTTTATTTTTTTGTATTAATGTAAAATAAATTTATTTATTAACTTTTTTATTTAAATTAACTAATTAATTTGTTTAAATTAAAAAATATATATTTTTAAAATATTTATTTTACCAAACCTCTGGCTTCTGATTTTTTTTAATACATTTTTCATGGTATGTTTATTTAATGAATCAAGTAATTTTAACCAAACAGTTACCAAGTAGATTCAATAAGTGTTTAACGCAAGAAATTAAAGTAAAATGTATATTCACTCATAAAACATTATTTAGTATTAAACTGCAATATTACCTGCATATGTTTTTACTAAAACATTTCAATACATGAGAAATGCCATTTATTTTTTACCCTCCTTTAAAAACAAGTCATGCAACTGAATCAGACTTTTGAATTGATATTCATTTAAATAGTTAATTTGAACTAATTTGAAAATGATTTGATGCTGTTTTTACGACTTCTAAAGTTCAAATTAAAAACATATTTCTTAACACACAAGCAAGGAAGGCAAAACTAATATATTGATGTAACTTAATGGCTAAATAAAAAGCAAATAATGTAGCTTAATTGTATATTAGCAGCAAGATCTTCACAAATATATTGTGAATGTATATCCCCAATTAGTCTGTAATTGTTTAGTGAGGGTCCATTAACGGCAACATTAAATGAATGAGCTTAAAGCTATTTGAATCATATTTGCATCGTATATTAATAGCCCCACTTTTCCGGATTTTATGTAACTTTTTTGTATAATAAGCCTGTTGATTGAGTGGTAGAATTTGCATAACTCCCTGTGCGTTAACAATTCTCCCTCTGCGCCGTCTCTTAAGATTCATGGGTGGACATACTGTACTTGCTCAGTTTAATACTGCTTGCTTTCTGCATTCTCAGGATTACTGGATCCCAGACTCACACATTCATTTTAACAGCTGAATAGACATGTCTCTCCTTCCACTGTTTATTTCGATGCCTGTTGTTCTGAGCTATGTATGACAATGATAAGAAAATGAAGGAAAGGTGAGTGCCATGTTTGTGAAGGAAATATGTGTCCCATCAAAAGGGAAAAGACAAACACTGAATCAAATTGGATGCAATCATTGCAGAGAGGCTAAAAGGATTATGTGCTCAAAGGCAATTTTTCAAGCTCTGACATGGCTCGTTGTTTACCATGGTATATATTTTAACCCTTTTTTCCTGAAATAAAGAGAGCTGGGTCAACTAGTCTGTGCTAAGACACCGATCAGACGTATTTGGTTAGCAGTGTTCTTGTGTTTAAAAACAGTCAGACAGAATGAAAGGAGTCCTGAGATTTTAACTTAAAAATGCAACGCTCGTAGAACATGATGATAGACCAAAAATGAAATAAATATTTGGAGCCCTATAGTAATTGATCTGAAATTTATTGAGGGCTTATTTATGTGCTTTGAGTGCAGCAGAGGTGCTTTAAAGAGGATGAAAGGTGCTGCTTCAAAGCGGATGCAAAGACGGTTGCGTGTAGTGTGCTGACAGTAAAAGCCTTTCGGAGAAGTTTTGCGTCTAAATTCACCACCTTCAAATTACTGCAGCTAAATAATTGTAGAGCTAACAAAATCTGAATAAACTACTCAGTTATTGGGTGACTACTAAACCATCCAGGGGTTGCGTTTCCCAAAAGCATTGTTAGCCAACTACGTTCGCAAGTTCTGTCGTTATCAGCATAGTTCAACGAGTCAGTGTTTCCCGAAACCATTGTTCCAACGAACATTCACAAACAGCATCGAAAACAGCTCTCGACCTGTGGTTAGCATAGTTTCTAGTTTGCATGACATGTGGACTTAATAAATCCTTATCTTGAGTAGGGGTGGGGGGGGGAATCGATTCTTAGATGCATCGCGATGCGAACGTGGACGATTCTGAATCGATTCACAAATGTCAAAAAATCGATTTTCTAAAAAAATAAAAATAAAATCTAATAACGTAATATTGACGGAACGCAAAAGGTGGAACTTAAAGCGGACGTGCAGTGCGCGGACAGTGTGTGGCGTCCGTAGCCTATAACAGAGTCGCGACTCGCGCGCACATAACAGACGCATGATGGCTGAGCGCCAAATTCGAACGGTACGCTCTTCGTTAAAAGCTAACGTATGGAAAATTGGCAATTTCATTGTTACCTATTTAGTATTTTTTGTATGAGAGCTGCTTTCTGTATTGTTTAGTTTTCACATCAATATACTGTAAACCAATCTGTTATACGTACGTTATACTGCCCTGCAAAATGTGCAATGCCAGTCACAAAAAGTTAAATTTTGACTGTGTTCTCTGCAGATGTTCATTCACTTTTTTTGTATAAGCTGTTTTTGATTGTGGTATACAGTAAACATTTCAAGTCATAACTCTTTATTATTTAGTTGTGTATAAGAGCGGCTTTGTATGTTACTAATTATTCAGAATATGTATAAGTCCACAAGCATTATATGAGAGCTGCTGGTACATAATTCTATATTTTTGAATGAAAACTGTTTGTAATTTTGCTACAGCAAAATGTTTTTTTTTTTGTCTGAAGGATTACAGTTGACTTGCCAAATCACTTCCATTTGTTTTATTAATAAAATTAATATAGGAAGTAAGTTCGTTATGGATCATCATAAATACTTGCTTTAAAAGTACCAAGTAAGTAAAAAAAATAAAAAATCGTTAATAATCGATAATCGTTACCCTCTGAATCGTAATCGAATCGAATCGTGAGGTGCCTAGAGATTCCCACACCTAATCTTGATCAAAATAAGCAAGCTGACATTCAGTACAACCTGTATCTTTTATTTTGAATACATATAAATGTCATTTGCATCTTTTAGTTTTTCAAGAGATTTAAAGCACCGTTTTTAAAGAGTGTGCATGCGCGAACGTGCTCTACTATAAGAATGATCCTGATTGAATCTGGAAATAGCAAATTAACTGAGAAAAATGAGAAATAGTCCTCAGATGCCATGTCTGTAATTTATATCAAAACATCTAGCGTTAATTTGATCTCAAACAGATTCATTAAAAGAAGTTATTACTCCACCACCTGAATGACATCATAAACCAACGAGGTTAAACGACCACAATACGGTTCCAGGAAACAGTCGTGACTGGCTAGTTGGTTTCTTCAACGATGCATCATACTATGGTAGTTAAGCCACGAGTTACGTCGTTGTTCGGGAAACGCACCCCTGATGCAGTCATTCTGAGTCCTGTGGTATTTATTTATTTATTAAACTAATTACTTTAAATGTATTTATTTATTTATAATGTACTTTATAATGAGGACTTTTTTTCAACATGAAGGTTCAACTAATCTCACTATTGAGTCCATTTTCATCTTAAAACTCCTTAAAAAGAGCATTTAAATACGGATGCATCCATCTCTCATTAGCCATTATGCAGATGTGACCATTCCTTTGCATTTCTATTGAAACAACAACACTAACCTTTCTTAAGCTGTCAGTCCATGAACGATTTATAGAGCGCCTAAAGAAGAATAGGTAACTGTTTTGACAAAACATAACACCCGGAGGAAAAGAAAATCAATCGACCTCATTACATGCCAATCCCTCAAGACCTCTGTGGAAACCTATTGCCATAGCCAATTTCGATTCAAGACTTAATTTGGTGGCGAGGATGAGTTGTGCACTGCAAATCATCAGCTTGGCAGATGCCAGTGTAGCAGGCGATTGCCATCAGCTCTCGTAAATGTCAACACTAGGCCGAACTCCCCCGGTGATCTTATTCAAAGTCTATTTTTGTTTCTTTTTATCCATTTGTTGACCCCTTTCATTCTCTTTCTTGTCTTGCTATTTTCTCCGTCATTCTGCCGGAGTGAGTAACGATGCGGGCCGCGGTTGAGTGACAGGAGGTCTGATATCTCCGGCGCGGCTGACGTGGCCGAGCATCTTATCTGATAAGTCAGAGAAATCGGAGACCAAGGCTGAATGGCGGAGCCCTATTACTCAAACACCACACGAGCAAGAGGTTGACAAGAATCAGCTGAGAAGAGCTAGTTGTATACAGCCGTGATCAGAATTATTGGCGCCCTTGGTAAATATGATCAAAGAAGGCTGTGAAAATAAATCTGCATTGTGTATCCTTTTGTTGTTTCATTCAAAAATCACAAAAATCTAACCTTTTTCAACAAGTAAAACAAATGAAAGTGTGTGTGGGGGTGGGGGATGGGGTCACATTATGAAATAAATGTTTTTCTCTAATACACGTTGGCCACAATTATTGGTACCTCTATAAATTGTTTTGAGTAAAATATCTCTGAAGTACATTCCCCTTCATATTTACAATTTTCAGCACACCAGGGTGACTAGGAACATGAAATTATCCATTCTCCAGAATATAGTTCTGATAGTGCTGCAAAAGATTGTTGAGCTTCGCTGAAAAGGTGGCTGTAAGAAAATAGCTAAAGCATTGATATTCCCATTTCCACCATCAGGGCAATACTTAAGAATTTCCAATAAACAGGAAACGCTACGAATCCGCATAGAAGAGGACATGTTATCTTGTCTTAATGCAAGGCGAGGAGGATAGTTTGAGTGGATAAAGAAAGACTCTCTAAGGATCACAGCTGGAGAATTGCAGCATATTCAGTTGTAAGACACTACTAGAATTTCAAAAGAATTTGGTTCTATGGTCTGATGAAACTAAATAAAGAGCTTTTGGCAGAAAACACTCAAGAGTTTGGTGCACACAGGGATAATATATATAAAAAAGCACCCCATGTGTACAATTAAACTGCTGGATCTTTAATGCTGTGGGTCTATTTTTCTGCTGGAGGTCCTGAACATCTTGTTTAGATACATGGCATCATGGATTCTATCAAATACAAACAGATACAAAATCTGCTTCTGTTAGAAATCATAGGACCCTGTTTGGAAATTCCATCAGGACAATGATCCAAATCAACACAAACATGTTGTGGTAACTGAGCACAAAGTAAAGGTTCTGCCATGACCGTGCCAGTCACCAGACCTGAACCCTAGAAAACCGACGAGTGCATCAACTTGGACTTGGGAATCTGAAGGATCTGGAGAGATACTGTGTGGAGGAATGATCTCTGATCTCTTGTCAGGTGTTCTCCAAACTCATCTGGCATAATTGGAGAAAACTCAGAGCTTTCAAAACATATTTAATAACGAGGTGCCGTTAATTGTGGCCAATGTGTATTAGAGAAAAACATTTAATTCATAATGACATTTGTTTTACTTCAATGAAAGTTTTTTTGTGATTTTTTTTTTTTAAATAAAAGGTCAAACGGATTAATTATGCATATTTATTTTCACAGATTTCTTGGTTGTATTTAGCAAGGATGCCAATAATTCTGACCAGAGACTGTATACACATACACACACGTATAATGTCTTTGAAGCTGATCTTTTGAGCACTGAGAGAGAAAGCCAGCAAGAAAGAGAATTGGTAAATGACTTGGAAGCTTATCTCATCTGAATACGAGGTGTGAGTGACAGGCAGGGATCTTATGGTTCTTCATCATACAAGTCATTACTCTGTCAGAGTCTGGACGAGATCAATGTTCAACACGTATAACGTATGGTATTAGTGGCTGGACTCAAACCAAGCCAGACTGAAATCAAATAACTGTCAAATCTGTCATTGTTATAGTAGGCAGAGATGTTTTTCTATGTTACGTCTGTTATGACATAGAGAGATTATTCCAAAGCCCTGACAAAACAAACATGCAATTTATTTACTATAATCGTTTGCAAGGGTTTTTTTTCCCCTTTTTTCCAAGCAATCACATCTCTGTACCTTCCAGTAGCCGCGCCATCCAATATAAACCAACCCACCACCTGCAGGCTTCAGCTTTAAATCCTTTTGTCTGTTCCTCTGTTTGTCAGGATAGAACCTTTCACTTACCCAGTTATACTCCACCAGGAAAGGAAATATCTCTGGTGTGTTATAAAATTGCCATTACTGATGGAGGGCTTCGGGAGGTCACTGAAGCAATTATCCGTGAGTCGTTGCGGCTTTGCTCCAAGTGAAGCCTGACCTCTCGATCTCAGCTGGACACCTGCCCACCACCCATCTTTGCCTTCTAAAATATGAGCGCTAACACATCAGGAGGCCTGAGGTCTGCCAAGCATTATGTCGTGTGTCTCATTCGGTTTGCAAATTATTCCTCCTGCTGTCTGAACAAGCTCATGAGGCTGCCTTTATGATTTGTGTATTTTATGCCATTCTGTATTGAGTCACAACTCAATAGCATCACTCCTGGCGGCACTTTTGTCACTTTCCAGAGTGTAAAACCGGAAATGCGAAGCAAGCGTGCACCATCGCGCTCCAGGCTTTTGGCACTCTTGGCAACCGGTATGCAGAGCAGGTATTCAAACATTATTTTGTCAAGATCAATGAGATGTCTGAATTCATTACTGTAAACAAAGAGCAATTATGCTCTTTACTTAGAGAGTCGGCTTTTACAGCAGACAATCAATCCAGGCACAATGGAGCTGGGAGCTCAGGGCCACGATATGAATTACCATCAAGTGAAGGAAAACAGCTCTGCAGAAGCCAGTAAAAATTAAAGAAACCAGAGCTGAAATGCATAAATCCATCAAAGTATGAATGAAGCATGTTACCTACTTATTTAGATATTATATTATATTATATTATTATAATATAATATTTTAGATACACTTATATTTGTTATTATATCATTTTATTTTTAATGGGTTGATATGAATCTTTCCTTTTTTTCTTTTTTTTTTTTTACATATTTCACACCAATGTCAATAGAAATAAATTATTTTGTTAAATTTAAAATGAGGCCTCTCCGGGCCATTTAAGGTACACCCCCTTCTCCTATTCTCATTATTGTAATGTAAATAATCCTGATATGTATTTTATATTTTGAATCATTTATACAGCATGGTATACTGTTTGTTTGTACACAAAGCTAAAGCTAAGGTGTGTAGTTGTTTTAATTGTTTAAATGTATTGTTAAATATAGCCTAGTTTATGCATTGAGTAGCATGTCAGGTTTCTTTTCACAGTTTAATGTGAATGGACAGTTATATAGAAACATGTTTATTAACACTTTATATTAATTTGTTTGGTCCTGTTGGTTTTACTGAAAGTATTTTATATTTAATTAATGAATCTTTGATTAATTAATTAATTAATAACAAATAAGTTGTTTTTTAATGAAGAAATTGGTCATTTGTTTCTTAAAATTTTGGGACAAATTATTATCTAGACATGCATTCGTGAGATTCTTTGTAAAAGAAACACATGGCTATTGTGAATCATATTTGTTATTAAATAGAAAAATTCCAAATAGCAAAGAGTAAAATGGAGAAAGCTGTATCTGTATCCTGCTGCATGTCAGACTTTACATACAGTATAATATCCATCTCAAGAAAGAGGCCTTTGTGGGTGGGTTAAAATTGCTTTTTTCTGGTCTCCGTTCTTTGGAGAGTTCATAGGCCACACAGAGGTGAGATTTCTTCATTCGCTCCTCTCCTGCCATGTCAGGTTTGGTGCGACAGATCACCAATATGCTTATGGAGCGCTGTAGTCTATGAAGGTCTGTGTTGTGTGTTTCTCAAGAAGCGTAGCAGCAGAGCTTCATCTATGAGCATTGGGTGCTACTGTGTCATAGAGAAGCTTATCCCCTCTGGCTAAGTGCCTGCTCAATTGTGAAAGTGGAAAATTGGGTGTGATGTGTTGTTTGGGAATCAAAGCAGTTGAGATGAAAGTGTTGGCTTTACTCACTTTTTTGTGTTCCTTCCCCACTAACACTGGCGAGTTCTGCCAATTGTCAACAAAGCGAAAACTCTTGGTGTGTAACTGACTCACGGACTGTTGCCCTTTAGAAAAACATTGGCAGCTATACAGATACAGAGTTAAAGTCTATTATCTGTGATTTATGAAGAAGAAATTACTGAAAACATTTGGAAGAGGGTCGACTGCATTTTTTCATTTTGGTTTTGCAGCGTAAGCAGTGTCAGGTGATCATTTCAGAGTCAACACTGGGTCATTAATTTAGCTTGCCTGCCTGGGAAACCTCTGTTTGTGATACTCTATTCTAGCTGATTTATTTAGCAAACATTTTCATTTGTTTTATTAAATAATATTGAAATATTTTATGAAATATTCTATATTAAATCATGTTTATTTATTTATACATTTATCCTATTGCTAATTTCAATCATTTCTGTGCAAATTGAAATGATTTATTGGATGCAAGTGCACTGTGGAAAAATGTGCACTGACATGGCAAAAAAGACTGTCTGCTTTGTCCATATAGTAAGTTTAGCTTTTATTTAATGTGGCAATCTGACTGTGCTAGACTGTGGTGTTTAATGCACCTTGGAGTGCCATATAAATACCATGGCACATGAATATGATACTCGTTCAGTATCATAGTATATGTCAAAGTACATATTTTCTCAAATAAAAACTACCCCAGTGATCTCACGTGCCTCCATAACATGTTCTTAAAAACCTGTTCCCTCTTTGCATGATTTTTCTTATAAAATGACTCTTTAGGAGTTGAGAACTCAAGGCGGTGAATGAAGGGAGTTCTTAGCCGTGATTAAAAAGCTAAAAAGGTTCATTTAGCATTGCTAACAAGACTTCACTTTGCTAGCTCTGAGCTATAGCGTGGCCTTAGCCGCACTAATGTACTGCATCTAATTCAGATTAACAGCCAGGTGGACAGTGCCTAAGGAGGTCAACACTGAAATTGTTTTCTTCCGAGGACTAAAAGGCAGCGCTAGGTTAAAAAGTGACTTTCTGAAACCAGAAGGACTAAATCATTTGTCTTTTTTTTTTTAACAAAGTATTAGTGTTTGTGCCTCAGATTGAAAATGCTCTGAACTTTATTTTAGATGATCTGAACTGTAAATGAGGCTTTGAATGCTTCATTCTTTTATTCCTTCGGCATTTGTTGAAGGTCAAAGATGGTATGTCTTTTATTTCTGTAGCCTAGCGCAAAAGACCCAATTAAACATACTTTACAAGTCAAATACTGTACCATTAAACTGTAATAAAATAGTGTTGCAATGATGTTTCGGGTGGTTGCTATACTGGCCCAAGTCAAAAGATCGAGTCTTTGTCTCTATTAGATGATTTAATACTTAGGGATTTGAACAAACCCTTAACCTTCATTTCGACTCGCAGTTATTATTATTATGGCAACACTTTACAATAACATTAGTTAACTACATTAGTTGACTAATAATGAACTGCACTTACAGCATTTATTAATCTTTGTTAATGTTAATTTCAACATTTACTAATACATTATTCAAATCAAAAGTTGTATTTGTTAACATTAGTTAATGCACTGTGAAGTAACCTGAAATGGACAGCTGTATTTTTATTATATGTTAACAAAGATTAACACATACAGTAACAAATGTACTGGGTTAACTAATGTTAAAGCTACACTGTGTGATTTTTACCCCCATCTAGCGGTGAAATTGTATATGACTACCCAGTGAATATTAGTTTCTGTTCCTCTCAATTCCGAGGGCGTTTTAACTCCTACGGTGGCCGCATTATTCCAAGATTAACATGGCTTCCAGTTATCGACTTCGTCCATGACAATAATAAACAATACGTCTAAAATGAATAAAACTACAGGACAGATGTCAGGAGGTAAACGTCACCCTTGGAATCGGCTATCCCAGCATAATCAGATTAGGCTAACGTTACAATGTGTACAAAGTAAAAGCAATTAAAAATAACTCAAATTTACAGTGTCCTTTTTTTTATATAGCTTAAAAAATTGCGCCTTTAAAACTATTCATCACCTGTGATCCGTCGCAGCACAGATTTATGTTACAAGGTAAACAATACTTTTTCACCATTGACGCGAGGATGAAGTTATACTAGAGGTCGTTCTGGCGTTATGCACAACCATGCTATGGTTAGACAAGCAACTATAAAACTTTGAATTTACACAAATGAATTACATCAGGCTGAATTACCTGTCGAGAAGAAAGCAGGCAACCTCGGCGTCCGTTTTAAAATCTTTTCTCCTCATGAGCTCTTTCCATCTGGGAAAAGTTACTCCAATATTGACTATGGTCTTGCTGATTTGTCTGTCGCGTTGACGTTTTAATTCTCTCTTTCAAATGTGAGTACGCACACACACACACACCACTATCTTTCAAATCTGCCGGCACTCGCGAGCTCGCGAGTAATCTCCCCCTCGCATTCGTCACGGTGTCACTGAGTGAAAAACGCAAAAGGCGACGCTTGAATTTACAGGTATGTCCCTCTTTGGCTAATGTAATTTCAAGATGGAGGGGTAACATGGCGACCGGCATTCGAACCCCTCACCCGTATGTACTTTCAATGGCAGATTATAAACTTACGAGAATACTTTATTACTTGAAAGAAGTAAATATACATTAATGAGCACATATATTTTTGAAAGAACTAAGTGTTTTTTGCTAAGAATCAACTAAAAAAGTTACACAGTGTAGCTTTAACAAATGAAACCTCCCTGTAAAGTTGTTACCATTATTGTGTGTTGGTTGATTTACTGAAAAAACAGTTTGACTTTACCACGATGAGTAATAAAAAACACATCACTTCTCCTCTCGCCCTTTAAAAGACCCCAACGGCAATATAATCAGCATTTCTTTGTGTCAGCTGTCCGCGTTTTACAAGAACACGGCCGTTCTTTCCGGTCGTCTATTTAAATCATTTCATAAAGAGTGTATAAAGCATTCACCCTTGATTTGTGCTGAGAATGCTGTGTTAAAAAAATAAAAACATAAAGCCGACTGCCTCCGAATAAGTGTTTGCACTTGGAAGATTGCAGAAGACGTTTGGTGCGTCAGAACACGGGTGGTTGTTGGCATGTTAAGTAGCTCACTAGCGCAGTCTATAAAAGCCAGGAGTGAGCAGCCCACCTGGAGAGAGGCTCAGCGCCCGAGGAGGAAGTCAAGGACATGTGAATTAGTCCAAGCCGCCAAGTGCGAGAGCGCAGTTTGAAGCAGGCATCCACATTGCCACAGAAATGGGTTGACTGATGCTGTGTCAACATCCTAAATTGATTAAGCCAAGCTATTCTGCCCAGAAAAAGAGTGAAAGAGAAAGTAGGTTATGTAGGGAAACCGTAAGAACAGATCTTAATGAAAGTGAAGAAACGCTAGAGAACAGCAGTCATCCGAAGATTTTTTTTTTTCGTTGGGTCTGCAAGATTTTGTAGAAGTCTCTCATGCTCACCAAGGCTGCATACAGTAAAAACAGTAATATTGTAAAATATTATTACAATTTCAAATAACTTTTTTCTATTTTAATTTATTTTAAAATGTAATTTATTCCTGTGATGGCAAAGCTGAATTTTCATTACTCTTCAGTGTCACATGATCCTTCAGAAATCATTATAATATGCTCAGTTGGTTGTTTTGGTGAACAGAAAGTTCAAAAGAACAGCATTTATTTGAAATAGATTTTTGTAACAATGCAAAAGTCCTTACTGTCATTTTTGATCAATTTAATGCATCCTTGCCTAATAAAAGGATTCTTATTTTTTTATTCTTATTCTTACTGACTTATTCTTACTGACTCCAAACTTTTGAACTGTAGTGTGTAATATTTTAGCTTTTATTTTATTTTATTACAGCAGCCAAAAAAATTAAAACAGATCTTTAAATTCTCAGGGTTAGAGAGACTTGTTCACAATAGTGAAATGATTTGTTGAAGGGCACTGCACTTCTTTTAATATTATAGATATCATTCAGGGGAAACTAGTTCGATGTTAATGGCTAAATGGTAGCTTTGTACAACTACCCAAAATATTTCAAGCTTGAGTGGATGTACAAGGCTGATCAAAGATGACCTTGTGCTGGAAGAGACAATCAAGCTATTTCCTGTCAAGTCAGAATTCACTAAGTTCATTTCAAATAATGCTGTATCTTTTGTTTTGATAAATTAATGTATTCAGAGGCACTTATATGGGAGATAAATTCTTTATTCTGACTGTAATAGGATGTAAATCATTGTTAACAAGCACACAAAATGTTGCTATTCTGTGTCATGTAAGACATGCAGCCTGTTTCTGTGTAAGTCATTGTAACGGATGTAGCTTCAATAACATTTGCGTTCCTAACTTGCTAAAGCCTTTTTTCAAAGTGAAGTGAATCGAGTTGCTCCATGCTTTGAAGATAAACATATTAAACATTAAAACTCGTTAATCGAAACTGCAGGTGATGAAGAATGAGCAAGCTTGTACGTGAGGTTCAACTTTAAGACACTTGCATCGAGATCAATCCTTGCTCCCAGATGCATCCTCAATTATTTAGCACCTCTTTAGAAACCCTGCATGTATTATTCACATGTATAGAATCTAAATTCAGTCTTGTCTATTGGGAATGACATGGCAGAGGAAGAGGGTACACAATACAACAACGTGTGTGTGTGTGTGTGTGTGTGTGTGTGTGTGTGTGTGTGTGTGTGTGTGTGTGTGTGTGTGTGTGTGTGTGTGTGTGTGTGTGTGTGTGTGTGTGTGTGTGTGTGTGTGTGTGTATGTGTGTGTGTGTGTGTGTGTGTGTGAGATAGAGAGAGAGAGAGCTGTTTAGAGTAGCACACTATCATTCAGCTCTTACTCTCATTTCTTATTATTACTCATTTTTGCAGTCTCTAAGTTTTCAACATGGATGGAATATCCAGATGACAGTGGAGTGCATTGTAAAAAGTGATCAGTTGACTTAACTTAAAAAAGTGAGGAAACCCGTTGCCATAAAAAGAATAAGTAAATAAACGTCATTGGAAAAATTAAGTTATGTGGAATTGTCAAGTTAACATAACTTTATTTTTTCAATTACGCATGTAGTTTATTTTCTTGACAATTTTAAGGCAGTGGGATTCCTCACTTTTTTTAAGTCAACTGATCACTTTTTACAGTGTGTGGAATATGTATCCCACAATGCAGTGTGCCGTACTTGACCTTCCATTTACATTGTATTGTGTCTAGTACTTTTTGTATAGTAGTATATGCATTGAGTAGTAATATATTTACATAAACAAAATTTCTATATTTCAAATATTCTATATTTGTTTTGTACAAAAAAAAATATACACAGTACTGTGCAAAAGTCTTAGGCATGTTAATATCCCCCCCCCCCCCCCCCCCTCCAAAAATGGTTTTAAGTCAGTTATTTCTATCTTTTGCTGTAGTGTGTCCGTAGGAAATATCAGTTTACATTTCCAAACATTCTTTTTGCCATTAATTGTAATAATCCAGTGAGGTTTGTGTATGCACAAGGAGTTTGACAACAGCCGGTATGATCTGATCCAGAAGAACTGCCTGAACGTCTCCAAGATGCTTGAAGAAACCTTCCCGCAAAGCTACAGTACTGTGAAAAGTACTGGCACTTGTGTTAAAAATGCTGTAAAGTGAGAATGCTTTCAAAAATAAAATCATAAATTGAATTTATTTATGATTTAACTTCTATTAACTAATTCAAATCAATATATGGTGTAACGACCCTTTGCGTTTAAAACGGCTTTTGTCCAGGTACACTTGCGCATAGTTTTTCAGGTAGCTTTGCAGGAAGGTTTCTTCAAGCATCTCGGAGACGTTCCCGCAGTTCTTCTGGATTTAGTCTGTCTCAGTTTTTTCTGTTTCTTCATGTAATCACAGACGGACTCGATGATGGTGAGATCAGATCATCCTGGCTGTTGTCAGACTCCTTGTGCATACACAAATCTCACTGGATTATTAGAATTAATGGCAAAAAGAATGTTTGGAAATGTAAACTGATATTTCCTACTGACACACTACAGCAAAATGGTTCTACATGATTTGTTCTACATTACATTTTATTTGTATATTTCCTTTAGCCATGCTGTTATTTAGCATGTTATTTTTTTGCCAAATTGGAGTAAACAGTTTGCCACCATTCCATTCCAAGTCTTTTGCTCTGCTCTGTATCACACAGTTAGTACAGACTATTTTTATTACAGCCCACTAATTTGGTTTACATCTTTTGCAAACACAATGGGGCAGATGATAGCATCAGGTAATCAAAAGAGCAGCCTGCATTGTGTATGTTGAACCCTAATCCACCCCTTTCCCCACACAAACACACAGATGCTGGCTGCTAGCCGCCTCCATTGTCTCCTCATCCATGCTGCTTGCTGTATCCAAGGAACTGGGAACCAGAATACTGTCTGGCCCAATACGTGCTGAGCCGAGGTGACAGCACATTGGCCCCTTGTCCTTCACATAGTTGTGCGGTATTATGTAAATGACCCTGTCTGGGTACGGATTGCATGTGTGTGAGTGTGGCCTCATGCTCTCCACTGCCGCTGGGAAGGAGGAGGGAGTGGTACATTATTCCGTGTAAATGAGAGCAAGACCTTGAGGTATTCTCGGAATCCTAAATCCTCCCATTTACCGCCGCACTGTGATTATCTGGAGGGATTGGACCGGGAATGCAGTCCTGGACAGTTTATTCTGTGAGTTTAGTTAAATGAACTGCTCAAATGATAAGAAATGACGATACATAAACACTCTTGTAAACACGGCCGCATTCTAGAGCATCCCCTGAGGGGACACGAGTTTGTATCTCGTAGAAAAGCAAATGGCGCTCAGCCTCTTAATTATAAGCCAAGTCTGGGTGGCCTTTTTAGGAGTATGTCAAAGTACATTTGCTCTAAGCGCATGTGGCACAGTGTTGAGGAACATTACTTTTAAAAATAACATGTTGGGTTACTCATAAAAGGTTATTTTGTGTTACAATTTCTTACCATTAACTTGTCCAACTTGTCCATAGTGGAAGTGCTTTGATTGTTTATTGGGTTTTTTTTTTTTTTTTGCTAGTTTTAATCCACCCAGCATATACTACCTTTTAAAGGTTTGTGGTCAGTAAGGTTTTTTTTTTTTTTTTTTTTTAAGAAATTGATACTTTTATTCAGCAAGGATGCATTACATTGTTACAAAAATCATTTAAAAATAAATGCTGTTCTTTTCATCAGAAAAACCTGAAAAAATGTATAACGGTTTCCACAAAAATATTAAGCAGCACACCTGTTTTCAACATTGAAAATAATATAAAGATGTTTCTTGAGCATCAAAACAGCATATGAGAATGATTTCTGAAGAATCATGTGACTGAAGCCTGGAATAATGATGCTGAAAATACAAAATTTGCTGAACATCAGTTAACCATATTATATTACAATAGTTATTTATAATATGAATTAGTATTATATATTTTAAATCATTATTAAGTATGAACAACTATATGGATTTTACTGAAGCACTAAGATTTATTTACTACAGCTGAAGGAAAGACTCTGTATATGACTGACTCATGAT
This sequence comes from Squalius cephalus, assembly GCF_949319135.1. Classification (NCBI taxonomy): domain Eukaryota; kingdom Metazoa; phylum Chordata; class Actinopteri; order Cypriniformes; family Leuciscidae; genus Squalius; species Squalius cephalus. Next base: position 30,014,718 of record NC_137133.1, on the reverse strand, counting down.
ACACACTTTCTAGAACTACACTACCCAACAGGCTCAGCACATACTAAAAAAACTCCTACGACATTTCTACACCTTTATTCCTATACCTTTTTCTTCCCACATATGCGGAACTGAAAGGTTTTTGTGTGTATTTGCTATTAAATAATAGTAACATATAAGTGTAGGTAAAATTTAAAAAGCAACTGGTCACCTCATTACTTGGAATAAACTCAAGTAAACTTTGTGTTTGTGCTGGTCTTGTAGACCTTGATTTTGCGGTGCAGACGAATGGACTTCAAGCCGTCCCACTCTATAATTTCTCTTGATTCGATCAGAGATGTCCAATCAGTCCAGTTCTATAAAATCACAGGTTTAACACACAACAACAGGGATCTCTGATGAAGAGGGTTTATAAAAACCAGCTGTGCTCCCTGAGCTTTTTAAAGAGTCGGCTCCGTGTAGATCCAAGCTTTTTGTTTGTCCAGTAAATGTGTTTACAGTACTCAAAATTCTCGTACGATCTTTTCATCATCATTTCACATTTATCCCTCTTCAAGTCCCAATTGTGCCACCGACCGACTTTTTCATTAAACACGGATACTGATGAGTGATTCAGAGCCAGGAAAATTGGAGCTTTGTGCATCCGTGTGCTCGTAGGATTCAGAAGTGCTGTGTTTTGGAGCGACAGAGACTCCAACATTTCTGCTTCGCTCTGTCCTCATTGCTCTAAAGACCCATTTCCTGTGGCGGTGTCTCAGTTTGATGTGAAGCTCTCGCCGATACAACACCTGTTTCATCAATGAAAATATGCCTACCACCCTCTATCTTTGATCTCTTCATTCTCTCCTGTTTTTAATACAGATTCTCTCTCATTTGACCAAAACATAAACGTGTTTTCTCTACTGTTAAAAAAATGATCTTTTTATGTCTAATTAACCGAATGAACTACTAATGGTCTTCCATGGTTCTTATTCTGGTTTAATTACCACATGAAATGATTTGCCAAACAGTTTAATTTCCTTTGTTAATGTATTTTCTGTTGAAAGAGAAAGTTGGGTTTTGTCAAAGTAAAATCATGATTTGTCATTCTAAAGAGCATTTTATTGGATTCCTCAATCATTTTGGTCAGTTTCTTGAGAAAGAATATTCGTGTATATTATAAAAGTTTATTTTTAGCATAGGGAAATGTTTCTTCTTGTACTTACACTTGAAAAGAGCCACTAGTTTTCTTCAATTTTTCGTTTTAATTTTCAATCCAACATCAACTTAAAGTTTCCAGACAGTTTGTCAGAACAACGCAAAAGGAGTGAATGTTTGGGAAACCTGTTTGGGAAACATTATTATTCCAGTTCCATTTTTTGCCTTACTCTTAACCTTAATATAGGGAAATTGATTAGTGCGGCTGATTATTCTAATCAGTGTTGTTTTCTGTTCTCTTCACAGCTCGCTGGGTTCATCTATGCCTGTTATGTTGTGAAGCTCATTTCAGAAGAGGAGGACAGCTGTGAGTATATCTTCATAACTGAGTCATGAGTGTGTTTTTGTTCAACTTTAAATATATGTATGAGATCTAAAATTACATTGTGTGTATGTAGGTAGAAAGCATATATATATATACTAGGGGTGTAAAGGTACACAGAAGTCTTAGTTCAGTGCGTACCTCGGTTTTGGGGTCACGGTTCGATAGTTCAGTAAAACAGAAGAAAGCAACAAATCCCCAACGCTAGGCTTCTTTTCATTTATTCTGAACAGATAGTGGTGCAAATTACAGTTTGTTTTAACTAGTGGCATTTAATTTGAAAGAATTTGAAAGAAGCATCTACATATGACTTGTTTAATCTTATTTTTAGTTTAGAACCTAAACCCCTATAAAGATTCAGGATGTATATATATATATATATATATATAGTATAAACCAAACTGGATCACACTATCAGATTTTTATATTCACAGAAATCGAACATGCATTTTACGCTTTAGCATTGTGGGGGAATATTTGTTTCCTGCTCTTGGTGACAGATCTTTAGCCTAGTTTGAATGCCCCAGTAAACAGTTGAATTTAGATGTTCCAGAATCTAAAAGATTGCTTTTATTGATCCTAAACGACCAGCCTGTGGCCTTGTGTTTTAAAGTAAGGAATAAAATTGTTCCCATTGTAATGTTCAGACGACCACACTTAGCACCACTGCAGCCACTGCCACTCTGAGACACATGAATCATTCTCTTTAATCGCTTTCCGTCCTGATAAAAGATTAGAAAGCATAATAATCACAATGAACTGATTGATAATACCCCTTATATGTATAAGGAATAGTTCACCCAAAATGAAAATTCTGGTCATTTACTTACTCGCATGTAACCAAATCGGTATGACTTTATTTCTTTGGAACACAAAAAGAGAATGCAAATCATATACCTTCATTAGACTTGGAATATGCACCACTTTTATGATACTTTTATGGTGCTTTTTTTGTTGTTTCACTTTCATTATATTGAAAACAGTGGGCAACATTTCCCCATTTGTGTTCCACAGGATAAAGAAACTCTATTCATTTACTGTGTTTTGCCTTCAGATGCTTGCAACTTTTTCTTGGGGAGAGTCTTTTGAGGAATATAGCTACAATAACAAAGGATATGCAGCCTAAACCTGGCATACAAGATCAATACTGTTGTTCTCTTGCAGAGGCAATCCTTATTTTCCCCTTTTCTCATCATTCTCTCATCACCAAGCAACTAAAACAGAAAGAGATGCATGTAAAAGTGTGTGTGTGGCTGTTTATGTGTCCTCCTTCTTTGTCCTGTATTTTCAATGCATTTTATAATTTCACAATCAGAGTAATCAGAATCATTAAACTTTACTCTGTATGTAATTAAGCATGGCCGTGTTTGGAGGGCCAGCTTCTCATTAAACGGAGTGCCTTCACTACACTTTAAGATCATGAAGAGGGAGCCCTGTGGCAGAATACATCCAGTGTAGCATGATGTTCTATTAGTCCAGGATATTTGTGTGTATTTGAGTTTTATGCATGAGTTCATTGGGATGTTGGTCCAAGCCAGAGCGTGATCCATTATATATATAATTTTTTGTATGCTTTTGAATGCTTGAAGACTCTTATGCTCACTAAGGCTGAATTCATTTGATTTATATATATATATATTTAAGATTTATTATGTATTATTTAATAAATAATAATAATAAAGGAATTAAATAATTAAAGGATTATAAGGGATTCCAAGGGATTGTGCATGAAATCCCCTAGATGCCAGCAAGCCAATGAGAATGCGGGACAATGATGACGATACATAACAACCGAGCGTATTGGCGCCAAAGCTGTCATGGATCTGCTTACACTGAACCCTCAGTAACTGGCAGATTTGAAGAAAATGATCGTCATTCAGCAGATAAAAAAATGTCAGGCAGTTACATACATATCACCAACATTTTATCTTGTGGTCATTTATCATGTACACATACAGAGTAAAGTTTAATGATTCTGATTACTCTGATTATGAAATTATAAAATGTATTGAAAATACAGGACAAAGAAGGAGGATGCCTAACAAATGTGGGCTTTATGGTACACCCCAAACAAGTAATTTATTGTGTTTATATTAATTAGCATGTAAATATTTATGGCTTGGGTCATGAAACTCTAGAGGGCACAGGCTGATAGGTCATTTGCATGCAGTCTGCAAGCAATCACATCATTACAGCATGGCACAAGCTGATTTGCCTCTGAAATAGCTTGCTGAACATTTAAAGCAGCACTCAGTAGCTTCGGGATTTCTTCGCTGTATTCTCGCTTTTTGCTCGCAGGTTTGTCTCTAGAGCTCCCCCCACAGCTTCGGAATAGATATTTGACAACACTGTTGTAAAAACTCGTTGGTGATTCTCAGACACCAGAGGCTATAGATCAACGACATCAAAGCAGATGGGACATTTTTTAAAACGTCTTCTTCATTCGGGTTCGAACAGCGTGAGGGAGCGCAATAATGACAGCATTTTAGCAGATTTCTTTTGGCCTTAAAGCAATTGTTTACATCGCGAGACCTGATATCACGCGAGACTTCCTGACGCGGCGGCCGGCGACCCGCCGGCTCAAAGTTGCAAGTGCGTATTTTCCGCTCACGGGCACCAGGGGGGTGCGAAACGACCACCATTCAACCCGAAATAAGTAATATAACCATTCCAATGACTCCGAAGCTGTTCAGTTAAGGTAAAAAAGTTACTTAGTTCACCTTTAAATAGTATGTTTCATTGTTTGCTGTAAGCTAGTCCTGTAGTGCGCTATCAGAGTTCCTTTGAAACCCTCCACCTCCCCCAGCACCACCTGCCTAGATCTGCTATCTTACATGCTCACAGCAGTGTGTCTGTGCATCTATTATTAGGAGAAGCAAGTCTATACTTTCTCTGCAGCAGCATAACAGATCTAGTCCGCCAAAACCCAAAACAATAACACTGCCATATTCAATAGCATGCTAAAAGTATTCAGAGAATATATATCATGGGTTAAATGACTTCAAGTCGACATTTATGTGATTAAAGTAGCTGATGACATCATTAATGAACAAATAAGCCTGAACCTTGAGCTGTTGGTGCGTTCCAGATGAGGTTGTATAATCAAACATATGGTAAAATCTTGTGGAACACTCTCGGAGTATGCATTTATTTGTCATTTTAACTATTGGAAACATAGCGTAAATGTGGACTTTAAAGATTTCTTATCCTGTTGTGTCCTCTATAGGCCATGATCAGTGACTAGTTGACGTCAAGCTTAAAGCGTCTTGGCAGAGCATTAATATATTATGCTGATGAGGCTTCACCTACAACCTGTGGTGAAAAAAAGCATCTTACATCAGAATCCCTAGAAATTTGCAGATACAGCCTTATTCAGCCTTATGAATAAAACACTCCAATTAAGCAATGTGTTCAAAAACGAAATAATTTCATCCTCTCACATAAACCAGTTTATTGGCATTAGATTAGTCAAATGAGCTATAAGCTTTGCATCGCAAAAACTTCTGCCGCCACTCTGTTCGGTTAACTTCCTCAAACTTAATTCCGCAGCGCTCCTGGTGTCCAATGAGGTTCCTGATTGCCTCAATCAGTGATCAGGAGAGATTCTAGAACATCTGTGTAATTGGAAATCCTTCTTGAAAGTCTCTCCCAATCAGTCCATGGGTAGCGGTTAGAGTGACTGGCGGAGCGCTTGTGATGAAAGACACGCGGCTGCATGGCAATTTTAGTGTCCATTGAGAGTTTATCAATGGTGTTGATGTTCCAAAGGTGGCCATAGGAAGATTCTACTGAGGAATATAATGGTTGAAGCTCTGAATCCTCCAAGCAGGTGAACGATATTGATGGCTTGGTCCCTGAGGCACGTGGAAACACTAATCAGAAAGCCATATTGGCCATTACGGCTTTAATTAATATAGTACATGAAGCACCTCCGCAAAGGTAATGAACAGCTCAAACCAATCAACACGGTCCGCACATAATTACAGCTACTATCAAGGGTAACGTCCCAGGGCCCATTTAAAGAAAGGACAGTATTTAAATGAGTCTGCCTCTGAGAGAACGAAAAAACAAGAGCGAGAGTATTAGGAAGACTGTCAGTGCGCACAAGTTGTGGGGAAACACTTTTTGCATCTATAACAAGGAAATTAGGTTAAGGCTTTCCTTTTGGGGATATGCAATCAGGCTTTGTGGTTGCAGGGAGGTGGGAACTCATGCTGATAGCCTTTGTGCGCCGCGTGCGGTTTACAAATGCCTTTGTCGGAGGAAAAGCTTTGGAAGGGTGAAGCCAAAACAATAAAACTCGTAAAGCTTTGCTATATGGAGTCTGTGAGGAGAAAACGTCCATCTCAGCCTAATTCCCTGCAGCGCCGGTGCCACTGAAATGGCTCCTTTCTGGGATGTGTCGCTTAAAGCAGAATAAATAGCTATTTGAGTCATTTTGTTGAGGTCGAGAGATGGTTGTTGTATGTCTTTGAATGCTAATGCTGTAGCTCAAGGCGGCGCATAGACCCTCGATCTGTCCGCTTTGTTTTTTTTTACTTCATTACTGGATCAGTGATCCCAGCATTTCCCATTATCTTGGCAGGACTAGCTAGGAGGAATTTCAGCAGTAAAACAACTTGAGATATTTGTTCCATTGGGAAGGGGAAATGTTTTAAAAGCTGTTTAAGGGCACATATCTGCCTCAAGGCAATCTATTTTAACGTTTACCCCCTGCAGATATATTTATAAAGGACATTAACATGAGAATGTTCTGAAGTGCAGCGCACAGTAGCTTAAATTTCTTCCATTTTTTGAATGTTTGGATGTTTAAATGTTTTCCATTTTAAATGTTATTTTGTGTATTTTTTATATGCCCTAGCATTTCAAAGTTTGGGGTCAGTAAGAAATGAATATATTTATTCAGCAACAATGCACTAGATTGATCAAAAGTCACACTGAAGACTGGAGTAATGGCAACTTTGCCATCACAGCTGTAATCTACATTTTAAAGGGGTCATGACATGTGAAATCAAATTTGCCTTGATCGTTTGACATGTAATAGGTCTTTGTACCATTAAAACATATTGCAAGTTTCATGGCTTAAAACATACTCCTCATCATAATCAAAGCATTTATTTAATCAAGTCACAAAAACGGCTCTTTTGGATATTGTGGGATTTGTGACGTCACACATTTGGCATCGAAACCATGGGGAAAACTGCCATATAGGCCTACATATGTTTAATATTATCTCATAATTTGGCACCAGGTATATTAGGATGCTGTCACTTTAAGACCTGACACATGCCCATTATACTGTTACACATTATCTTTTTCTACTACATTGTGTTTATGTGAATACTCGGCAACACCAGCATTTTGACATTATTTTGTGTGTATTTGACTGTTTAAGCGCAATAAGCAGTGAAAATTAAAAGTTGTCGGAGAGATAAAATGTGAGAGCAAGAACGCGCAGCTGGTATCCTGTATTAGATCCAATTAAAACATTTTTTTTAAATATTGTATTAGGACTGTCAATCAATTTGAAAGAAATTACAGAATTAATTATATGAAATCCAATCAAGCTCAGATAACATATAAATGTTGAGAGTGTAAAATGCTAACAGTGTCTCGCTGAAGTGAACGCTCTGTATTATAACACTGGCACAAGCTTTCAGACTGACCTCTGCGGGTCCCCAGATAACACTGATCAGGACAAAGGTCTAATTCAACAATGAGACCTATGTGGATTAGGGGATTTGTAGGTATATGCCCCCTAAAATCTATCATCAGAATGATAATCATTTCAGTCTTCCCCTCTCCTTCTGTTTGGGATGCACGAGAGAAGCTCTCTGCTAATTCCACAGCTTATCTCCTGTGTTCGTTAGTCTAGGAAACAGCCTTGGATTTCCAAAGCCTGGATCTTTATCACACACTTTATTACCTTTGCATCTTTGTGGAAAGCCCAGATACCCGGGTCTTCCAGGGCCTGAAACAGCTGGTGGGCCCTCACAGAGGGGCCGGGGGGGCTAATCCTGTCAGTTTGCCTTATGTTAGCCTATCATATTATCCGACCGGCAGCGTGCCACAAGCCGGCCTCCAAAGATATCAGTCTCATAGAGGATACGGTCACTGTTCATCCACTACACATGATTATCACACTGACACACACGGGATACAAAACCAAAAGGTGCTTATTTGAATGAACGACAACCCTAAAAAGCATTAAATAATCCTCTCGTTCTTTCCCCATTTTCCTCTTCCTTTCTCTCTCTCTTTTCTTTAGTTGACTTTATAGGAGGGTTTGATTCATACGGTTACCAAGGGCCACAGAAGACATCGCATTTGCAACTACAACCAATGTACATGTAAGTATCACTACCACAAATGGTACCACAGTGTTTTATCATATACTGGTGTAAATTATCACGGTGCACTGTATTTGATTTATCTATCTATCTATCTATCTATCTATCTATCTATCTATCTATCTATCTATCTATCTATCTGTCTGTCTGTCTGTCTACGTCAAATAAAACAATCAAAAGTGTATATCATGTTATTGAAAAAAACATGATTTTGTCAAATTAATAAATCCTAAAGTATTATTTGAATAACTTTTTTACAGATTATAATACCACAGCAAAATGTAAGTAATGTATAAGGATCCAACTGTTTTGTGCGGCAGCCATAGTCTGTAGACTCTTGTGCTCTCACGTGTTTGTGTCTGGGTTCACAACACTCTCTGTTGGACATGCTGGACATTCCACAAAGTGGTTTTATGAGAGGTGGTCCGTGACAGATCAGGAGCAAAACAAAACCCTTAGGAGTATCTCTAGTGGAACATCTCTAAAAAATAATATCATTGTCAGTCTGGCTGGGACAATAGCTTTGGTCAATATTAGGGGGGAGATCTGTTTGCTTAGTCTCTGTTGGCAGCTTAAATGTTTATGAGGAAGTAGTTGAATGCTCAGAGGTGGGACTGGGTGATCGTTGGGAGATTTAAGAGGATTTGGCTTATTGACACTGATCAATTGGTGATTGTGTTCTATAGAGTCAGCCTTTATGTCCACAATGCACTCCATTATGCCAGGAGGTGAGACAGCAATGCGATCAAAGCTTAGGCCTTTTATCTAAATAGAGACAGCTCTTTGATGGAAGACCAACCCGAACTAAAGGAGGGTTTGGGGGAGTCACTGAAAATTAGGGAAATACATCAAAACTATGCAGCAGATCTGATTTATATTCTAGTCTAACACCCATTCGCAAAAAAAAAAAAAAAAAAAAAAACTCTTAAAGAAAGTAAATGCCTTTAATGTGAATAGAAAGCTATAAGTAAGCCATTAATAGGCCATTAATGTATATATAGGCACTATCAAAACATTAAACCAGCCAGCATAGCAATAATGACGTGAGTTTGTGGCGTGACTATCTGTTTGTCCAATTAATGGAAGATCGGGGTGTATTTGGGATTTGAGATGAGACCCTTCATCTTTAGCCAAGGTTATACTATAGTTAACTAAAACTTAAGGGTATGTTTACACGACAACAATGTACTAAAAATGGAAACGTTTTTCCTTTGCCTTTTTCGCATAAAGGCGACAACGTTGTCAAAACAATCCCCGTTCACAAGGATCCACGAAAACGACTAAAATGGCTGTATTCTGCTGCCAGGCCAGTAGATGGCGATGTCACTTTGTAAAGAAACACTACATGCCTATAAACTGAACACGTAACACGAATGCTCTTTTTTTTTTGTTTTAGTTTTTAGCACGTTAGTTTTCACAAATTTAGCATTTTTGTAGTTTACATGGAGGCGATAACGGTAGCGTTTTCAAAAACCCGATTTCAAGAGCTTGCGTTTTCAGGCCGCCTAAATGAGCAGAAAAATGCATAATTTTTTTACATTTTTAATTGAAAACGGTGTCGTGTAAACAGCCCTTAAAACCATATATGTAACTTGAAAATGTAAACTTCAACTTTAGTTCACCCTATGGCATCATCTAAAGTCATCTTTGGCCTGTGGGTGACATCAGCCCAACTGATGTGAAAACATATGGCGGGGCTCCAAATGTGCCTGTCACTAGTTTTGGAACACAAGTGACACTGACGGCAAAATACCAGCCGGAACATTCCCCGCCATCCTCCAGGGAAGGAAGGGCTCAGCTGAGCTGCCCAGCGCCACAGTCTAGACACAGGGAAAACAGCTGAATGGAATCCTGCCAGTGATATGCGATCAGAAACGAGACCCCATATGGATTTAAATGGCAAGAGACAGAGCTGATTTACCAATAATACAGACTTATAGTTTGTCCCTAGAGAATTCACATTAAGGTTTCCCTTGTGGAAGCTTAATTCAGAAAAATCATGTTACGATAACACGTTATATCCACATATTGTTCAAAAGACTTTTTGAAAGAAATCACCAAGGCCTCATTTATTTGATCAAAAATACAGTAAAAACTGTAACATTGTGTTATATGTAATATCAAGTTAATGCATTAAATAATGTTAATGAATAAAACTTTATTAAGTGTTACTAAAGTAATTGATCAGCGGAATACATTTGTTATTATTATTAGTGAAATGAATTGTTATTATTAAATATTTTTGGGTGCTGCTTCATTATTCCATGCATTTTCATTTTCTGCCACCAATGTATATTGCAGAAAGGTGCAATTACATGGGCTTAGATCTGTGACGGGTAACAATGCTTTATGCAACTCCGTCCTCGTCTTCTGGGAACAGATGCTGTAAAATTGGGATTAATGAGGATTACACAGAATCCAGAGAAAGACTACAGAGAAAATTAATTATTCTCTTAAAGAGCCGCACCCCCTCTGTACCCACGGGTGCTCCCCTAGTCTTATTTGGTGAAAGTGCCTTGTTGAAAATGCACTGAATATTCACTTTCAGCCAATGTTTTGTATTTATTACATGGCCGGCTGACTAAATCATTCTGTCACGTCATGAGTCTCTTGCCTTTGTAAATGTCAGACTCTCACTTTTCCATAATTCATTGGAGTGCTTTGAATGGCAGGTCCATCCATAAGCAGATGGCATATTTTGATATTTCGGGGAGGAGGTTTTTCTACGCGTGCTCCTGTTGTTTTTGAGTGCATTTTGAGATTCAGTGTGGAGAAGAATAGAATAATGAAAAGTGGAAAAGGTCACAGCTAATAATTAGTTAGAAGGGCAGGACGACATGAGAGAAGGGAATTGAACTCACAATGCAACAAAAAAAAAAACACAAATAGGCCTACAGTGGCTCTAAAACATACTTGGAGACCTATTATGCTATTTTAAAGGTTCCTCATTTTGTTTTGAAGGTCTCCTACAATAGGTTTAGATGCATCCATGGTCAAAAAACACTTTACTTTTCTCATAATATACATTGCAGGTTCACCTATTTTCTCACAGCATCTGAAACGGTTCAATAAAGGATTCGCCTCTCTCCTCCTTCCAATGAAGAACATAGGTTGGCATCATGCAAATTTGTTACAAACGAAACCTACATAGGTTTTTGCAGGAAGTAAGACAGGAATTACTGACAACTCATTTCATTCAATTCAGAATTGGTTCTTTCTTTTAGGAGACAATAACTCAGTTTATCGTGCACTTTGATCTTTGATATTTCACACAACATGAAAGGTAATATCCGAAAAAGCAAGAAAGCGGCACTTTAATGTATGAATTTCACTGCCTTAGATTCAAAGTATAAAATTAAGTGTCATCTGCAAACAAATTGTGCTCGAGGTATAACCACATACGTACTACACATCACATCTTCCACTAACATTCTTTGTCTTTATTTAACACTGTATCTAGTGTTTTGTATTGATGTGGTTCAGAGGCATCATTCCCATTCTAACTGAGGGAGCACTTTTCCAAAAAAACATTATATTTCAAATGTATTGATTAATAAATGAAGTTGCACACATTTTTGTGTATAAAGAAGTGTTTATCTAATACGCTGTGGCAGAAATCACCCATTCATGTCGAAATCTGGTCAGTCTAGTCGAGACCTGCAACTCATACCACTCAAAATATCACAAATATCAAAGATGGTCCGAAATGAATGCATAATGATAATTTTCTCAAAAAAATCATACGATGGGATTTGATTTTGAACCCGGGACCGTTTGCACGCTAAACACAAACTGTACAATGAAATTGCCACTCAAAATCATGTGCTGTGTTTTGTTAATAGCAATGCCTTTTGGTTTGATTTTTTGTTAGCTAATGCAGTGTCATTCATAAATGTTTAATGTTGTTTAAGTGCCCAAATATTTTGTATGCACAAAAATGCTTTGTTTCACCCAGCTGACCTTAATCAAGCAGTCAATCTGATGTTGTATTACATGCACTGCATTTCATTATTTCTTATGCTGTTTAGAACAGTCTTTAACACTTGTTTTCTTCTCTCACAGGTCAAAGTAAAAGGATAACTGCCTTATCACCCAGTCAAAATGATGAACTGATGTTTGAACTTGTCTTTCTACGTAAATGTCTTAACATGATAGTGTCTTACTGACTGTCGGAGGAACACGGAACCGACGCTTTAACCTCAAAGACTCGAGCAACCGAGTGGATTTTCTTTGTCTACGCCCAGCCCTTCCTCCTCCGGAGCTCGAGAGAGCCCTCGTGTGGCCGAACCCCCTCAGCAGACTCTCGTCTCTCTCTCTCTCGGCCATTAGCAGTGCAAAACAGAGGAACAGATCGCATCGATGTCTGCGGACAGATCTGCAATAAGAAAGACTTGGAATCGTGCAATGGACCGAACGGATATAGTGTCAGTGTGTCCGACTGACTTTCACGGAATCCATCCATCCATCCTTAAAGAATGTTCATTAACCAGTCAGTATGATATTAGTTATCTAGTCCTACAGTCCTTCAAATGGTAAATGGAGTGGAGAGTCATTATTCCGGTTGTTTACAAAGGGTTATTCCAACTAAGCATTGGGATTACCTTCGGTGTTTAATTGCAACCCAAGTAGTTTTTCTTCTCTCTCCTGGATGTACTCGTCTTGAAAGTGCCAAGAACAGTTAAGAAAAAAACAAACAAAAAAAACAAATCAGTAGCTGCTAAGAGATTCATATTTTTCTTTTGGAGTTAAAGACAGTCCTAAAAAAAAAAAACTATGAGTTTATCGGTTCGACGTCACCATTGGATTCAGCCGTATTTGTTTGCATGAGGTGTTAAAATCTGTTGCGTATTTAATATCTTTCAGCTAGACATAGGCCGACCTCGGAAGGGGTTACAGTTGGCCTAGAGCGACTGTCCTTACTCCGAAAGGTTACTTGTGAATATTGTTGTTTTTTAAGACGGTGTTGAGTCTTGTTAACAAGATAACGGATAGAAAACCAATTGTAACTTCTTTCTATTTTAAGCCTTTTTTAACATGTGTGCCAGTGTTCACTCTTTTCTAGTAGACTAATAATTTGTTATGCCGTGTAAGTGGGCCTTTCTTTTTCGATATACTTGTACATATTGAGGGGGGATAGGGGTAGAGATGCAGTATTTCTAGTGATGTGATGTACGAGGAGGTGTGTGGAAGGAGTCTACTTTGGGTTAAAACGTTTTTGTTTTGTGTAGTAGCAGGAACCCAAGAATATCGAGTCTCTAAATCATTTCTTAACGCAATTGTTCCCCGACTTTTAAGTGAGAGGTTTCCCCTGGATTCAGCTGCGCTGTATGGCTTTTTTTGTAACCTGCTTCCTGAATGAATATCAAGGAACGAGTTTCTTTTTGTGCTGCACTTTCAATCGCCTAAAATACTGCACATATTGTAGCCCTTGTATGATGCGTGAAAGCGTGAAATGTCTTCATTTCGGTCAAACTACCATGCCAAACACAGCTGAATAACGCATTTTCCCCTTCCTTAACAGATAATGGATGATGAAATATGTATTTCTCCACTGTATATTATCTTTTCCCTTGAACTGATTCTAGTAACTGTGTGGGGTTGACAGACATATATCTGTGGTTTGGTGTAGAGAAAGTGCCTAAAATGACATCCTGTGAACATTCCAATAAATGGCAATCTGCTCTCACCCAGAACGGCTGTACATAAACAGAGGGTCTGACTGAACTGTGTTTAATCAAACCCCTTGTGAACTGCTCTGGCAAAGCTAAGTGGCTTTGATAATTAATAAAGATATTTTAGCCGCACCACTCTCCAGAACTCACTGGCAAATAATTCCCCGTAGTCTTTGTGCATCCGACTCAATATGGAGTGACGTATGAATGGGTAATGCGATTCAATAAGAATGATGACATTAGGAAAGGAAACCTGTATGGGTATATCTCACAAAACCTTTCAGAAACGTATATATTTAGGTTATATTTCATCCCCAAAATCAAAATATAGAGAGAATATATTTTGCTGTATAAAAAACTAGATTTTATTTTGTTTGTATTAATATGTGGAATTAATTTAAAATTTATCATAAATTATAATATTATTTATTACATTAATGTAATGCACAAAGATTATTACAGTAATAGTACTGGTCAAAAGTTTGGAAACATTACTATTTTTTATGTAGTCTCTTATGCTCATCGAGGCAATATTGTGAAATATTATTACAATTTAAAATAATGGTTTTCTATTTTAATATACTCTAAAATATAATTATTTATGTGATGCAATGCTGGATTTTCATCGGCCATTACTCCAGTCTTCAGTGTCACATGATCCTTCAAAAATCATTCTAATATGCTGATTTGATATCAGATATTTTCAATGTTGGAAACAGTTGCGCTGCTTAATATTTTTTTGGAACCGTGATACTTGTTTCTAGATGCATTGATGAATAAAAAATTAAAAAGAACAGCATTTATTCCAAATATAAATATTTACTATCACTTTTTATCAATTTAACACATCCTTGCTGAATAAAAGTATTCATTTATTTAAAACAACTACTGAACCTACACTTTTGAACGGTAGTGTATATTGTAACAAAAGATTTCTATTGTAAATAAATGCTGTTCTTTTTAAATTTTTTATTCATCAAAGAATCCTGAAAATATATATATATATATATATTTAAGCAGCACGACTGTTTCCAACATTGATAATAAATCAGCATATTAGAATGATTTCTGAGGGATCGTGTCACTCTGAAAACTGGAGTAATAATGTATACATCTATATATAATTAAGTGTTTTAGTCAGTAGCACCTCACTGCAGTACACGAGATCCAGGGGGCGGAGTTGGATCCAGATCTAAGGGGTGGAGATTGGTAGGTTTAGGGGTGGGTTTAGGGATCAGGGGGTGGAGATGGGTAGGTTTAGGTATATGTAAGGTGGGAGGAGTTGGATCTGGATTTCATGTTCTGCAGTGAGGACCATCTCGTTTTAGTAGCATTTTTTATTTTATTTTTGGGGATTTGGGGGTGAAATGTGACCTGGACATGTTTTCAAGAGATTCGCCCTTATAACTTTTGTTGTTTGGAGGTTCGTGATTGCCTAAACTACTAAAGATTAGCATCTTGCATCAGTCTGGCTGCTGTATGAGTGACTTTTAAGACATATGTAAATACATCCTGATTCAACATGGTGCTTGATTAGACTATATTATAATGAATAAACAGGGCAAAGTTAAAGCAAATAAAAGAAAAAATGTTCTGGTTCTCAATATACTTGCAAGGCACAGTCTAAACTTATGTGAGATTTACCCTGCATCATGTAAAACAAGACTTGACAATGCTAAATATCAAATTTGACTATCATAATTATTGAGCTGAAAGAAACCTGAATGAAAATGAATATGCTCCAAAAAATCTTGCATGATGCTTCTACCCAGGAGTGTATGTGATGTCACAACGACAATGCTCTAACCAAAACTGTAAATAAAAAATATGGATTTAGAAACTAGTTTAAATACTTTGTGAAGTGGTTTGAACGAATTCAAAAATATAGCTTTTATTTGACGATATACTGTGTAAGAGTAGCTCAACCATTCTCGTTAATTAAATGGTCCATTAAGATATTCTAAAACAAATGACACTAGATGCTTTAAACAGTTTTCCAAGTTGTTTTCATTGGATTCAGTGATGAGTTTTGATTAGATAGGGCTTTTCTATTTCTGTTTCTTTTAAAAAAATGACTGTAAATAAAACCAGACTGTGTTAACGACTCTTTATTTTGCTTCTATTCTCTTTTACTTCACTTCTTTGCTTTATTATGTAATGTCTAAGTATAGTAACATGTCATACAGCACATAGCGACTGTGCCTAGCAACAGACTGTAGCTTTGACATTGTCAATGACTGTCTTCCACTTAAAAAGGAACCGCTGTCAATCATACACCACAAGCCCTGAATATCAGCAGTGATGTGCATGTTCCTTCTTCACACAGCCTTTTGTTCTTGTGTAAATGCTTACGGCTAACAGGCTGCGTTTGTTTGTTTTACAGTCATGTGCTGTGTAATTGCCCAGTGGGAAGCAAGTGATTAAAGATCGCATATACACACACACACACACACACACCTAATCAGTGATGCCGTTACCTGAGCTACGGTAAATCTTTTCAAAGGGGCTTTTGAATGTAATTGAGAGTCTGCAAGCTGATTTTGGAATAAATGCATCTAGTTAAAACCTTTCTTGGAATAAAAAAAGGGAGAACAAAAATATGGCTTTGTTGGAGCACTTTGTTCCCACTTCAGCAGAGACCCAGTGAAGAAATCTAAAGGAATAAGGGAGGGGATCAATTGAAATGACTGAGATACTGTATGTGTACTGCGCTTTGAGCTGCACGTGGAGGTCACGTCGTAATCTGCAAAGCGCAACGTTTAGAGCTATTGATGATGTGCGGAAAACCCACCACGCAAAACGGGAATCAATTATCTCCACGTTCCATTCTTTACAAAGACTGCATGGTGTTTTAAAGAGAAGAGAAAGGTTGTGCTGTGGAAGGAGGTGATATATAGGGATGAAAGACCGGATTTTGCCAAAGAATGCTGCTGACACTGAAGCTGTTCCCTGCACTTTTTGATGGCATAAGCTTTCCCTCCCATTACCTTAACGTTTTATACCTGTCCATCAATCACTGAGTCTGGGCTTTGTGCCACAGACCCCATAAGTAGTTGAATCATTATAATGATGCATAATATTTTACATCATTGATGGGAGCTATGACTTATTATAGGACTGAATCATCTAATTGCTTTGGCTTCTCAGTGCAAAGTTTCTGAAGTTTTCCCTTATGATTTGATAATCAAAGCTGCAATATGTAAGTTTTGGCCCTCTAGCGGTTAAAAAAAATAAAACTGCATGTGTTTCGCGGAATAACATTGGGTCTCATTCCCTAGATTATTTTGTAATTGTGCGCACAGGAGAAATTCTCACAAAAAGTATCCGCAACGCACGTACGCACATGAATTTGTTCTTAAAGGTGCAGTATGTAAGATTGACAGCAAGCGGTGTGAAATAGGAGTGCGCCGCAGTTCAAATTCAAAATATTTGAGAGAGTTGTTTTATCCGTGTTTTAATATGCTCCCGTTCATAGAGATTTTTAGACGGATGCTGAGGCTTTTTTAGGTCGGGTAGAATCTGCGATCTCTGATCTAGTTTGTTTGCTGGCGTCCATGGCTGCAATACGCTGTGTTTTCCGATAACTGGCAACCTGGGGTGTCGAAATACTATTGGGTAAATTGGCAGTGGGCGGGATCACACAGACCGGAACAAAAACAGACATTCCGACATGGAACGCACAAGTAAAATAACTGGCTGTAGCATTGTCAAAAAGTTACATACAGCACCTTTAATCTCATTCTAAATCATCTCATTAGTAAATTTGGAGTATAAGCGACCGCGTACACGAAGTTAGGCTTTTGCATAAAACACGCCCAAACCATCTCCATATTAGGGCTTTCCGCACATTTTTTTCTTTACAGACTTTCGTCACTCTCGGCAAACGTATGCCGCTCAGTCGAGCAAAGCCATAAGCCAGGTGTGTCATTCTCAAAACCAGTTCAAACACAATAAACACCTTTTATACAGACCCAGCTTACTGTCCTCTCGTTAGCCGGCTAATGGCTATCTGCATTATTCAGAGAAACCTCACGCCTGAAGCAGCTTTTCTTACTCTTTCACGTAGACTAGGCTACATGATGAAATATAGGCCTATTTAAGATTTTTTTTATTATATCATTTTATATAAAACTAATATAATATACTATAATTATAGTCGTGTTAAGATTAAATATAGCTTCTTAACAAGATTAGCCTATAAGGTCGCACAGAGAAATTGCTTTTTGGATAGGCTATGAGTGGTTTCAATTGTTCCTAATTTTTTTTTTTTTTTTTTAATTTAGAATACATTTTATTACCAAAGTTTTTGGTGAATCATGGTTTGTTCCTGAAAACGTTTGTACGCAGATTTCACGCACAGATTTGTGCGTAATGCTTAGGTGAGACCCATTGTTTTGAATGTGCTTCGCCTTCGGCTCAAAGTAGACACAGAAATACTGTAACAGTTTCTTTGTTTCACAACTGGAATGATCCATCCATTGTCACTTTTAGCTTCATGCTATTCTACGCACCACGTGACAAGCGCGGGAGACTAAGGTACGTATGCAAATAATGTAATATTCCCGCAAAATCCATCCCGACACTTCCAAAATATAAATTGTAGATTTATAAAAGTGTTTTTGGGGCACTTTCTCATTAATAACGTTTTGGTTTCCTTTGTTTTGTTTGTTTTTTTCTTTTCTTTTAAAAAGCAGTTATCCCACATAGTTTTAATTATTATAGTAACAATTAGTGGTGCTTTCTAATAATAATGCAAGAATCCCTATCAGGCCTATTACTGCTAATATTGCTTGGGAGTTGTTCCTAAACTTTGAAGCGACACTTCTAAAGGATCTACAGACATGAATTAAACCTGAAATTGCGTAGCTTGTTGAAAAGAGGTCCTATTGTTTTTGTAGATCGGACATAACATTTTGCTTGGCAGATGAAAAATTAGCACACACACAAAAAAGAATATCATAGAGATATAGGACAGCAAACAACCCGCATAGCAACAACCCAGAACACCCTAGCAACTACAAAGCAGCATGCTAAAAAAACAGTCAAATCACCTTAGCAACTGCATAGCAACACCCTGGCAACCACCCAGAAGCACCTGGCATTGTGATGGCACAGGCAATCTTTGTATCCAACCTTTTATATCCACATAGGCACTAAAATGGCAGTAAATATGAATATAGATGGCTCAAGGAAGAGGCAGGGAGGGGCTCTCTGCTTCAACAACTGAAACGAGCCTCCGTGTAGAACAGGATTCGCTTGCTTTGAATGTGTGATGTGTGCTTGAATGCGTTCTGTGACATTGTGACCCCTCTTCGATTCATCACAGATAATAACAGATGGTCACTCCTTAGAATTTTTAAAATAATCCTCCAAACAGATGGACGTTTAAGCATGACTAATACCCGTGATTTTGATTTATTAATTAATGACGGGTTTGTGTCACGCTTTTATACATTGCCACATGACAGTGACTAAGATTTGACTAACATGCTCCGTTTAAAAAGCCATCTTGGGAAACAGTTGCACTTTTTGAAAGAATGGCCATCTTGTGTTTTGATGTGTTTGCATAATGTAAAATATATATATATAAGCATTGCATACTAATGCATATCAATCAATAAAATTACATTAAAATTTGTAACATGGTGCAAAAGTTATGATACACACAATATATTGTATATTATTAACATCATTAATGGCAACTTGATATCCCTTTTTGCTTATGGATGAAGTGTAAAGCTTTCATTTCTGACCTTGCAAGGCTTAAAGATGCTGTGAATGTGCAAATATCATCAGGGACCCAGGGGCCTCTTTATCCTAAAGGAGATCAACAAGGTGGGGCAGAATGATGATTCAGCATGTATTGTACAACATGCCCACTGTGACCTATTACTGGGTTAATTTACCTTTTACTTTTCCAAAGAAACATCACACTCAGCATTTCCTTATGTGGTTCTTTTTCTGGCATTCTTATCTTGTGAAGCACCAAACCAGAACCAGCTTGCAAATCGAGATTTGTTTAGCCTATACCTTACGCTCTACCTCCCTCTAGTGTGAATGTGATTGTTACTAAGAAAAGCCATTTTAGATATCTGAAATTACTCTCCTAATTATTGATATCAGAAATAACAAATGTAACATGTTGAAATACATTAACAGATGTCAAGAATGAATTTCAACTAGTAAAAAATTGAGTTCTTGATATCAGGAATTTATATTTTTACTAGTAACAAAGTTATTATTGATTTAATTCTTGATATCATGAATTCATATTTCTGCGAGTGATGACGTCATTGTTGATATGATATCAAGAATTAACATTTGTTCTAGGCAAGTGGAAATGTAATTCCTGATATACAAATTTGCATTGTTAGCCTACTAATAAAATGTAGCATTTTAACTAGTGAAAATTTAATTGTTGATATCAAGAATTCATATCCTGGGAATGAAAAAAGTCAAAACGGCTTGTCATACAGTCAGATAAATAATATCCACTGATCAAAATATAAAAAGTACAAAATTGTATTAACACGTAGTAAAACATTTAAAGTGGTAATTATTAAGATCAAGAATAATTTGATGAGATTAAGGAGGTTCAAAAGTTTCCTGCAGTCTTGATGTGACGCATTTACTAGGTTATACAATAGTTTTCACCTAGTTGAGCATAAACAAAAGTAGCATAATTCCCAGCTGTGAATTTATTAATCATACTATGCTGAAGGATTTATTAATATTTATAAACAAGGTCTTTGCCATTGGAAGACAACGACACAACGTCAAAGCCGCCTAATTTATATTCATAAGACAGATGTGCGCCATTGGGACGTTACCCAGTAACGTCACCGTGGCTTAATTAATATTCATAAGCCGACGCTTCGCCGTAGTAGGATTTGAGATTTCAGACCCGGAAGTGGTATAATAGTTACTCGCTCTGTTTTTAGTTTGTGAGTTTGAAACCGGACCGTGTGTGTTTGGCACAAATGGAAAGTTGACCGCTCGGGAATGGAAGATGACTCTTCCGTTCGTGTGAATGTCACCGCGCAAAATATGCCCGGTTATACCGGACGCGACGGGGAATCTGTCCATGTATCCAGCGGGATACGGAGCACTGATTTCGGCCAGGATGTCCGCAGCAGCGAGGCGAAGGTGTCATCATCATCATTGTCCTCGAAGGATGTTTTGGAATTTCATAAACACAAACATGAACCGGGAGGCAATAATAAAGAAAATAACGAGAGGGAAAACATAAGAGCCGTGGATATTTTAAGAAGGAATTTTGGTTCTATCAGAGATGCAGAAGATCCCAAAAACCTGGAGAAAGTAGGATTTGGCATCAAGCTGAACGATTTGGATCATGAAACGTATGATGAAAGGATGCAATGTAGCACAAAAAGTCTCCAACAAGACATGGAGAGCAACTCAAGATTGGGAAGTCCAGATGGGAATCATCATATTGATTATAATATTGATTTCAAGAGTGATGAAGATCCCAGCCAATCAAAAGAGCATGTTTACTGCACTGTATACTGTATTGCCAATGATAATTATAGGATACCTGTTGAGAAAACAACATCTGATCATGAGACTACATCATCATCATCATCATCATCAGATGTGCTGGTTTTACCTCCTGACTTGCCAAATTCAGAATTGGACCATGATCCCTATCCAGAGCCTTATACAGTCTCTGACCTGATGGAGTCTGGAATAAACCACTCTTATAATAATGCTGACAGCAGTTTATCTGTTGTGTTAACATGTCGCATTTGTCTTGATGACAAACAAATCATGCCGCTACACTGTTGCAAAAAGGCCGTTTGTGAAGAATGTCTGAAAAGATACATCATCTCGCAGGTATCCACATCCACCCCATTTCATTGCAAATTTATCCTTTCTTTTCAGCATTGAATAAAAAGTCTTGTTTTCGGTGATGTCCCTTTGTTTGTGCCTAATATGCCTCTACATGCCAGTAATGAGAATCACAGCCTCCTGAAGCTGTGAATCTGTGATCTTCATGTGCTTTCCAGTCTTTATACCCTGGTGCAGTGATGGTAATACTGTGATATATGGTACTGAATGATTACCATATTATGGTCTTTAATGTACACCAAGGTGGATGATCACCTGTCAGTCATCCTGATATTTGCTCTTTCTTATTGTTTGTCTTCTAATTATAGCATGTTTTTGTTTGTTAATGGAGAGGTTCTCTATTGTGCTTGTGAAAACGTTCTCAGCCTGTCCTGTCCTGCTTTAGAGAAGTGATGAATTTACTGTGTTCTGCCAAGACTGGCCTATGTGCTCATCACAGACTTTGTCATTAGTTCTCCCTTTGCTTCAGAGTACAGGCCCTTATTGTGTAACACTGTGACTGTACACTAGTCATGTCTGTGTGATATGAAAAAAAGAATGACCATATTTCTGAGTTCCTCAAAGATGCTTGACACACCAGCATGTGCATGTGCAGTCACAGTGGTCAATTAGTCATCCAGACAATTTTAATTTGAAATTGTTAATGGTGGTGCTTTAATTTGCATGGTGTACTTTAGATTTTGCATTGTAAAAACCTCTTGGAAAAGTGGCATCTTTTAATTAATACCGCTAGTTACATATTTCAAACTTTTTTTTACTCCAGTCAAAGAACAAAAAAGAACTTCGCCATGAGTATACCGGGGCCTTAAGCTGACTATCGACTGCTTAAGAAAGATGATACATATCTCAACTTGTGTTGTGTGACTAGAATTGCGACAATTGTATCTAAAGATTGCAGACAGTGAAAAGGCGGCTTAAAGGGATAGTTCACTTTGAAATTAAATTTTGGTATGTTGTAGCTTACCTCAAGGGCATCCAAGATGTAGGTGTCTTTTTTTCCAGAGTAGTTTCAATTTTGATATTTTTAGGTCAAACCGTTCTTGTCTGTCAGTCCTATAATGCAGGTCTGTGGTCACTGTCTCAAAGAGCAAAGTCCAAATTAAACAATTCCCCATCGTAAGTACACATTGATGGCCTAAGACACGAAACGAGCGGTTTGTGTGAGAAAACGAACAGTATTTATATCGTTTTTTAACTCTTGTACACAGCCACGTCCAAGTGATCTGAGGGCGCTCGCGCATCCTGCTGTGTGACGTGTGCGCAGACTGGTGCATAGATATATATACACTAGAATAGATGCCGCCTTGCCTATGGCATTCGTTCCAATGAACTGCCGTAGCCAAGGCGACATCTAGTGTATATATATATATATATGCACCAGTCTGCGTACACGTCACACACCAGGATGCGTGCGCGCCCTCAGATCACTTGGATGTGGCTGTGTACAAGAGTTAAAAAACTATATAAATACTGTTCGTTTTCTCACACAAACCGCTCGTTTCGTGTCTTAGGCCATCAATGTGTACTTACAATGGGGAATTGTTTAATTTGGACGATAGGGAATTGTTTAATTTGGACTTCTCTGTGCATGCTCTTTGAGATAGTGACCATAGACCTGCATTATATGACTGAGAGACAAGAACGGTTTGACCTAAAAATATCAAAATTGAAACTACTGCGGAAAAAAAGACACCTACATCTTGGATGCCCTTGAGGTAAGCTAAAACATACCAAAATTTAATTTCAAAGTGAACTATCCCTTTAAGAAATGCATCTGATCACATCAGGTGAACCCCAAAACAACCCAAGATGTAAAAGGTATAGTTCACCCAAAATTCAAAATTCTGTCATCGTTTACTCACCCTTATGTTGTTCCAAACCTGTATGAATTGCTTTTTACTGTGGAACACAAAAGATATTTTGAAGAATGTTGTGGTCCAAACAACATAAGACTGCTTCATTTGGTGTAGGATTTAGGCTACTATAAAAAAAGTTTACACTTAGAAATTGCTAGTAAATATCACAAACAGTTGCAAAGAAACGGTTAGTTACACATTAAATTAAACATGAGGTTTTAAGTAAATAGTATTTTCATGTAAAACACACCCCAATGATCTTTGTTTCATTGACGACTTGCAATGAAAAATACTTTTTACAGCGTTGACTTTCATTGTATGGATGTTAAAAAAAGCATTTTTCTCTTGTGCTCTATAAAAGAAAGAAAGTCATGCAGGTTTTGACATGACAATAAGGGTGAGTAATTGATCAAAGGATATTCATTTTTGTGTGAACTACTCCTTTAAGACCTCCATGTCACCCTTAACCAAAAACATACATTACTATATAGTTTATCACATCCCTAGTTTGGACGCAGTTCTGTAATATCAGGTTCTTAGAAAGAGGAAGGGGGTCTAGAGAAGGTTTTTTTCTACCCCGTTGCAATGAGTCATGACTGTGGCGAGGGGAGGAAGAACTTGTGCTGTAATTGATTGCTTAATCACTGAGCTCAGCCTCTCTGTGCCCTAATTACATTACATGACTGTTGGCTGGAAGGTCTGTGTGCGTTTTGCTGGCAACATAGAAACAATTTGCCCTTCTGGAGGGATCTTGTGGACATAATCGAGTAACGCTGGCTTGCCTGTTGCTTCTCTTCTCTCAAATCAGATTTATTGCCCCTGTGAATGATCTCGGGGGTCAGACAGAGGTTGATGTGATAATGATAGCCGTCTTTTGTGGCTGACGGTATTGGTGTAGTTTTGTCTTATTCATGCCCAAGCGGTAACTTGCGTTTGGTGATCTCACTTGGCCTGTTTAGCTGCACGCCTTGACCATTTTTCTCAACTCTCTTCTGGAGTGCACAATTATGAGATGATGCTGCCAAAAATAATTTTGTTTATATATCCGCTTGCAGATATATCGCCACTCCTCCCATTGTTGCAGCGTGTGTTTCGCTTTTCAGGGTCTTGCTGTAAAGACTGATTAGGCTACCTGTAAAACCTGTCTGTTTGAATAGTATCCAATGACAGCTTTACAACTGTGTACAGCGTCATAGCGAGTTTCTGATTCCAGCTACTTTTTGACTGAAAACTTCCTCTTTGCCTACGTGAGCTTTAGGCCTGAAGAGTTAAGTGACGTGCAATCATATGCAGGCTATGTCTAGATGGATGGAAATTATTTTATTTAAATTCTGCCATCATTTTCTCACCCGTATGCCATTTCAACCCTGTATGACTTACTTTCTTCTGCAGAACACTAAGGAAGTTATTTTGAAAGATTGTCTTGTTTTTAACCACATTGAATTTAATTTTATGGACAAAAAGTTGCAACTTTCTTTGAAATCAGCGTTTCTGCGTCTTAAAAAAAAACTTAATTTGCCCTTCCACAAATTAAGGCCTTAAAAAGGTCTTAAATCAGAGCAAAAAAGTCATGGCATTAAATATTGCATGCACTGCGTAAAAAATAAATATCTTTCTCAGTATTTTTGTCTTGTTTTCCAGTACAAATATCTTAACATTCTTAAATCAAGTTACATTACTTGAGAAACAAAATGAAGACATTAACTCCCGGTTCACAGACACGGCTTAAGGCTAGTTCCAGACTAAAATGCATGTTTGAGCTGTTTTAACTGAAAGCAACTTGCACTGACATATCTTAAAATATGTTACTGCCATTTTTTCTAAGGCATGTTCATAAAAGCCACTTAAATGCCCTAACTGAACTAAGCTCTGATCCTGGCTTAATCTAAACTGTGAAACTGGGCCTAGGTTTTGCTCTTTTTTTTGCAGTATGTCCATATTCTAGTGGTTGTGAGCAGGTATTCAAACCTTAAACAATTTTTTTTTTTTTTTTTTTTTTTTTAAATGGATTAAAAAGTAATAGAGATCGGTAAGAAGTTTTATTTTGAAACTTTGAAGTGTTGCTAATACAACTCGTTGTGTTCTCCCTCGACATTTACATTTTGAGAACATATTGACAATCATGTTGTGTTCCCTTGACTTTATTCCTTACATTTTGGTCTTAAAAGGTCTTATATACCTTTATAAAACCTGAAGAAACCTTTCTTTTTTGGGTGAACTATCCCTTTAACATCTGAGTTTGAGTTAAGTTTCTGCTTTTGTTGTATGATTTCAGTTATCATTTGGGCACTTTTTCCTATTATTTGAAGATGACATTGCCAGTATCTTTTTGCAATCCTGCTTTTATTGCAATCATTTTAAGGCCTGTGGTGTACATGATTTCAAAAGCAATTTAGATAAGCTCAAATGAATGCTATGAATATTGTTTGTAACCAGATGAAACGAATGGGTGAACGGTTAATGTGCACTTTTACTGAAAAGAAATGGCGAGAGGTCTGCACTACAAAAGACTCATTTAAATAGCTAATATTTAACTTCACAGAGCTACTGTTTCTCATTTCAGCCCTTTGTGTTGGGCTTGGCAAATGGGGCGACCAGTCTAAATGTCAGGTGCCTATGGCAAGGGCGTTTGGTTCATTCTTTGGAGTAATATTTCAGAATGCTGGCATGTACTACTGAGTCCATTAGCGGCTTACTTATGTTTAAAGAGACATGGATAGTCATAATATATGGTATATCTCTATTATGCCAACACAACTTTCAGAAAGATGACTGTGGTAACATCCGTCTCGTAATTTTGAAAAGAATGAGGTGCATTAGTGTTGTGGGCCATTCAGAATTGAATTCAGAATGACTTTTAAAGCAACACTAAGGAACATTTTTCTTAGTGTTAAGAAGAAAACAAAAAATTTTCTTAGAACAACATACTCTACCTTGTCAGTGGACATGGTTCATTCCAAAGCCGGTGCTAGATAAACAGCGAGTGTGCGTGCGACGGCAGGCTGCGGGCGGCGAAATTATTTACGACAGCGGTAATGGACAATTCCGCTTCCAACCTGTAGTGTGACCAAAGAGGAAAAGTGTTGCTTTAAATTCCTAAGGTGAATTGAATTTGAATTAAGCTCAAAAACAGGATCCAGAACGGTTTTGTTTTTTGAATATGAATTTATGTAATAAAAAAATAAACATTCATGTTGTGCGTATGATAACATGTTTATGGGTAAGAATAAATTGCCTATAAACATGTAACCATAGCCAACCATAACCATATTTCTTCCAACATGTCATTTGTGGGTCTGAGTCTACTAATTTATTCAGATTTTTGTAGTTAATATTTTTAGCTGCATTGTTTCAAAGGAGATGAATAAAGAGACAACTTCTCAGAGCTGTCTAGTGTGCTGACAGCGTTTGGCACGGACTATTTCTGAGAGTTTGTGTCTTTTTAAATTCATTCCCTGTGAAGCAGCACTGCCACAGCCATCAAAACACTGCTTTTATAACAATTACATAGACTTCAACAATAAATTAGGACTTCTGTGATCGGCTGCTACGTGATTTGTTCATTATTATGCATAAACTGTGACTTAGATTTAGTCTGCACTATTTTTTGATTGTTGCTCTATGTACAAAAGCATAGATTATTTTCAGCATCATGAATGTATCAAGTTATAAATAGTTCAGATGTTTGTTTTTTAAATGTGTGTGTGTGTATATGTGACTCTGGACCACAAAACCAGTCACATGGCTACATTTTTTGCAATTGACATGTATACGTCATGTGGAAGCTGAATGAATAAGCTTTCCATTGATGTGTGGTTTGTTAGGATAGGACAATATTTGGCCGAGATACAACTATTAGAAAATCTGGAATATGAGGGTGCAAAAAAAATAAAAACATTGAGAAAATCGCCTTTAAAGTTGTCCATTTATGTTGGCGATTGTGCTGCATTCACTCACAAAAATACATGTTTTATATATTTACGGTAGGAAATTTACAAAATATGTTCATGGAACATGATCTTTAATTAATAGCCTAATGATTTTTGGCATAAAAGAAAAATCGATCATTTTGACCCAAACAATGTATTGTTGGTTATTGCCACAAATATACCCGTGCGACTTGTGACTGGTTTTGTGATCCAGGGTCACATATAATGTACGTATGTATACTGTATACATATTTCAGATGTATGCATGGGCGTGTGTGTGTATTCATGGTTTGTAATACAATAAACACTTAATTTTTAAGCCAAAACACTGTAGCTATCTAAAAAAAAAAATACTGAATTTAAATGATGATGATTTAGTCCAAATGAAATATTTGTATAATTTAGGGATGTTGTAATGATCCGTCTGGAGTTTAGTAGTGAAATTCCTCTGCTGTGACTGTTGATTGTTGGTGAATTCCTCTGGTGTGACTGTTGATTGTCAGTAAATTCCTTTTAACTCATAAATTATAGAGAATTCATAAAGGTATACAATAGCCCAGCCCTGATGCACAGGAGCTCAGCTTAACCATGGTTCTTTTCAAAAACTCTAAATGACAGAAAATGGCCCAACAACTGTTGCAGTTGTTGTATAGTGTTAGAGCTTTATTTTTTATTTTAATAAAGCCTTTGATTTATCTTTACTCTTGCACTGTGAAAGTTGCATTTAAAAGCCACAGTGGTGATGCCTAAACATTTTGGAAATGTCTGTCTGTCTGCTTTTCACTTTTAAAGTCAAGTCGACTTTATATAGCCTAGCGCTTTATACAAAGCAGCTTTACAGTAATATCAGGAAAATTATGCATTTCGGCTGTTGTTCAGCTGAAGTCAGTGTTGATACTGTACTGTATTGTAAATGCCTCATTAGATTTGATCTTTTATATGCAATCAAATCTTGTAATGTTTTCTAGGAGTACTGTACAGTATAGACAGCTTTACTGACCTTTGTAGGCTTGCAGAATAACTGATCCGTTTAAATGTATGAATGTATACACTTTCTGCTAGACTGAATGTTACCTACAACCTACTGTAATTGATATTCATGGGGCCTTAGATTAAAAAATGTGATCCAGTGCTGAAATTAGGTGATGCAAGAAATCTGCTGAGGAAATGGAAAAAGAAAATGTTTGATTACTTTTTTTATGGATGCTATACTGAAAGTGTTTGGACACACAATTTACACCCTGAGGTGTTCATCCTCTCACCGACAAGCATGGTTTCTCATGCTGTGTGTTGCGTATGCAGCATAGTTTTCTTAAAAGTCATCTAAGGATAGGAATGCTCTTCTAGATTAAGTTAATCCATACCCGGTTTGTGTTAATATTAGAATATATGATTAACTAATATAAACTAGATGTGAAAGATAA
Organism: Squalius cephalus; assembly: GCF_949319135.1. NCBI lineage: Eukaryota > Metazoa > Chordata > Actinopteri > Cypriniformes > Leuciscidae > Squalius > Squalius cephalus. The sequence continues at coordinate 29,986,120 of NC_137133.1, read as the reverse complement.
GTGTCTCTCACTAAATTTCAGTGTTTCCCACAGCAGTTTGGTTTCTTTCATACTGTTGACTGGGTGTTTACCATAAAGAAAACTGATTTATGCTTAAATTCTGCACTCGATTTCACATCCATTAAATATATTTCCGAGAAAATAGTCCGCCTCAAGAGACGGTGCTGGTCAATCAGAAAACATGCCAAAGTTGATACAAGATGCCAGCGTGTGACATGGCAGGCTGAAAATCAGACTCTCTGTCCATACTGAGAGGATTGTTCACGTATGCGGTGACTGCTGGGTGCCGTTATTGTGCTAGCTGTACGGTCGGCCCATTAGCAGCAGGCTGACAGGTGTAAAATGGACCGGTGGGTGGCCCTGGGGGAGTGCGAGCACTGCTGTCACCAGTTGGTGCCACGTACTCAGGTAAGGGCTCTCATGGGAGTGCCAGATCTCATTAGGATCCCAAAGTAAACTCCAAGCACACCCTGCTTGCAGAATCTCACCTGCTGCGGGAACAAGACACCAGACAATCAGCCACGAGAGCCCTTGTCTCAACATGAGCATTGTTAGTGCTGTTTACTAAGACTATCTTTTGCATTAGTCAAGTGCGTCATTTATAAATGACTCAAGCAGCGTCCCTAAACTAGTACGAGCCTGTTCCAGCAGAGCTTAGGTAATCTGAAGTTGTGTCCCAAATGACGTACTATAGAGTGTATACACTGTGCACTTATACAACGCAATATGTATTAATCCAGTATGTGAGGCTTTAATGGGTATTTTGTCGTCCAACATCGGAGTCTGATAGACCCTCCCCTTTGACTACATAATAATCTGCAACAGTTTGAGTGCATGAAGTGTCCAACAATCTACTTTTTTTTCTTTTTTTTTTATAAATAAGTGCATCATCGGGTATTGAAAGTGCACTTTTTCTGGTTGGAATTTTTAATGTGAACACTACTCACACTATTTATACTACAAAATGGTGCAAATTGGGACACACCTTGTTCTCACGGAGGTGATTTTGACGTACTTTTGAAAAAAATCTTAGTGTGTCCTCTTGTATGTAAATGTATCCTGTATAATTAGGTTGATTTCAGGTTCAATTTGCCCTAATTGATTGGTTTTCTTAGATTTTTAAAGATGCATTTATGTACTCAAAAGCAGCTTGACGAAGAGCAGCAGAAACTTAATACAAGGCTTGTGGCAAAACGCTCAAAAAACAAAGGGCTGAATGTGTATGATTCTAGCGACTAAACTTTATCACCCCTAAAAAAAATATTTTTTTAAATCTGGCCTACTAAATGACTAGTCACTTGCTGTATAATTTTGTGATTCATTGCTAAAAGTAACCTTTGTTCTTTGTTCAAACTCTTACACAATTGACCCTTACTCAAGAGTTTCCACAGAACAAGGGTTATTATCTAGCATAGCCATATTTTAGGGATGTACAATGTGGTAGTATAGTAGTAAACCGAAAGTGGTAACTGTTGTCAACCTTTCCTGATGCTCACATCATAGGGACAGATGGAATTCAGTCTTGTCTAGATTGATCCAGAGTGCATTGCTTACAGATATCATGGCAGATTTTATTCCAGCAGATTTGTAACTACCCAAAACTTGCTCGAATTTTCCGACATCTCGTCATCTCTTTTTATTGTCACCTCAGATAATGTCCACTAAATGTGTGCTTGAAATCCCATCATAAAAATAGGAGAGCTGAGAGTAGATTATTTATTTGCGATGGAAGTGCTCGATAATCCTGTCGTCCCAAAGGGGAGCCGAAAGAAGACGGGTGGGGACGTAATCCTCTCGCAGGGGAGGTGCCGATAGTCACAGTCCTGCAGCTGTAGGGCTGCACCAAAGCCCTGCAGTAGTATGATGAACAATGAGAATGAAATGAATCTCACTGATCCATGAGATCTCTTAACCCTCCAGGAGACTGGGAAAGGTCATTCAACACATATCCATTTATCAACAAATCATACCGCATTCAACCTGTTCAAACTAGTAGGAACGAGCCCCTAGGGTACCTTCCTACCTGAGCCATCTTCAGTCACAATTTACCATAGCCCAGTGATTGTTTGAGAAGGTGACGTTGATCATTGACTTGGAAGTACCTCGGGTATCGTGTTGGTTGTACAGTGGCTATTTGAGTTGCTTGTGTACACAGATTGGTTGGACTTCCTGCTGCTTGTGCACTAGCTTGTAATCACTGATTAAAACCCGCGATTTCCAAGAACGCTAAATCACTGTCCACACGTCACTGTGCAGTTAACCGTTTTCAAACAGGGTGGATTACATATTTAACTGCACATGGAGTCATCTAAAGGCTTAACGTTGCATTAAAGGAATGGTTCACCCAATAAGGTAAATTATCCCATGATTTACTCACGCTCAAGCCATTCTAGGTATAAATGACTTTCTTCTTTCAACCAAACACAATCAGAGTTATATTAAATAATATCCTGGCTCTTCCCAGCATTGTAATGGCATTGAATAGAGCTCCAAAAAGCCCTTCCATCCATCATAAAATTAATCCATACGACTCCACTGGGTTAATAAATACCTTCTGAAGTGATGGGATTTTCTAAGAAATATATCCACATTTGAAACTTGGCGGAAGGGTGACCTCTGACCTGACGTATTCCTTAATGCTGCTGACGGTTGTTTGCATTTTAGTCATGTGTAAATTTGGGTTTCTTTTAAGGTTCACGTGGGTCGGGCACACTTGGTGTGTCCCATCACGGAGTGCAGTGGTTACTTGGGGGAGAGCTTGGTGATTCCTCACCTGACCAGTGAGGAGCTTGCAAAATACAAGTACTTCTTGGAGCTGAGCAGACTGGACTCCAGCACAAAACCGTGTCCCCAGTGCAGCCTGTTTACTTCCCTGAAGGGTCGTAGCCAACAGACGTCCACCAAGATTGAACACAAGTATAAGGTTAGGTTTTCGTCCTTTCTGCAGTTAATTAGCTTACATTGTTTGGAGTTATGTGCCTTAACTCTGATTTAGAGCGACTTTCTTTAGTAAAAGACATTCTTGAGTAAGCAAACTGACTGTGTTTGTTGTGTCTTTAAATATTCCCCCTCAGATTCAGTGCTCAATGTGCCAGTTTGTTTGGTGTTTTAAATGCCATGCGCCCTGGCATGAAGGCCTGAAGTGTCGAGACTACAATAAAGGAGACAAACTGTTGCGTCACTGGGCCAGCGTCATCGAACATGGCCAGAGGAACGCTCAGAAGTGCCCACGCTGCAAGGTAATGAACGAACTCTACAAAACTGTTTTTTTATATATTTATTTTCAAATGTTATTTATTCCTGTGATGGCTGAATTTTCAGCAGCCATTACTCCAGTCTTCAGTGTCACACATGATCATGATTTTTGAAACTTTTGGGGTTTTGAAACCCCAAACTTTTGGTGCAAACTTTTGGTGTTGTCCATTGTTAATCTATGATACCCAATACATTAATGTTAACAAATTGAACCTTATGGTAAAGTATTATATGCAAATGACCTACACTACCATTCAAAAGTTTGGGGTTGTGTATTGGGTATCATAGACTAACAATGTACAACTGCCATTTTTTACGGAAATTATTAATCTGTTGGAATGTTGGTATTGGTAACCAAACGGTTGATGGACCCCATTGACTTCCATAGTATTTTTCCTACTATGGAAGTCAATCGGGTACATCAACTGTCTGGATGGAAAATGTCAATTTAAAACCCTTCTATCACACTTTTAGTGCCAGAAACTTGACTTACAAAGCAAGCAGACTTGCTACAGAAATATAAAATATGGCTAATTTAAAAAGAATAGGAGGTACGTAGTTCGGATTAACAGAGACAGTCAGTGAAAAAACAGAATGTTCCCATTTTAGATAGTGAAAAAGGATTGTTTTTCTTTTCCTTTCCTCTTGTCTAATTCTAATTACGGTCTTAGTAAACATGGCATTGCAGGAAGTCATAAGACTGGGGTGTGGGCAAAGTGATCCTAAATTAAAGTTCACTTGAGACCATTTTCTATCCACTGACACAATTTCAAGAGATCAACAAGCTCTACAAGGCGTTGCTGTTTTCCATCCAGACATTGGTGCTCTGCATTCATGGTGCTTTGGAGGACACATCAAAACATGGGCGTTTGACATACCTTCATACCTGAGCCAGATACCTGAGGGCTTAGCTAAGATCTTTCTTTTGAGAGCGAGTTTCTCAACCTATAATTCAGAGAAGTGCATTGTTTGTTGGAATAATTATCATTTTGTGAGCTTATGCTTTCACTAATTGAACATATCAGTCACTGGCCCAGATTCAGGAAAATCTGTGCCACTAGCTCTTAAAATCTGGCTAGAAATGTAACCAATATGTGGTAGAAGAAAAAAAATAGATGGCTGGATGGTGCATCTTTGTGAATAGATCACTCATTGCCAGGAGTATTTCTTCTCTATACCAACAGATTCACATTCAGAGAACGGAGGGCTGTGATCACATGACCTGCACACAGTGCAACACAAACTTTTGTTATCGATGTGGGGAGAAGTATAGGCATCTGCGCTTCTTTGGAGACCACACCTCCAACCTAAGTGTGTTTGGATGCAAGTACCGCTACCTGCCTGAGAAACCCCACCTGCGCCGGCTGGTCCGAGGCTCTGTTTGTAGTAAGTTGGATGCAAACTAATTTAAGTTCTTTCTATGTTAAAGATTTTTGTCACAAAAACAAAATGTCCTGACACAACTAGAGAACCTGAAAGAACAGTTTACACAACCCAAACCATGTTAGTTTAAAAACCTCCTGATAACGCCAGTTAGAAATGTTGCAGAGATATGACCGGCTCTATGATCTGCTTTTAGTTTGCATATCTCTGTGTGTGTACTTTACATGAGCCAGTGTTTGTGTGGTGTCCTCAGGCTAGTCCAGTGAACCATATGATACCCAACCATCCATACATCACAGACACAAGTGTTTGTTCCACAGGGTTCACTTTAACCAAGTGACTTGCTCAGAAAGACAAATGCACTCCATCCATTTCTCTTTAGTCCAGAAGTAGATAAGAATTCTAAATGTGTTTGTTTTTGTGAGCCTGAATGCTTTTCTGTTGCTCATTCCACAGTGAGTAAAGTGCTGGTGGCTCCAGTGGTCATTGTCCTCGTGGTGGTCGTCGGAGCTCTGGCTTTGGTCGTAGGTAAGGATTGTGTAACACTTCCTAAGTGAATCTTATAAACCCTGTCAGGAACATCTCTGGGTTATATTGCATCCCACTAAATAAGATTTTATAATTATATTTGCTTTTTTATCATTATATTTATGACAATTAAGCACTCCTCCCACCCAAATTCTCATAAACAAAATCAGTTCTATAATAAAAATATACAAATGGTTGTGACATTAAGCCATATGAATCTTGATATTACAAAATGTAAAGTGTAAAATAAAGCATTTTTTCCTTCAAAATTCCAAATGTAGGACAGGCAATAAGGACTGACTTGGGTATCATTTAAGACTGTATGGCCCAAGAAATTGATGTTTTTATATTATGGAATTAATTATTTTGATACATCTTGATAATATTAGCTAAAATATTGTCTTTAATTCATGCAGGTTTTAATTTAATGATTGTTTTACTATATAACGGTAATAAGATCTGCAAAAAATTTTTTTATTTATTCCTGTGATTCAAAGCTGAATTTTCAGCATCATTACTCCAGTCTTCAGTGTCACATGATCCTTCAGAAATCATTCTAATATTCTGATTTGCTGCTCAAGAAACATTTCTGATTATTATCAATGTTGAAAACAGTGTTGTAAATTTTTCAGGATTCTTTAATGAATAGAAAGTTCAAAAGAACAGCATGTATCTGAAATAGAAAGCTTTTGTAACATTATTTTTAAAGAAATGAATCATTCAGCAAGGATGCATTACATTGATAAAAAGTCAGTAAAGACATTTATAATGTTACAAAAGAAATGCTAAAGGATCATGTGATATTGAAGACTGGAGTAATGATGCTGAAAATTCAGCTTTGTATCACAGATAGAATACAAATAGAAAACAGTTATTTTAAATTGTAATAATATTTCACACAATTTTGGATCAAATAAATGCAACCTTGGCAAGCATAACAGACTTCTTTTAAAAACATTTAAAAAATGCACTGATCCCAAACTTATTTCTATTTTTCTGTAAAGAACTTGCTGGTACACATTACTTCAGACTGTGATTGTTTGACCAGATTAGTTGATGGTTGCAGTGTGACCGAGCTGTCCTGTGTTGTGACTGATCTCTCTTCAGGCTTGTTTGCTCTGCCTATCTACTACATCTGTAAGCGGAGGAGGAAGCGCTCACAGGGATCGGGTCGCTGGCTGTGCTGATTCAGCTTCGGTCATCCTGCTCAGGACCTGGACGCACAAACAGACACCCCAAAATAGCCCTGGGTGCCAAGTGACCAAACACCGGCCACTTAGATACAACAATCACAACGTGCAGTTTTCCTGTTCGTTGCATCTCGTGAATATCTTCAATTGCACATTGACGCTCTCCTCCACATGACGTATTTGGCATCGTGATCAAAGACTAATTGAGGAGATTTTGTTTTAGAATGTTTTATTTATAAGCCCCCCAAACTGATTTGAATTCAGTTCATTTTTAGGAATGGAACTAGACTCGAAATAATTTCCTGCTGGATGTGTAATGCAGTGGAGCCTCACAGTGTGAATTATATTGTTCTTTAATCTATTTATGACGTGCATCAGATGTTATAATCTGTAAGCGTTTAGTGCTTGATGATGGTGAGTTGCTGAATTAATGTCTGTCCCACTTTATCCCCTCTCGATCCCTCCCTCCCCTTCATGCTGTGCCAACATCCGCTGGAATTTGCATGATCAACAAAACACGTTTCTGTCTACTACACTGTGGAAAACAAAAGGTCCCGAATTACACGGAACCCAGAGCTCCACGCCAAGACATATAGGTCATCCAGGTCATGCAAATCAGTACTGTGTCATGTAAAGTGTCCACAAATCTAAAGCTGTAAACCAAACACAAAATACACTGGGGTCCAAAAGTCTGATACCTATTTTGCTTTTGTCTAATTTAGTATTTACATGTAAATTAGTTCACTCTAATTGTTATGCTGATAGTATCATTTGTAATATAAACATTTGTTTTCTAACTTAATTTTTAAATGTGTGTGTGTGTGTGTATGTATATATATATATATATATATATATATATATATATATATATATATATATATATGTGTGTGTATATATATAAATTATATATATATTTATTTATATATATATGTGTGTATATATATATATAGTATATATATATTTATTTATATATACACATACACACACACACACACATATATATAATATATATAAATAATATTAACATTTGCTTTCAAACCAATCTTTTTATATTTTTAAATGTTTATATATGTATATAAGTACACATCATTTACTAATATATTTAAGTAAGTCTTTAAAAATGTATATATATATATTATAATGTGTGTGTATGTGTATATATATATAAACAATTCTAAAAATGTATTTAAAAACATTAGAAACGTAGAAAACCAATAATTGCATATTTTTTAATGTATATATTACAAATTAAGTTAGAAAATAACTAAATATTTATATTAAAAAATGTATCACCGTAACAATTACAGTGAAAAGTTGAACTGCAAAATCTGCATGAATTTAAGAATATTTTAGTAGTAGTATTTTAGTAGTCCTGTTTTATTATCAAATCAACATTAAGTCAGAATTCACCTTTACTTTTTTAATGCACATTCAATGTCTTAATGTCATCGACTTATCTGTCCATGTTATTCCAAAGGGGGTAAAAAATCATTCTGATGATCATGTTACCCAGCATGATTTGAGAATGATCCAAAGAGCATCTTTTGCTTCAATGGCTTAAAGAAAATCTGACCGAGCTCACATAATTAATATCAGAAATTGAATTAGAGATGTTCTAGTGACCTAGAAATGGTGAAATATTGTTGGTTTTTAAATGCCAGATTTTAAGTGTGGTCTCAGACTTTCAAACATGGAAGCATAGTGCATGCCGTGAACAAACTGTTAGATGCATCACATTTTCTAATTGAGTGTGTATAATTCTTAGAAATGTTCATTCAAATGTAATGTCCATGGACACTTTGACTTTCATTTGTAGTATATTTTAGCTTTGCACACTGAGACGTAGACACTGAGCGACACAATGCTCGAGACTATCAGCCCAATAGGCAACCCTGCTGTATATTGCACAGTGTTATAGATTCAATGTAATCCATTCCCATGTGTTGGGTTTGTTTCAATCCCATGCTGTTGTTACAAAAACCAAATACTGTAGCATGCCAACAAATATATAATCGTGAACATTAGACATGCTACATTCACTCCACTACATGCAATGAAATTTAAACAAAAGGCAACCCGTAAAGCTTCAACTCCAACGTCTGTCCCATGTTGATTTGAGCTAGCCATTTAATAATACTCAAACAAAGGCTGATCTGGAGGATAGCCAGAAAGTGCAGGGAAATGCATTGCATGAAAGGTTGTAACCATAGCAACATGGTCAGGCTGGAGTATCAGGAATATGAGTATTAAGGCATGGCGATACTTGTAGACCTGCTGGTCTAATATTGCCCTATACAAAACCTGTGCAATGCCATCTAATTCAACTGGTCAATTGGGTTTCGGAGACAATCAATTCTGAAGATGCACTCAGGATGGTAGTGAATGCCACTGATATTCTCAGGGAGAATTTCGTCACATCTGCTATATTATCACTCCAGTGCAGATAACTGAATTATCTGTACATATATATTGAGGAAGACATAACAGAAATGAGTCAAAATCAGAATGTTAGCTTGTTAAACGTCTGCTGTTTTCAACTTGCTAACATTATCAACTGAAAGCTTTGACTGCCAATCTGGTGGTGTTGTTTTTTTATTTTTGTCTCCACAGACGGTGCCTTTTACCAATGGGATTGAAATTTACTCGAATGAATGAGTTCATTTTGTATATTTTGAGAGCACATCTGCTGTGATTGATTTCCAAACACCTGTAATATTTGATTCCCTAAATATACTGACTTGTGTGTCTGAATCTATAGCACAACACCTGTGTTACATTCATGTTTTCTTTGTAAAAAATGCACATTGTAAATGTTTTTTTTTTCTTCCATTGTTACATTTGCTGCTGCACTTTATTTTCAGATATAGAAAGTCAATTCAGGCCCGCAGACAGCAAATATGTCTTTATCATTTTTAATTGCGAATTAAATGGAGCTGCCAACATTTGGTCTCGCTTGCGTTTAATTGGTGGTGTTTGCCAAGAAAAGTATCACTATTATGATTGCTCATACTTAAAGTCCCCATGAAATCAAAATTGACCCTATTTACTTTGTTAGCGCATATTACTAGTCTTGTGGTGAACAATTAATCCGTGCAAGTAAATAAAAAAAATAATAATAATAATTTACCATGGTAATCTTTAATCAAAATCTGAAAAGTTACTTCCGGTCTGGAATGGCGTCTTTTTCTGATGACGTAGGTTTGACGGCTTGGTTTGAAAACGCTTAACCACTCCCCTCAAACCGTTAGTCTGCTATGAGCGAGAGATTGAGAGGAGGAGCGCTAAGTAAAACCCTGCCCTCTGTTCAATATTCCGTTTCACTTGGAAATACGCCATAACACTGGAGAAAAGTCGTTTGCAACTTCCGGTTCACGGGGACTTTAAGGTTAGCAAGAAGTATTCTGCATGTATTCCATAATGCACAGCTTGTGCTACACATACACTAAAGTTTAGAGTCCAGTAATTCATTAATACTTTATTCAGCAAGGATGCATTAAATCGATAAATAGTGACACTAAAGACATTTATAATGTTAGAAAAGATTTTTATTTCAAATAAATGCTGTTATATTGAACTTTCTATTCATTCATGAAAAATATTTATCAGAGTTCCAACAAAAATATTAAGCAGCACAACTGTTTTCAACATTGATAATAATCAGAAATGTTTCTTGAGCAGCAAATCGGCATATTAGAATGATTTCTGAAGGATCATGTGACTGAAGACTGGACTAATGCCATCATCAAAATATATTAAAATAGAAAACAGCTATATTAAATTGTAATAATATTTCATAATATTGACTATTCAACATCTCACCAAGCCCAAACTTTAAAAAGTTAATCTTTTGCTCTGCTATTCTAATGTTTATTTTAGATCATAATATTGTAAGGCCAGAAAAACAAGCTGACAAGTTTATCACCCGACAAAATCTCACTACTACAGATGACTATCTACCTCAAGGAAGTGTGGTGACAGTGGTCTCTGCTGAATGAAAGCTTTCTGCTGTGATTTGCATGTGCAGCGAGCTAAAATATGCAAGTCTGACCAATATGTTGGAGTTAAATACTGTCGTCTTTTTCTCATCTATAGAGCTGTTGTCCCTGTCATTATGCGGTCTGGGTGCAGCTGAACTAGCAGCTGTTGCGAGCTAAGTTTAGAAACGTCACCTGTGTGGAAGGCTAGCTTTTACAATGACATAGGCTGAAAGCATATTTTGATATTACGGAATACCATCAGACTAAAACTTGTATGACTTTCTTCTGTGCAACACAAAACAAGATATTTTGAAAAATGTTTTTTTTGTCCATATAATTAATGTCAGTGGGGTCTAATAATGTTTGAGTTCCAAATTCACACAAGAGAGAAAGGTTTGGGTCGACATGAGAGTGAGTAAATGATGACAGAATTTTCATTTTTGGGTGAACTATCCATTTAACCCTTATTGGGGTTCTGCAGAAACAATGCAACAATGAACAACATTCCAATCAACCAATTTGATGGACAAGTTTTCAGTTTATGTCCAGTTTAGGCTTAAAACCAGAGTTAGGTGCTTCTACATCAGTGTTCCATTTCCCTCTGATTTTAGGGGTTACTTTTGGTTAGGTTTAGGGGTAGGGATGTGGTTATGGTTAAATTTTCGAACAGGAATGTTGATCAAGGATCAACAAAATATGTTGACCCAAGAACACATCTAACTCGGCAAAATCTGGTAATTTTGACCCGGAGAGGATATTCTTTTTCCAAGAAATGCTAGTTAATGTTATGGCATTGGACTAAAACTGACATTGCTCACACAGGGTGTAACAACTTTCCAAAAATATTTGATAATTTGTGTACTTTTTAATTTTTTTGTAATTTGATATGTGTATATGTACAGTACCAGTCAAAAGTTTGGAAACGTTACTATTTTTAATGTTTTTGAAAGAAGTCTCTTATGCTCATCAAGCCTGCAGTTAAAAAAAAAAAGAAAAAAAAAAAAAAGAAAAACAGTAATATTATGAAATATTATTACAATTTAAAATAATGGTTCTCTTTTTTAATATATTTTAAAATGTAATTTATTTTTGTGATGCAAAGCTGAATTTTCATCAGCAAGTACTCCAGTCTTTGGTGTCTTATGATCCTTCAGAAATCATTCTAATATGATGATTTGATACTCAGTTATTATCAATGATGGAAACAGTTGTGCTGTTTAATATATTTTTTTGGAATACTTTTTTCAGGATTCATTGATGAGTAAAACGTTAACAGCATTTATTCATAAAAACAGCATTTATTCAAAATAAAAACATTTCTAACAATATAAATCGTTACCATCACCTTTTATCAATTTAACGCATCCTTGTTGAATTAAAGTACTAATTTCTTTAAAAAAAAAAAAGTTATTGTTCCCAAACTTTTGAACGGTAGTGTATATTGTTACAAAAGATTTCTATTCCAAATAAATACAGTTCTTTTTAACTTTTTATTCATCAAATAATCCTGAAAAAAGTATCTCAGGTTATAAAAAAAATATTAAGCAGCACAACTGTTTCCAACATTGATCATAAATCAGCATATTAGAATGATTTCTGGAGGATCATAAGACACCAAAGACTGGAGTACTTGCTGATGAAAATTCAGCTTTGCATCACAAAAAAAAATTACATTTTAAAATATATTAAAAAAGAGAACCATTATTTTAAATTGTAATAATATTTCATAATATTACTGTTTTTTTTTTTTTTTTTTTTTTTTTTAACTGCAGGCTTGATGAGCATAAGAGACTTCTTTCAAAAACATTAAAAATAGTAACGTTTCCAAACTTTTGACTGGTACTGTATGTGTGTGTGTACATATATATATATATATATATATATATATATATATATATATATATATATATATATATATATATATCGCGATTAATCGCATCCAAAATAAAAGTTTGTGTTTACAAAATATATGTGTGTGTATGGAGTATAATTATTTTCTATATATAAATACACACACATGCATATATATTTAAGAAAAATGTGTTATTTATATATAAAATATTTATATATAATATAAATTATATATAATATAAATATATATACACAGTATATACATGCAAATATTTCTTAAATATATACATGCATGTGTGTGTATTTATATATAGAAAATAATTATACACCGTACACACACATATATTATGTAAAAACAAAGTTTTATTTTGGATGCGATTAATCGCGATTAATCGTTTGACAGCCCTAATATATATATATATATATGCTTATATAAATAACTAATTATGCTTTGGTATTTCCAAATATTGTATCCAATCTTTTCATCCACTTGTTTTCTTTTAATTAGGACAGGTTTTGTATTACTTTTTAGAACAGATTGATCGTAGGCCTCATTGATCTGAGATTACGCGCCTGTTTTTTTTTTTGTTTTTTTTTTTATTTAAAAATGTAGGAATAAGCTTGAGTGAATTTTTTTTCACTCAAAAACAGAGGTGCATGAGCTCAGCTCAATGAGACCTATGGTCTATTAGTCAATTTTAATGAAAGAAAGCAAGTTGACAGAAAGATTAAATCCAATATTTGGTGATAATACAGCATAATGAAAGATGTATAAGCTATTTAAAAGGCAGTCATTTTTTCCCGGGAACACCAAATAAAGGATTTTTAGTACATTGCCTCTTGTAAAGTTTGAACGCTCACCCTTATCTGCACAGTGATATTGACATTCAGTTTTGAGCATCTAAAGCATTCCATTAGAATATCAGCTTTTGTCTATGTAAGTGAAGATCACCATCTGGACACAGAGGACAACATTAGCAAACAGAGATTACAACATGTCACTTGAGTCACAGTTTCCTCAGGATTCCTTCTTTGTCCCTCCCTGCTGGTAGTCTCTGATAATGCACATTCCAGTCAAATCAATTTCCTGCCTGTCTAAGCACTTTGTGAGGGGTTTGCTTCCTGAGGTCAGCTGACTGACTGACATCCTGTTGACACCAGTACCAGCTGCTCAACCAGACTCTAATATCAATCTCTGTCAGGTTAATACAATAAAAGGGTGACTCACATTGGTATATTGTAGTTCTTACTCTTGAAACTTAGAGCTGCAAATATTATTGACTTATTAATGATGCTTTCTCATTTGTTGGATGAAGTGTATGCTAAATGACTAAATATGAATGTGGTGATAGTTACAATTTATAAAATGTCAAAGTTCAAAGGATCTTCTTCTTTATACAAGGGCTCTAATTTTATCGCAATGTTTTTGACAAAATGTAATGACTGCAATGTTCTTCATGTACTAAATGTATTATTCTTTGGTGACCAAATGTGATTTAGTTTGATTAATTTTTTTGCTCAGGGATTTTAGTCAAATACAGTGGTGGTGATGACATGAGACCATGGAGGTTTATACAATTTTGGTCAAAAATATAATATTAACAAATTATTTTTTTATTAACTCTTTCAAATAGACATTTTTATTTGTATATAAACGCCATGGGAGGACATGGCAAAAATAGTTTTATTTATTAGGAAATACCATAAATATCTCCTTCCGTCATATCAGTCATAGCTCATTGTTTTCTCCCAGCACTTTTAATATCAATAATAATAATAATAATAAACACCAGCAAAGTACCCATGTATAGTAACACAATCATCCATATCTTCAAGTGAATTTGGGGCTGATTGCTGTGGTTCTTTATAAGTGGTCGTTTTGAACAAGTCTGACACCTAGTGGTCAAAATAACAGTGACATTTTGTATGTTGCCAACACTTGTGAAGCTTAGCAAACAGCAATAACATCATTATAAATATTAACTAAATACTTTTATTTTAACACTATTATTTTGTAGGATCATCTGCTCTGTGTTTGTATATCCATGTTTGAAGTGCTGTTGACTCATTACAGTTTAAACCCTTCCTTATTACAATAATTGTCTTAAAGCTCCCATAGTCACATCAATAAATATTAGCTCTTGTTATACATCATTAAGCGCTTTGCATAACTTGGCACAAGGAGTACTTCAATTGAAAACTGAGCATGTTCTGCTCTATTCTATTCTATTCTATTCTATTCTATTCTATTCTATTCTATTCTATTCTATTTTGTACTAAATTATTATTATTATTATTATTTATATCTCCATTGCATTCTCAGGCCAGCCTATTTTTTCCGTGTCTAACCAGGAGATGGCGCTGTTGACCGCAAGGACAATTTAACCGACAGTAAACTCCTTGACGCTTCTCAGGTACACGTGTCACTCATGACATCATCATTTTGGTATGCCAAACTGGCATTCCTTTGTAATAAAAAATAATAATAAATAAATAAATAATATTAGACTGCGAATTAAGCTTGGTTTTATTAATAGCATTGTTTTGTTTTATAAGTTACCAATTATTGATTATAAATGACCTAGAGCAGGTTGTTGCTCTAAAACCCCGGAAGATCATTTTTGAGCCATGGGTTCCCTCTGGATTTTCATTTGTGCTTGAAGAGTAGCTATTTTGGATTGTAGTAAAAGTAAAAAGTATGTGATTGACGTTAATAAAATGTATTTAACGGTTTTTGTTCTACAAGTTACAACATAAAGTGCACACAATCAAACCTAGATTTTGAAGCTGTTGTCTTTTACAACAAAACAAAAAGTTCATGTTGCTAACAGTTTGTTAGATAATGGATACAAGTTTAGGTGCTTTAGGAATCGGACAACAGTTGTAGTCTTTATGTAGCAACTTTCGCTTGTGTATATTTAAAAATTCTCTTTTTTACAGTCTATATGATATTTACCATGAAATATGCTCTATTACTAAATCATAACATACTAATTAGGGCCGCTCCTATTGGTCGGTGGCTGAAGCTGCCCTGGTAATGGGTGTGGTTTTGACAGCAGACGCGTGTGTGAAACGGTTGTGTAGGACGCGATATTTCTGTCTGAACTGAGAGGTTCTGTGTGTGTGTGCGTGTACTGGACCTGCATTTGCACAGTACCGCTGATATGGAGCCCAGACAACAGGGTGAGCTTACTTTCCGATCACTTTCATATCTTATGTTCTGTGAAAATCCTGGAAATGTGTTTGAATAGCCTACTTCTGTAAATATCGTTTCACTTTGTGTATCCTTAAATAACTTGAGTAGATCCAAATTAAAGAGGCACGTTTTGTTGGTTTTAAGTTTGCATACCAGAAAAATACATATAATTGATTAAAACATAACTAGCCCAATAGTACTCTATTATATAAATATCAGCTACATAAAAGTTATCTGTACATACTTCTCTAGTCATTTAGGCTTCATTCTAATGATGTGCATGAGCTTAAGTCAGACACGTGATCAAGTTTTTCCAGGGATCTGTTGCCAAAACACGTAAACAAATGAGAGAATTAGATGGAGCTCCTCCCTCTCATGTTCCTTTAGGTGCACCGATCTGGACAACCATGTGACCTTTCCATTTCATTTCCACGTGATTGTCCTGAGCTAAATAATTGAAATCTTGTGACCAGATATGTTCCAGTGGGAGTACCAGTGAATTGGCTGGCCTTTAACTAAACAAAACTGTTTAAGTAGGCTACAGTAGTACTGTAGTATAGACATCCTGTTGGCACCTGGTACTGCGTTGCTCCACCAATGTAGTGCAACAAACTCTAATTGCAGGGTTGGGCAATGAAAAGTCATATAAATACTATCAATCTATCTCGGTGTAATAAGACTTCTTACACGTTGGTATACTGTGGTCCTTTTTTGCTCTGAAGCGAGAAAGGCCGGTCTATGTTTGAGGTCAAGGACCATAACCTGTAACAACAAGACCATTGATATGTGCTCAATGAGCAAACCTATTTAGTATATTACAGTAAACATTCAGAAACTAACAGTAACAAAAGTAGTATAGTGTATAGTATAGTAAATGAAATCATGTCAATAAATAAAACTCAGTCATTTACAACAATAAATGTGAATTTGACGTAGCTTTGCAGTGTTGTTGTTTAGTAGTACAGTACAGTAAAGTTAAATTAAATGGTAATTTATGGAATAGTGTATTTTATACAAGTTTTAACTTGGACAAAATACAAGTAAATTATAAGTATAACCTATTAGTTCAGTTTGTGAACTGGAAATGTAGCCAGTTGCTGAATTTGCAAACATACTAGCATACTACTCTTACTATTTCTGTCACAGAAAGATATGGTAATAGTACAAGTAGTATACTAGTATGCAGTTCTGAATTCAGAAAATGTATTTTTGAACCCAGTATAGTATAGTATAGTGTAGTATAGTATAGGATGGCAAAGTACAACCATGAAAACAGTGTATTCGTAGTAGCCTATGTAGTTGTAGTTTAATTTTCTTTTAAATAAATGTATTTAAATCAACATGTTCAGTAAAGTCAGTGCATTTGTGTATTCAACCTTTAATATCTGTTTGTTTTGCCAACCGTACTTCACAGAGCTGTACTCTAGCGTACTGACTTCTGACGCTTTAGACTGGGGTAAGAGCTTGCTGTGCAATGTAACGAAAGTGAATGTGACAAACCCAACCTCTGTAGTCTGTGTGTGTGTAGATCACTCGTTTCCACCTCTGAGCTGATGGGTTGTCTACAGCTTTTTCACATAGGTGCTTTTAGATGGAAATAGTCTGAGACTTTAGCACATTTTAAAACTTGTAGACACTGCTAGACCCTAGAATTGTGATATTATTTGATTGACAGACACAGACCCTTTGTTGTTCTTCAAATGCATGTCATGTTGAGGTTCCTTGAATGAGTCAGCATTGGTTTGATTTGCATGTCTGTGTACTTTTGTTTTTGAATGATATTGTTGAATATCCCTGTTTGCATGTTCTTTGAAATGTGAGTGCCATATGTAATCTGTTTGGATTTGGTGTATCATCAGCTCATGAATCATTTCATGCATTGTTCTTCTTATTTTCAATTTGCTGAACCACAGAAGACAGAGAAACTTTCCATGCAGGTAGGTCGCAGAAACATCTAATTTCATCTGAAGGATGTAGCTTAGCTGAGTTATAAAAACAACCCATTACACACACTTTGCATCCTCACCATCTGGAATCTGCCAGTCACTAAATACTCTGCCGTGTCTCTGTGCAGCAGTCAGACGGAATTAAATCCAGTCAGATAATCACTAAGGAGAAATCCCTCAGATTACTTTGGCAAGGCCAGAAATGACGCAATTCTTCACTGAAACCATGCTCTTAAATTATACTGCTTTATTTCAAGCTCTGAATAGATTGTGTTGCATTTTGTGAAAAAATCAGGATTTGTTCCAGTTGTCACACTTTTCTAAGACTTGTTGTTTAGTGCCATGAAAGTTAGCATGTTAACTAAAACTAAAACTATTAAAAGTCATTTCCATTAATTGATATAAGGCTAAAATAAAATAAATATTAGATGAAAAACTTATGAGAATTAGAAATGTTGTCTTATCGATAATAAAATAAGTTTGTAAGATGAAGTACTAAAATTACGAAGACTGAAATTAAAATAAATTAAAGCAAAATTTAAAAAGATATTTAAAATAAAATGACAAAAGCACTTAACAAAATTACTGAATATTAAACTAAAATGTAATTAATAAAAAAACTATTAAGCTTATTTAAAATATTAATAAAATATAATATTCAACTAATAGTCTAAATAAATATTATTATTATTATTATTAAAATGTTATTACATATTATTTTAATAAAACATTTTTTAAAAATACTATAATAGTATATAAATAATACTAATAGGCTTATAACACTAATATATGCAATTGATGCTATATTAAATATTAAATCAATTGCATATATTAGTGTTATAAGCCTATTAGTATTATTTATATACTATTATAGTATTTTAAAAAAATGTTTTATTAAGATTTGCATTAAGTTCAGAATTTGGATTTCCATTGATAGTTTTTGTGTCATTGATGAATCAAGATGAATATAAAAGTCATTCACACAACTTGCTGAACAATTGTTATTCTTGGCTATTATTTATAGTTTTCTTTCCATTAGGCAACTGAGTGTATTAACATTATGTATTATGGTTATTTTGACTTGAGTATTATGAGTCATTCATTGGTTTATTCAGTTGTCAGCAGTGTTATACATAGATTTACCCAAGATTGTTTGTTTTTTCCCCCACTCATCTCTGGTTTGTGTTGTCTTTCATTCCTCTCAGTGGGTGATAGTAATGTTTTTTTCATCTGATGAGGATAAGAATGGCCTCCTCCTCCACACATTGCAATCTTCCTCTGAGGACAGTGAAGTGATTCTTTGTGAGTCAAGAAGGAAAATGAGGACACTGAGAGGGTTGGACAGAATAGTAGCGCATAGTCCAGTGAGCTTGAAGAAGCTGAACCGTCGAGCACACTGCCCTAAAGGGACACTTAGTTACTCAGATGACACACCGAACACCATGACACGACTCTGACTTGCTCACCCAGACATAAGAACATGAGAAAGATGAACTCTGATTGGCCCGTTAATGACAAAAATAGAACTGAAAGAAAATGCACAAAGGTTTCTCTGTGATTATCTCTTCTCTATTGCGTTTTACTGTTCTTTTAGTCATGACAAGTCAAACTCATTTCAGCGAATCGGTTCTTTCAAGTAGTCCGTTTCAACTAACCGATTTAACCAATTCATTCAAAAAGAACCAACTCGAAAGAATGATTTCTTCCGTATATGGTTTCTAATGAAAAGATACAGATTTATGTAGATGATCAAGATGACCAACCACTTGAAGTTGTCTTTGGTTATCTAGCTCAGCCAGGTTCCCAGCTTCAGGTTCAGTTAGTCTAGATTCAAGGTTGATCTAGAAACCATAACCAGCTGCCATCAGAATCGGGATTTAGCTGGGGGTTTTCAGCAGGAGCCATGTTATTATTTTAATTGGTGTTAAAATAAAATTGTTTTGTATTATAGCATTATTTTTTCAAATGATCTTGGCTTAAATCCGATATCTCCGCATTTCATCTTGATGCTGTTGAATAAAGCAATTCAATATCACGCAGTTCTCCGTTTTAAAAAAAATATTACGCTCAGTGTCTGTGTAGACACAGTATTAAGGCAATGGAATAGAAAGGGTATTATTTTACATATTTACAATGAAAATGATCCTCTGTTCTTCTTCTTATTCGAGACACAGACCCTTAAATAGATTTAGGGAATCTGATTCATGGGATAATTGGGAGGTTGATGCAAGGCATCAGGAAAGTTACTAGGCAACCTGAACAATGAGGCGGTGGAACTGTGAAATAATTGCTTTTCTTCTGAGTTATGCTCAATGATCCAACCCTCAGTTTTAATCTATAAAAAAAATCTATTATATCTAAAAGCAAATAAAGAATCTTACAGACTGTATGCAGTGCTCAAATAGTGTTTGCTTGTGTGTATACTGTCATGTTAGTGTTAATTTCTTAATATCTTATTATCAGCGATTTTCCTCTGAAAAAGTCATTTTGAGGACGTTGTGTCTCTGAATTGTCATACTGATTATTTCATATTTTAAATGTCAGCCACAAGCACTATGTTGGAGACTGTTTTCCATTATAATATGACATTTAAATATCCAGACAAAAATTTTAACAGTCAAAGCTAATTTGTCCATGGTGATTTTTGTAAGTCTGTTACCAAATTAAAACATTTTGTTAAATTATATAATATGCTGATTAATTAATTGAGGGTACGTTTACAGGACAATGATATACTAAAAACGGAAAAGTTTTTCCTTTGAATTTTTTTGCGTACAGACGACACTATTTTCAAAATGATCTCTGTTCACTCAGGTCCGCAAAAACGACGGCATTATGCATGCCAGGCCAGTAGTTGGCGACATCACTTTGTAAAGAAACACTACACGCATATAGACTGAACACGTAATACGCATGTGCATAACGTCACCGTTTACACAAAATTGTGTTTCTGTAGTTTACACGGAGTTGATAGCAGTATCATTTTCAAAAACTTGCACTTTGAAACCCAAATTCAAAAGTTAGCATTTTCAAATGGCCCCCAAAACGTTGTTGTCATTGTAAATGAACGAAAACGCATAAAAAGTTTTACGTTTTTAGTTTAAAATTGGGGCGTGTAAATGGCCACTTAATTTAATCATGAAAACGGTGTTGTGTAAACGGCCACTAAAACTTTATCACAAATAATCACGTTAATATGTGCGGAGAAAATCAATTTTTGTGGTTACACTTTATTTTGATAAACTCTGTGTTTTCTGGCATTCATTGCAAAGTCTTGTTTAGTGTGACACTGCGTTTCTGAGTTACACGTATTGTGTCTATATCCCTGCTTTCCCATATTTCAATGTTTGCCTGTCTCTTGGACCTTGTTTTTTATGTTTGGACTGTTTGCCTGTGTGTTTGACCCATCGCCTGTTACATGGATTATGATTTTGAATTGCCTTAAAGGACAAGTTCGGTATTTTACTCTTAAAGCCCTGTTTACAGATCGTTTCTGATGAAATAGAACGGTTAAGATTAAAATTTTGACACATGCTGCTGTCCCGAGAATTTTAGGTTTATTTCTCTTTCCCCCCCACCTACAGAATGGCTGCATAGGTGCACTCGAACATATCCTTCCTAAAACGCATTAAACTTTCGTTTACAAAGAGATGAAACTCACCGAGTGGTCAGGGGTGTTCACTGATATGCTCATACAAAAATCGCTGCAAAATATGCTTTCCAACAGGTGTTTTACCATTCGTTGTAAAACTGTGGATCTATTTTTCCAAACGTCTCACACCCGTAGATTCTTCCGTTGAGAGCTTGAATAATAGACACTCCAGCCCAGTTGGTGGCGATAATGCACCTTTGCCAATTGCAAGCAAACCACTGGCATTTCATTGAATACACAGAAGAAGAAGAAGCGGCGGAGTAATACCGTACCTCACACAGCTCTTTCAATACAAGTCAATGGAGTTGGACAAAAACTACGATAAAACCTGTTGGAAAGCATATTTTGCAGCGATTTTTGTATGAGCATATCAGTGAACACCCCTGACCACTCGGTGAGTTTCATCTCTTTGTAAATGAAAGTTTAATGCGTTTTAGGAAGGATATGTTCGAGTGCACCTATGCAGCCATTCTGTAGGTGGGGGGGAAAGCGAAATAAACCTAAAATTCTCGGGACAGCAGCATGTGTCAAAATTTTAATCTTAACCGTTCTATTTCATCAGAAACGATCTGTAAACAGGGCTTTAAGTGTAAAATACCGAACTTGTCCTTTAAGAAAGCTGTGTTTGGATCCTCAACCAAAGTCTTGGAGCAGTTTTTGACAGACTGTTAGGTTATGGTTAGATGTTAGGGTTAGTAGACTAAGTTTAGGCTACATGAAGTTGCTTATAGTAAGTAGAATGTCTCTTGGGGGAGCATCAAAATAAAGTGTTAGCAGATATTAAGCAGACAGTCTATTAATACACTTGCAAAGTCAAAGTAGAATGTTTAAAGTGGACTATCAAAATAAAACGTCACCTTAATTGTTCATATTATGACATATAAATTAAGCTTTTAAAAAAATAATTGATGTATGTTTTTTTGTGTGAAATGTACAAGGTTTATTTATCCGTGCTATTTTATTACTCAAACTTACTTCACACTTCAAACTGAAACAATTATAAGGCGTGATGTAAAAGGTGTTTAATGAGACCTGAAAATCTAAATGGGTTATATTGTGTGCTGAAAGCAAATATAGTTTGAAGGACAGATGAAGAGCAGTGGAAATGCATAACATACTTAGTCTGAAGTTAATGTCTTATAGCAAGCACTGAACCATCTTGCTTTAGTTTTAAACATGTAGATATGATCTTCTGTGCAGGCATTGTGTGTGGTGTAAATGATGGATCTGGGATCTCATTCCTGAGCACTTTTCTTTTGCTAAAACCGTTCTGCTCTTCTACCTGCTGATTGCATTAGCCTCTGAAAGTGTATCACGCGTTTCATACCACAGCACTCTAATCAGTTTCCCAAGTAATGACTGACCAGACCTCCAAGATGTGACTCTTGTTTCCTTCTGGACAAAAACAACCTCAACGTTTATTCACATTACCGGAGGCATATCAAATGCATTTGTGCTTCATCATTTATTGTGAGGTTTAGTTTTTGATCTCCAACATAATTCTTTTAAAGAACAGTTTTAAGTGAATTGTAAAAAAATTCACAGTCTAATTTTAAAGGGGTTTGAGTTTACAAATAAGACTTTGTAATTTAATTTCAGTGTAATTTCACTCTTCAATAAACACACTTAATGTAAAATATGTATTTATGTAAGCCATGCCAGGCATGTCTTGCCATACTGAAATGAAACTGATACGCATAATGGTGTTCTGAGTTAAAGGATTTTGGGGAACTGGGTTGAGCTTTCAGTGATAATTGTGGTAATTAAACCATATTCCTGCTTTCATGTCCTCTTCTCTTTACTTTACTAAGTTAGCTTTCAGTCCTCAAATGCATGAGAGAATACTACTGTTTTGGTCACTAGTCTCTGTGTCAGCATGTCAGCTATTATGAAATCAGCCTTTTGTTGCCTCAAAACATACTTCCATGATGCTTGTAAAAATGCCATCATTTTGTAAATCAGTTGACCACTTCTTAGGATTCATAATGTGATCTACTGATCTTAAAGGGTTAGTTTACCCAAAAATGTCTGTCATTATTTACTCACCCTCATGTCGTTCCAAACCCGCACGACTTTTGTTCATCTTCGGAACACAAATGAAGATCTTTTTGATGAAATCTGAGAGATTTCTGTCCCTCCGTTGACAGCTACGCAACTACCACTTTGAGTTTGGTGCTTCAAAAAGTTAATAAAGAGATTGTAAAACTAATCCATGTGAATTGAGTGGTTTAGTCCTCAAAATTTTCTGAAGAGACACTATCGCTTTATATGATGAAGAAAGTTATAGTTGCGTATCAACGGAGGGACAGAAAGCTCTCAGATTTCATCAAAAAGATCTTCATTTGTGTTTCGAAGATGAACGAAAGTCTTACGGGTTGAGTAAATCTTTTTTGGGCGAACTAACCAATAAAAGGAAACATGTAAAGCTCTATTATAACTGTTACCTTCTTCAGATGATTGATGTGGCATGTTTGCAAGGTGTTTTCAGTCTTTTCGTCTTTTTGTGTACAACCTTTCATTAGAACTGCAAAAAATACACCTTCATTCAGGGGTGAGGCAGGATAATTACATAGAGAAGGTGATGGTTAAATGTGTTTAAAGGCTTCACTGCTGTTGTCACACTGACTGAAAGGTAGTTTCTGTATACTGGCAAATGCCATTTAAGACATAATGGGTGAACTTGTGTTTTAGTTTACCTAAAACTAGCTGTTTCCATCCGTTCTGAATTTATATTTTGTGGAAAATCATATCGCAAAAAATAAACTGCAAGTAAAGAAGTGATTCCATTCCAAAAAGTTTATGCAAATATGGCAATTTTATTCACATCTTGGTGTATACATCCAGCATTTTAAATGCAATCTCACAATTTGAATACATGTGGGCTAAAGAAATTGTAGGGTTTCAGAAAACTTATAAATAAGTCATATGAACTACCATTTAAAATTTGGGATCAGTAAGATTTAATAAAAAAAGCAATTAATACTTTTTATTCAGCAAGGATGCATTAAATTGATCAAACTTGACAGTAAAGACATTTATAATTTAGCCTAACAAAAGATTTGTATTTGAAATAAATGGCATTATTTTGAACTTTCTAGTCTTTAAAGAATTCTGAAAAAAATGTATCCCCAAAAATATTAAGCAGCACAACTGTTTTCAACATTGATAATAATAAGAATTGTTTCTTGAGCAGAAAATGTGCATATTAGGCTGATTTCTGAATGATCATGTGACACTGAAGACAGTAATGATGCTGAAAATTCATATGTACATTTTCAGGTTGGAGTGGCATAAATAAATGCATAACTAATCTGATTCATTACACCCTTATCCTTTAATGATGAGTTTGAGACTTTGGCTAAATGGTTTAAGGTCTTTGTCATCCTTTTAGCAATGGTGGATCGAGTTTACACAAGATATTTCTGTGAAAGAATGTGTTCTCATAGATTTGTACATATGACTGAGACATGTTAACAATAACATTAGTTCTTCTATTTTTGTACATTTATTTCCAGGTTTGTTGGACAAAGAGTCTCTAAAGGAAGTGGATGAGGACATGGTGTCAGAGGTGGACCTCAACAACACTGTCACAGAAGAGGAGCGAGAGGAAATGGAGAATGAACTGACTAAGGTACTTTCCCCAATGTTTTCGGGCTGTAAACTAGGAAAACGAGGTGCAGTGCAGGCACATTAAGAGCTGTTTTATCCTTAGAAACAGTGTTAGTCTGTGAACTCAAAGGCCACAAAGCTCAAGCAGAAATTGTCTCGCATGTTATGCAAATCCTGCAGATCTGTCATTTTCCTTCTTTGCATGTTGTGACTCAATGTAAAAAGTGCAAAGGAGATGACCCTTAAAAATGACTTTTATTTGTGAAAAAGTGTAGTTAGGTTAGTATTGACATGTGATCCAGTTTACTGTACTGTAGTCACTGAAATTTACTGTGCTGTTGCCGCACAAACGGCCTGCATTATCTCGTCCAGAACATACACCCTTGATTGGAAATCATGTGACCTAAGCTTTTCCATTTTTTTCCCTGGGCTATTTGATCCCCCCAGATCCACACAGTCCATTAAGCCATGTAAGGCTGACGTTAACTGTATCACAGTACTTGTGTGTGAGACAGAAAGGACAAAAAGAGTGGACAATTCATATTAAAACTGCATTATTTGTTGTTCAGTTGTACATTTTCTAGCTGTTATATATAAATCTGAAAAGCATCACAAGAGCTTCTCAGCCCCCAACCTTGACCTATTTTCCCTCTGTCAGTTAGAAGAAGAAATCACTACTTTGAAACAAGTCCTGGCCTCCAAAGAAAAACGTCACTTGGAGTTGAAACAGATACTAGGGATCACACCCTTGAGTGAACTACGACAGAACTTCAGCAAGAGCTGGTACGACATGCAGACCAGCACTGCGTAAGTACAGTAGTGTTTGCTAAACCCTGTGATTAATGTCATCTTTCGTTGTGGCTTATTGTGACTACAGAGGCATGCACCTTTTCAAGAGGAAAATAGTGGGGGTTATGACACATGACCAAAATGATGGACAAAAAAAACAACACTTTTTAACAACCTAGTAGTTCTTCAGATATTACCTTTCGTGTAATGTAGCTTTTTGTGAAAGTAAAAGGTCTGCAAAGTTTCAAAGATCAGAGTGCATGATACATGGAGACAAATAGAGAACCAATTCTGAGTTGTCAGTAGTTAGAGCCGTCAGTAAAGTTACACTTAATTTTAAGGTGACATAGTTACGTTGTACTTACTCAAATATGTACTTAGTAATATTACTTAACTACATGTATTTCCTATATTACGATTAGGGTTTGGTTTACTTGTAGTTAAGCTATTACTCATTATTACTATACTAAGTACATGTAGTAACGTGTAACTTAAAATAAAGTGTTACCCCTGTTTTTTACTAACATGCTTCCTTCTTAAGAATGAATTGCAATCTGAAAGAGCATGTTGAAACTGCTGTGTTTCCCTGTGTCAATGTATATTTAGGTTATAGCTCTCATGATGTGATCCATATCTACTTCAATTCACATTCAGTTATACAAATAGCGCCTGTCTGAGACCCTTTGCACGGTAATTATGTCACTGCGACAAGGCTTCCTGCACATCCCTCTTTCGCTTTATACTTACACACTGAACATAGACATAATCAAATGGCCTATTATTGTCAATGAAAGGGAAATAGTGTAGAGGCTTACTTAAAATTACTTCTCATAGTGAATAACAGCTATTCTGTTTTTAAACAGATTAATACACAGGTTACAAGCATGATGAATAGAAACAATTCATAAGCAAAGATTATGTGAATTTATGATATCAGAAAAACAGTTATTTATTATACATTAATTCATTTAGCAGACACTTTTGCCCAAAGTGTTGCCCATTCTCGTTAGCTCTGGTGGATTGACTTGTTGAAATGTTATTTTTTGGAAATCAAATCTGCTAGAAAGTTTGCTTATAGAACAATTCTATAAACTAACATTCTGTCTCCAGACTTAACTTTCGCTATTGACACTTTAATTATTTGACACTTAAACTTTTTTTTTTGAGTTATAGTTTAACATTATAATCGTTAGAATAACATTAAAGGGTATGTTTATATGATAATAAGTATGTCTAACTCTGTTTATATCCCCATGTTCATCTGGTCATTAAGTTACTACAGTGTCATGGTAACTAGCATCTCAAATGAAAAGCCCTTCTCATGTCGCAGTTGGCATGGGCTGAGAGGGACAAACTGATCAGATGGCGTCTTCTGACCGATCTGGATCATTTCTGTATTAGTCTGAGTGACTCATTCTTTCATCAATTGACTAGATTTCCAGCTCCTACAGTTGATTGTTCTTGGGTCAGTCTAGATGTGCTATTATTCAAAGCATGTAATTCCACAATGTGATTCACCTTACATAATTAAGCTGCGAAATGTACCTTGTAGCATGACTAGTTCACCCAAAAATAAATATTCTTTCATAATTTATTCAGCATCATGTCATTCCAAACCTGTATGACTTTCTGTCTTCCATAGAACACAAGAGGTTTTTTTTCGCGCAGTTCACACTGCACTTTTCCTTATGACATGACAATGACAACTTGTGTACTATAGTCTTCTGAAGACATAAGATAGCTTTATGTGAGAAACGCAAGTTTTTGTCTTGTCTTGTGACTGATCGGAATGTGCCACTTTGGATACTGTATGTGTAAAATGTTATTAAATGTTTAAAGTTTTGTTGAGGAGCTTTTGGGTCAAAATAATTTTGTGACTTCTTATTAACTTGCTGTCTAAAATGTGATGGGACTCTCAAATAGACATTTATGAAAAAGCATAGAATAAGGAAGTCACTCACTCTTATCCGGGCTCAACGAGGAGGATTTTTTTTATTGGCCCCGCTCTGCCTTAAGATATAAGGTTATAACACCAAATTTCAGATACCAGTGAAATTTCAGTGAAATTAGCATTATGAATCCACTGTTCCCTTTGTGGACTATCTTCTTGTATTCTCTATACTGAAGCAGCATTTCTTCCTGTTTTGTGCGAGATCATACAGAAAAAGTGAAGTAAAGTTCTTCTTGATTATAATTCAGAAAATGCACCTTTTGTGTCTGTAGGCTACTTGGTTTAAAGTTTGTTCTCGTTCTCTAGTCTCCTTTGGGAACTGGCATGCCTAATATTTTAATGTCATGTTTAATGCACTGTAACATACACTAAAGATTTAACCATATAGGTTACAACGGGGCTAAAGGCACTGTCCATCCTCATGGACTTGCTGTGAGATGTTACTCCACTCTTCCACCAAGGCACTTGCAGGTTCTCAAACATGTCTGGTTGGTTATATGTGGTTTGGGACTGCAAGGACGATCACCTGTCTCCCTGTAGCACTGTCAGACATTGCAGTTTATTGCTCTGGCCACATCTGCAGTCCTCTTGGCTTGTTCACACACCTGTAGGCATCTTTCTCCTGGTGGTTTTCAGAGTCAGTAAAAAGGTCTCTTTAGTGTCCTATTGGAACTGTGTCTTTGTCTACTACCTGGACAATGTTAGTGTCTTAAGGACTGTTCCAAAGGTGCATATGCAATAATTGTTTTTGGTTCATTGAACAAGCATGAAAAAAATAGGTTAAACCCTTTACAATAAAGATTTGTAAAGCTTTTTATAAAATTGTCATTAAAAATACAGTATCCTTAAAAAGGGATGCTTCTTTTTATTGCCGAGTGTATATATATATATTTAGTTTTCTGAAATATTTAGTTCTATTTTATTTATCAGTGACAATATTTGTTATTTTTGTACTGTTCTGGCAGATACAAAAAGACATCTGAGACCCTGACCACAGCAGGACAGCGGACCTCAACTGCCTTCAGCAACTTGGGCACTACCATCACCAGGAAGTTCGGGGATATTAGGTACAATGTCCCTTCCCCCTCTGCCTCTTTCTGCTGTCCTGTCATTTCCTGTTTTGTTTTTTTCCCCTCTAGGGATCTCTCACAAACACATAGTTCACACATGCTGTGTATGTTGCACAGTGAAATGGCAGTGGTCTTGAGGCGCTTACCTCGGACAGTCTGATTGAGAGGCACGTTTGTGTTATGTAAGCCTCATTTAAGCAGCTTTCAGTGGGCCAGATTGGAGGCAGATCCAGCTGGAAGAGAAATAAGAGCTTGTGATGGCATGAAGAATTTACCAGCTCCTCTTCACTGGCTTCTGGATGGTTGAGACTTTCTGTGACAATAGATGCTTTCAGAAGTGTCATAGTCTACAACAGGGTGATCAATGATTGACTGTTGACAGTTTGTTTGAGTTATATTGTAATGGTCATGCTTTAAAGATGGCCATCTTAAACACTGCAGAAAATCAGTATATTAACCATTTTTCTTAATGAATATATATTCTTAAAACAAGATATTGAGAAGCAACATTTTGTACTATAATAGAACTGTTGTCAGAATATATGTTATGCATTTATATTTTTTTCTAATAAGCTTATATTAATATGTATGCATAACAGTATATTTATTCACATACGTCATTTATTATACATACATACAGTATATATATATATATATATATATATATATATATATGCATTATTAGTAGTGCTTATCAAATTAGAGTTTCTTGTTTTAAGGATGTTTAGGTAAGTCAGAAATATAGATAAAACATTGGCAAAATATAAGAACTTTTGCAGAAGTGTTAAAGGATATTCATTATGTTGTATGCTCTTATTAGTGCATTTTAAGACAATCTTATTCATTAATGAATTACAGAGATATAATACTGAAAATCAATGAAGCCCAGTTCTAATTTATTACTCACTCCTGCATTTACTTTAGCAAAGTAGTGTTGATTTTACTGTAGATCCAATACCTCCTACTTTATTTTACTTCAGCATGTTTGGCCTTCAGGTACTGTATCCCATGAGGTATGTGTGTTTGGTTGCCAGTGTGTGACGCTGTCTCTCTGCATGTGTCTGGGGGGTTTTCTACCTCATGTTTGCAGTGAACATTCAAAGAACAATGTGTAGCCTTGCATGCTCATCGGCTCCTAGCTATAGCAGCAGAGCGCATGATGATACAGTTCACACTGGATGACAAGTAATGCTTTTTGCTTCTCAGGATTTCATCAATATCTTCTACTTCAAAAATGAACTTTTTATTTTGTTTAAATAATGATAAATCTTATTGTTGTGCAGTCCTGAGTGCTACGTTCACTTCACCAGTCCAAAAATGGCAGTATTGGGAATGGTTAATGTTCAAAGCAAATGTAATATACAGTGGCCCTAAAAAGTACACTTAAGTCACACTTAAAAATGTATGAATACATTTGCATTAGATGCACACTTTTAAAGCAGAAAATTTCACAAGGTTTCCCATGACAAAACAATTGTTCAAAATGAAGACAAAGTATTTGTAATTTGTGTGATCTTGAGGGAAACTGACTTCATGCATCGACCAAAAATTAACTTAACGCCAGTTGGCCAAAAGTTCTTTTTTTGGTGTTCATACATTAAGTGTAACTTAAGTGTCCAAATAATTTTTGTGACCTCTGTATTAAAATTCATTTACAAAATCAGTTGTTGTGGTTTGAGTCTCATATGACCAAATGTTGCATGGCCTATAATCTGTCAGCAAAAATGATTTACATTGTTCTTTCCCTATCTCTGATGCGCACCAAAGGTCGCATTCCATTGGGTAAGATATTGTGTTCATAGATCCCAGATAGAGATGAGCGATAGCTGCTTTTCTTTTAGCATCTGCATGATGCATGAGAACAGTGACGGTGCAGAAACTAAATCTGACTTAAAGACAGGACTCCCATAAATAATCAATATGGGTCTGAAGGGGTATTCAAATATCTGAGCAGTTAATATGAATATTTCAATACAATTTCAATTTTTATTTCAATACAATCATACATGGTTCAATGTCTGAGACTATGGCATAGCATTATAGACTGTTCTTATTTTATTTTTAATTTTCAGCAAATCAATGAAGATCCAAAATCACAATCATTTCTTTGTCTCCCACTTACTAAATCAGCATCTGTTGTTTTTCTTTGTGAACTATTTATGACAAATAATGCATGTAATACTCTTTGATAAATAGCAGAACCCCTTTCTTCCACCTGCTTTGAGTAGATGTTTTTTTTTGTTTTTTTTAAGTGCAAAATGATCTGTACAGTTATCCAGTTCACATGCAGCTTACTACCAGTATAGCTATAACAGGAATCTTTGCCTTTATGAGATAGTTATACGTATAGTCCATTGGAAAGTTCAAAGCCGTTCAAAAGTATGGGGTCAGTATTTTTATTTTTGAAAGAATTTAATACTTTTATTCAGCACCGATGCATTAAATTGATACAAAGTGACAGTAAAGACATCTATATTGTTACTGTTACAAAAGATTTATATTTCAAATAATATTATAAAAATATTAAGTCAACTGTTTTCAACATTGATGATAGTAATAAATGTTTCTTGAGCAGCTAATCAGCATATTAGAATGATAGATCATGTGACACTGAAGACTGGAGTAATTGAGCTTTTCCATCACAGGAATGATTTACAAAAATCTAAACGACCCCAAACTTTTGAACGGTGGTGTAGATGTAGTGAAACTTAAATATAACTAGAATTATAACTGTTCAATTATTAGCATTTGACATGTCTTAGTTATTTGCAATGTATTTCTTTGTCCATGATGATGATTGAACCTCTCTTTTGCTTGGCCATGCTTTCATGGGACAGCTATTCTATACGCCATTCAATGAGCATGCCTACAATGAGGTAAATATGTGTGACAGCTTGCTTTGCATGTTTATTTCTTTTATTGCATTTAAGCATCAAATAATGTGATACCACATATATCATATGCATATGTAAAACAGTACACTACAGGTTGAGTGTTTTATACAGTTCGATTTATACCGACGTGGTTTTGTTGCATTAAATATCTGTAATTAATGGTAATACCTGCATGTACCAACTTTTTCATCACACAACAAAAAACCTGGAGAGGATGTTAGGACTCCTTTTGAATGGACCAAGTTTAGAGTTGGATTAGGTTTGGTGAAACGAGTAAAATGAAATTGTCTTTATTCCACAGGAACTCACCTAGTTTCAAGTCCTTTGAGGAGAAAGTCGAAAGCACAGTTTCAAACATTAAGGTAAGCCTGACATAAAATGACCTTATTAGTGGTCAAACACTAACTTTGTTTGTCCCTTAGTTCAGTGCTGTTAATAATTGATCAGCTTATCATTGGGAGTTTTCAACTTCACTGTGCTTGTTGTCAACACACTATCCAATTTTATGAGAGTTTTGTGTTGTGAGCAGTCAAAGGTTGGAGGAACAGGAGGTGCAGGCAGTTTTGAAGAGGTCCTGTCATCAGCGGCCCATGCCAGCGCCCAGGACACCCCTACTAACAACGTTACTGAGAGCGGTGAGCGCTCATGCTGAAGATGTTAAAGGTCTACAGGTGGAACTATGATGCCTCCTAGTGGTCTGGAGACCACAGTGAAAATTGCTCCGGGGGGCCCACGACACAGTAATACATGCCTTCAGATGTATGCTGGTGAATTATCCGTGCAAAATATTTAGTATTTTTGTACGGAAGGAAAACAACCAAGTGGAGCATGTTTATTCTATAACTTTTCTTCAAAATATATGTATGTTTTTCAAGGAGACTGCCTTTGGTGTAGTCCTGCGTTACTTTATCATTATTTATACTAACTCAACATTGTGTTAACAGCAACAAAGCATGATACATTTCCAGGACTAAAAATAATGGATGAATATCCAATCCTAAGAGAAGTACTTGAAAGAATGTTTAACTAAATGGATGTTAACTTGCTTTTTTTCTGTCATAAATCTGTTAATGCTCCTTTTCCTGCTGTATACCCCACAACTAGAGCACATGTTTGCTGATAACAGACGCAAACAGCAAATTAAGGATATATGTTTTACTGCAGTCTATTCATTTATCTAATATGCCTGGTGTGAATTATTAATTGGCAACAATAATTGTCACTGACCAAAAATGTATAGCATTATTATGTCCTGTTTTTTTTTCCATACATTTGTGTAAAATGTTGCAGCTTTATATATTTAACATTGACATTTAAGTCAATCATTGTTTTAAGGAAGAGGATTTCATAACCAAAATCTTTCTTCAAAGTGTTGTGTTGAGCTGCGTTCATTGATAACGTTAGTCATTAAACGTTTTTTTGCAAAGTCACCAAGTCCCGGCTCATCAGTCATGAAATAAAGGTGAACTGAACTGAAATCATAAACCATAACATGAGGATTATTAATTTTACTGTTCCCTCATCATTAAGACAGTAAAATGTGGCAAAGTCTGTGCAAAGACCTTCGATTCACTTTGTTTGTTGTCCCTGCTTCATGCTTTGCTTTCCACTTTTTCTGTCAAAATTACAGAACTGTAGAACTGATTATGTTTACAACCATATTTTGAAAGTTGTTAGAATTATTGCAGGACGAGTTGTTTACATTTCCCTTGTGTTTTGATGCGTTTAACAAAGTAAAATCAGGTTCAGTGGTCATAAAATCTTTTTATTAAAGAATGTAATACAGGAAGGCAGTAAAATACTGATCAAAAGAAAAGTTAAAAAACACAGTTTCACATATTCCCATTTGATTTTAATAAAAAGGTTGATTTCTATTAATAAAATTACAACCGTGGAAACAAACCATGTCCTGCTGAACATTCAAACAAACAGGAACATCACACAACCACAAACCATGCTTCTGTACAACGAAATAAGATAATAAAACAGAATATCTCGACAAAATAAACACTCTTGTGCACAGACGTGTGGAGGTAGCTTCATTGCCTGACAGGAATGGAGATCATGGTGTTGCTAGGGTGTGAGAGCTTGTGTCAGTGGTCTTCTCAGTAGCATTATCTCCTTTGGCAGCGATGTGGCGAGCTCTTTCCTCATTCAGACTCTTCACCAGACTCAACACCTCTGGGTGATGGAACCTGCCTGTAATGAGAGGGGAAAATACATCTGAGTCATACAGCAGTCAAAAGAGTTAGTGTATGTCCTAAAGACAAGGGTCTCTATCTGTCTAGATCAGGGGTGCCAAACTCGCACGTCCTGATTTTGCAGAGTTAGACGCATTGATCCTGGAACAACATTCCGTTTTAACCATATCCCTGCCCCTAAACCTAACCCTACGCTAAAGTTATCCCTAAAAATTATAGGTGAATCACACTGATGTAGAAGCACTTAACCCTGGTGGTAAGCCTAAACTTGACATGAACTGTAAACTTGTCCCTTAAATTTGATTGGTTGATTGGAATGTTGAAACAAAGATGTTGATCCAGGAATATGTTGCACTTGGTGAAATCAAGTTCTGTGCTACACATTCCTGCAGAGTTTAGTTCCAAACCTGCTCAAACACACACACCTGTAGTCTTCAAATAATCCTGAAGGACTTGAGTAGCTGGATCAGGTGTGTTTATTTAGGGTTGAAGCTAAACTCTGCAGGAATGTGGCCCGAATTGAGTTTGACACCCCTGATTTAAATCAATAGCAATATTCAATATAAAGTAGGGGTGAATTACATCACAAAACTCATGGTTTCGGATCATACTGTGTTTTTTGAGTCATTGATCGGATCATTTTTTGGATCAGCAAACAAAAGTGGGTGGGGGGGAGACAAATATAACTAGAGAACACCTTAAGTACTTCAATACAACAGCTAAATCTACTAGCCAAACTAATCAAATTCAAGTAAACAGTATTTTTCAAGTAGTTCCAACAGTAGTATTCAGGTACATAAATTGAATAATCAAATGTAAATAGCACTGCAGAGTCTTCAGTGTATAAATTAAATATAATTGATATTTTTGATATTCTCTTAGTCTTTTGTTGCTTTATCATCTTCTTGCGCTTGAATAGTTTTAAATTGCTTGAGTGTTTAAATTGGCAGAACTTAAAAACAAATCTAAAATGTAAATGATAAACTTTCACTTTATGATGGTCAAACTTTGCAATTACTCTGCGAATCACATGCGTGCCGAACGGTGGGGCCGGATCTGTGCGGATCAGCTACAATCCGTTACACCCCTAATATAAAGATATTGCATTTAAAGCAATAATTGCAAGTATGAAAACTATAAGTTATTGCAAAATGGCCTATTCAAAAATATGTGTGGTGAGACAGAATCGATTTGTACATTTGCAGTTCTTTATAGGAGTGAACGGCCACTGTTGGGCACATCTAATACAATTTACTTTGCTTGCTCTTCTTAGAATTACTTATATAATTAGATCCTGAGCTTAGAAGTTAGAAAACAAGATCAAACCTTCAGTGGAGGTGAAGAACTCCTGGAGTCTGCCAGGTTTCCCCTCCAACTCTTCATATTCATGAGCTTGTATTATCATCTCCAGCTGGTCGAACTCTTTCACCAGTTTGGCTTCTGGACTGGACTGAGCCTCATACTCCTATGAGGGATGCAGTCCAGTTTATAATGTCATTCTGAACCAAAATAAAAGGAACTTGGTCCTGTGGTTTCGTTTTGATCATTAACTGACCTCCCATAAGTTGTAAATCTCTTTCCGCAAGCCATCATCTAACAGGCCTGTGATATGCACCATTGCCTCCTAAAGAGAAAGATTCTCAATGTTTAATGTGTACACAAACAAAATATTTTAAATGTAAAATTAAACTTAAAACCATCATACATTTTCCCTTCTGTGCTTCTCTGTTTTGCTAACATTGTCTGCAGGAGCAATATCTCCCACAATACACTCAGCCAAGTCATGAACTAAAGCCAGCTTCATGCATCTGTGAAGAGAAGAGATGATCAATTATGTGAATGCATCTAATAAACTGATCGTTATTATTTACTTTGCACATCTTTGTTTTTAATTTTAAATAATTTTATTAAACTTCTAGACATTTTATACAATTTATGTTGCTTGAAATTAGCTTTCTAGAACATTTATGCATAAGCCTCAACAGTTTTTTTAATAAAAACTTTGACTGGTATGAATATGTATATGAATTGATATAGAAATAAATCGAACGAGTGTGACTGAAACAAAACGAACTGCACAAGTGTGAATGAATCCTAATGAACCGAACACGTATACATGAATCTAGATGATTCACACAAGTGTGAATGAATCCTAATGAATCGAACAAGTGTAAATGAGATTGATTTGCGCACTAAATGAACAGCGCTAATCTGAAGGAATCTCAATGCACTGCACAAATGTGAATAAACTCAATGAGAAGGATAAATGAGTCTAATGAACCGAACAACAGTGAATGAATCAAAATGAACTACACATAATGTCAATCAATCTCAATACACTTCACAAGTATGAATGGTTAAATGAATTGACTCCTCTCTAAAACCCCGCCTTAAAGTCTCTAGTAACCAATCATGCTTTAGCAACTGTTGCCACACGAACTTTTGTTTCTCTCACAACAAGGATCTGTGTTTATTTGGATAGATTTATACACAATTCTATGGAAATGATCGAAAAACACGTTACAACGTCGTTGAAGTTACTTATAATCGTAACACAAGAACCCGAGGAGGATAAGTTAACTTAGTATTTTGTTCAATCTGTTTCTCAACCTTATGTGAATAAGCGCGTGCCGTGGATTAAACCGTCAACCCTCATTCACAAATAAACAGAAGAACATCAGCGTTAGTTCAAAGGTAAATAGTCGACATATATGTAAATAAACCTCGGTTTATGACCCCTCATACAAACCTTTCTTTATTGATACTGATGTCCTTTATTGTTAATGCCATCATTGACATTCTGTACATATGATCAGACACACTCTCAGGCTGTTTGATATTTCTGTACACCCATCCTGTTCGTGGTACGCGCTGTAACACAAGCAAGCGTTAATATAGCAGACATGTTAACCTGCAAAACATTGTACTATTACGAATTTCACTTACTTTTAGCTGTCCGACTAATTTCATGAATTGTAACATGTTGTCCATTCCGTTGACCGTTACACCAGCCAATAGAATGCCGAGTGCCGACGTCAACGACCCGGATGTAAAACCGAGAAAATTGAGAGAGTAATGACATTCAGCCGCCACTAGATGGTGACAGAATACAAGCAAGTCAATGGAGTCAAGTCAAACAACATCTGTAAGTACTTCAAAAATAATCAATTCTATGCATACAATAGATAGATTACCATTTATGAATAAAATGAGCGTTCCTATATGTAAGAAAATAGTGCCATATTCAGTGCATCTTTTTTAATATTTATTGATTTTTTTATCATTAAAAAATTAAATAAGTATTTTCATATAATTTAATGGATTAAATCAAATCTTTACCAATAAAAAAGTATCAAAGCATATCATGATATCAACTCACTTCACAGTGTAAACAAACACAGTATCAAGTCTTGTTCTTTCAAGTTTCTGTGGGAAAATATCACTGTAAACCTGAAAAACATGATCCATTCAAGATTTGCTACTTTATAATAGA
This sequence comes from Squalius cephalus, assembly GCF_949319135.1. Lineage (NCBI taxonomy): Eukaryota > Metazoa > Chordata > Actinopteri > Cypriniformes > Leuciscidae > Squalius > Squalius cephalus. Next base: position 29,949,135 of record NC_137133.1, on the reverse strand, counting down.
TTGAAATCATGTGCTTCTTAAATTTTAATAATTTAACCATCTTTTGACTGTAAATGTTATAAAAATCATTCTTCCCTCAGTTGTTTTGGCCTTGACATATGCATTGTCTACAATGTTTCCTTTAAAGTGAGTGAGTGGGATTGACAAACGCACATTCCTCAGAGACTACGAAACTGATTCAAGGATGATTTAAGAAATGCTTCTCTGGTAAAGCTTTGCATTACAGTATGCATATTGATTTAAGATTTAACCACAATCATTTTCAATTTCATACAGCAGTGATAAGATTCAAATGAGTGTGAGACGGCTGACTCATTATTTACAGGATACGTGTCTCTTTTTTGGGGGGCGTGTGCTTGTAGTGACAGATATAGCTTTCATTCTGTGATGGTCATCTTCCCCTACCTATGTCACCGCTTTTTCTCATGACACCGTTTCCTGGAGGTACGCTCTATTTGTAGAGGGTTTGTAGTCAATACATCCTGCTCGTGGGTGTTCTGGTTATCACTTCTTGAACATCCATCAGGAAGGATGTGCTGTGGATATTTTGCTCATTGTGGGAAATTAAGATCAGTGATTCAGTGGAGGTGAAGAACTCCTGGAGTCTTCCAAGTTTCCCTGCTTTAGTGAAATACCATTTAAAATGATTAGCTCATGCATGCATAGGGTTTTATAGTGAAAGTGTGTCTGTTTAGCATAAATGTATTATGTAAAATTATAGTTTCGGTGTTGGTAAATACTTATTTTTTAACACTAAATGACGTGAAAAGTAAGTCGTAGAAGTTAATTGATAAGATGAATTCAGATGATTCATCCAATAAATACAAATAAAATCTCACCGGTAAATTAAATTCTTCATGTTTTTATTTTATTTTATTTTTATGCTCACCAAGGTTGCATTTATTAGACCAAAAAGTGATTAAATCTGCATTTATTTGATATTTTTGTCCTGTGAATAATTGCTCCAGTCTTCAGTGTCACATGATCCTTCAGAAATTATTCTAATATGCTGATTTATTTCTTATTATCAATGTTGAAAACAGTTGTGCTGATTACTATTTTTGTGGAAACCATGATTTTTTTTTTTTTTTCAGGATCTTTTAAAGGAGAACTCCGGTCAATTTTAACATTGAGCTCATTTTTTTGTACATTTGGAGTGCTGTCAGTACAGAGAACAACGACAAAAATCGGTGTTGCCTACACCGTGTTATCCTCTTTTTAAAATTTGCACCCTGTTGACTTCAATGGGGCAAGTTTTAAACCTGCTTTTAGCCTCTTAACATCCTTGATGTGTCATTACAAGTGCCCAGCCAATGTGAGTGATTCCTTCAGAGTGAACACGGGTGAATCTGACTGCAGTAGACGTGAAAGATATTAATAAAAATGAAGTTAATTCAGCCAGCGCACATACCATACCCGACTACTGTGGACTTTGACCGAAAACACGAAATAAATACAGGTATGTGCGCTGGCTGAATTATTATCATTTTTATTAATATCTTTCACATCTACTGCAGTCAGATTCACCCGTGTTCACTCTGAAGGAATCACTCACATGGCTGTGCACTTGTAATGACACATCAAGGATGTAAAGAGGCTAAAAGCAGGTTTAAATATTGCCCCATTGAAGTCAACAGGGTGCAAATTTTAAAAAGAGGATAACACGGTGTAGGCAACACCGATTTTTGTCGTTGTTCTCTGTACTGACAGCACTCCAAATGTACAAAAAAATGAGCTCAATGTTAAAATTGACCGGCGTTCTCCTTTAAGAAAGTTTAAAAGAACAGTTTTTATTTGAAATATATACATTTTTCACATTCACTTTTTTTCAGATTAATTTAATAAATCCTTAATAAATAATATTAATAATTTAAAAACCAAATCTTTTAAACAGTACAGTGTAAATTTCAGCATAAATATAAAATCTTATCTTAAATATAACAATATTTCTCTGTGATTCTTTCTGGATGTTTGATGTGATTTGCATTATTGCAAGTATAGTCTTCTAGTGTTGTTGTTATTATTATTAGATATTTACATCATTTAAACACTGAAACTGTGATTGTGGTTTAGATCACTTTGAAAATGAAATCAAGATAGGGCATGTTTTCACATGAGGCTTTTCAGATGTCATTTGAACCACTTCATCCCAGTGTTGTTTTCAACCTCATCTTCGTTTCAACTTGCGAATGATTCTGATTCTTGACCTCTGGGCCAGTAGGGAACACTTCTTTTCACACGTAGATGTGACGGGTGTCAGAAAAAGAACAACATCGACGTAGCTTCCGTTGTCAAAACAATGACAGCCGCACTCCTCTCTTTATTTACAGGAAACACATAGTTCCTTCCTCTCTTCTTCTGGCAGCAGAAAATAGACCCACAGCTGACTGCAGAAAGACACTGGGCTGCTGACCGCTCATCTCCCTAATTGTCTCTTCCTCTATATTTAACCATTCGGTTGTATTACATTTCAAGCGTTCCGCCGACCTTTGATCTCAGTTGACCAGAGAAGGTCTAATATTAGAAACAGAAGCTAAAAATGCTCTGGGAACTCTTTTGGGGGATTTTGCAGCTCTCTGGAAGTTGTGTGAACTGCCTCGGATGTGAAGAGTGGGATACGACAAGGGTTTCTCGTGAGAATGCGGCGCTGTCCCGTCAGTGGCGCAGGGGGATGTTTACAGAGGGCACGTGGGGTCTTCAGAGCATCACTCACAGGAGTGTGTTGGGGACGACGGCAGGTCTGCACTCGGCACCCCGCTGATACTTTAACAGGCCGTCCTGCTCTGTGCTGCGTTGTCTGTGTTTGTGATTAGATTCACGGGCCGCTCTGTTTACAGAGCAAAGAACTTCTGCAGCTCTGACCACATACTGCTTTATAGTCAAGTGAAAGTGACGTGCCAGATTGTTAAGGGTCAGAAAAGTAACTCATCTACATGCACAACTTTTATATTGATCACAATTTGGCCATATTTTTATAATGTGTGCCATGTAAACAACACACACACACACACACACAAAAAAAAAGTAAAATGTACTTAATTTTTTCAATTTCACACGTGGAATACGTACAATCTACTTAAATAAGTTAAGTTAAGAAAATAAATAAATAACTTTAACTTGGCTGGTTTAAATTCGATGAATAATTTTTACTTGGCTAATATCTGTTTTATGTACATTTTACTTAAATAATAAAACACTAAATCTAGCTAAAGAGCTTTACTTTGGGCATCTAAGTAAATATACTGTGTAGATAACATATCTACATAATATAAGTATATGCAATACCCATCTCAATACTTGGTACACAATAATGGTAACTTTCATTGGATCATTTTTGAGTATGAATGGGTCATTTTGAGTATAATGAACTCCAGATGTCACAAAACAGCCAGTTACTAAACCTAACAACAAAAACAGTGTAAATGCAGCTGGAAAACAGTGAAAATGCAACCTTATGAATTATGCATACCCCACTGCATGATGGGAACTCTAGTATCAGAAAGTTGAGTAGGTGTTAATTGATTTTGGTAACGTTGGTATTTACGTTTTAATTTCTACAAGCTTAAATTGAGTACTAAAATATAGAATTTACTTTGTTTGTTTTTTATTCTTGGCCACAGAATCATTTTTAGCAGTGACTAGTTGTTTACAATAACCAATATTCTGTTCTTAGAAATCCAAAGATGTGTTGCGTTGGCATATTCCTGTATAATCAGTCTTATTTGGAAATATGACTGTAATGGGATATTATTTTATAATATCTTATATTTCTGGGCAGTTCCCAATGAAAGTAATCCTTTATGCATGCAGAAATCTAATTTCTGCAGACATTTCTTTCCTTAAAAGAACATCTATACAGAAACAAACGACTCTATAACTCATAGCACACTTTGCTATTTATTGTGCTTCTGTTGTAATGAGTTTATTAAATCACTTTGCAGAATAACTAATAAATATGCAGAGTAATTATGGCCAGAATCTTTAATGATACTATAAAGAATACAAATTAGCATGTCTTAAATTGACTTAAAATAAACTGATTGCCACATGCACTACTGCTCAAAATGTTGTATGCAGTATGAGAAATATTTTTTAAATTAATACTTTTATTCAGCACAGATGCATTTAATTACTCAGGTCACAGCGAAGGCCCTAACCTTAACTGTAACATTATAACAAACAATTTTATTTTAAATAAATGTTGTTTGAACTTTGTTCATTAAAGAATCCTGAAAAATATTGTGCAGTACAGTTGTTTTCTAAATTGATAATATTAAGAAATGTTTAATCAAATCAGCAAATTAGAATGATTTCTGAAGGATCATGTGACACTGAAGACTGAAGTAATGATGCTTTAAATTCAGCTTTGAATTTTAAATTGTAATAATATTTCACAATACTACTGTTTTTACTGTATTTTTGATCAAATATGCAGCCTTTGTGAGCATGAGAGACTTCTTTAAAAACATCTCAATCTTCTGATGATCAGTATTGTATACAGATATATTCCTATAGCTGTAAAGCATGTAAAAAACAAATGGATGACATTTGGATCAGAAACGTTTAAGAAGCAATTCCTTGGGTTAATTTGAACGTTATATATAAAGCTTTACATTGACTCATTCGGGAGACTTTTATCCAAATCGACTTACAGTGCTTCAAGGTATACATTTACATAAATAAAACATAAACCTTCTTTTCCGTAGATTGCCATGGCGATGGGTGTTGGATCTGGAATCCCCCCGGCTGCCTATGCCGGGTGTCAGGGGGGCCTTTCCACCACAGTCACACATTGTGTGAGCGGACAGTGCTGGGGCGATGGTGGCTAACAAACAGCACTGGCAGTGATGGCTTGTGGGTGCTTTGTGCGGCAGGGCAGGCAGACAGAGAAGGGCCTTGTCCCGGAGGGCCGTGTGAATGAGGAGAGGTTAGAGCGGGGGCAGGTGTAACACGAGCCCCGGCAACGCCACTGTTCAAAAGAACACTACCTTGAAGTGAGCAACCTCAGCCCGGCCATAAACTGAGTTCAGCGGTGGGAAGGGGGGGGGGGGGGAGGCCACGCTGTTCCCTCTCAGGGATCACATTGGGGGTTCGCAGGCCTTTCTTCCTCAGAGGGAAGAGTCTGAAGAAAGGGACATTGTCATTCATGGCTCCTGAGCTTTGATTTAGAGCCCGTGAGAGGCTGCGGCGGTGATGCACAGTGAGAGGTCTGTGCCTCCGCTCTGCTCACTTCTTGTTAAAGTGGAGGTGAAGCCTTTGGCGGCCATGGAATCGATTATTGACGCGCTTTAAACGCAGTAGCACTACGTCCTCTTTGACGACAAACATGTTGAAATGCCATCATTTTGGCTCTGAAATTTAACTCCAGCGATGATGCCTAAAAGAGCAGCCTGGCATAAATGACATGCTGACTTGATATTTAGCTAAGCTAAACTTAAACTTAAGGCTGGTCTGTAATGTATACCAAGAAAGATTGTTTTTATGCTAAGATATTTATGCCAAAATATTTAGCTCTTGATTTTGCAGGAAGCGCATTGAGATACATCATTGACATTTTCTGGACCATTACTTTGTCTATCAGTCTGTCTGTCAGTCAGTCTCTCGCTCATTCACTCACTTACTCACGTACTTATAGGGATAGTTCACCCAAAAATGAAAGTCCTGAGTCTTATGCATGCAGGAGAAAGAAAGGCATACAGGTTTGGAACGGCATGAGGATGAGTAAAAGATTTTCATTTTTGATGGTGAACTTTCCCTTTAATACTGTATAGATTTTAAAGAGCTGCAGGTAATCACAGATGTCTGAAATTCAGTACAACAGCATTTAGAGATTGTTTTATTGCTTTTATACAAAAACTATATAACCACGAAGCAATAGCAACTAATGTAACGTGAGTTAATTATTGATTTAGGCAGTTTTTGTCTATTTTTGTTCTGCTACAGTTGCTAGCTAGTGAATAGAAATGCAGAGTGTTACAAACAGTGAGTGTTTATGCACTGCTGTTATAGTACTGATTATTTTAGAACATCCAAAGAGTTTAGAGGACATAAAATTGTCATAATTTTCAATGAACACAAATGATACTAAATCTCGTATCAGCTCCTGTTCCCAGATTACGTACTGCAGGCCTAAAGATTTCCCGTCAGTTTCTCATGTCATCTTTTGTAACACTTCTGATAAATTGCGTTTTGAAACGTTGCCCTGTAATCAAGGGAGTGGAGCTCATTCAGTGGAGGCTCTCAAATGTAACCGTACCTCGGCCCCAAAAGCTGACCCACTTCTCCCGCGTGAGAGATAAAGGGCTGGGGGAGAGAAGCACAGTGCCGCCAGGAGCCCTGTCCTCCTCGCCGTCGCTCCCACGGCTCACCAAGATCGCCCCGTTCCCAGCGCAACACCAGCACCACGCCGCCCCGCCATGCCCCACGCTCTCTCACACAGAGTGCCACTGTCTGCCCAGCGACGGCCCCTTTCCATTGCATAATGCAACATGGAGTCTCTTTTTTTCTCTTTCGGCCCCTCTTTTCTCTTGGGGACGCATCGGTTATGTATTTTCATAGAACCAGTCTGGTTAGGAAATGTTTGAAGAGAAAAAGGAAGAGGGTGGGGGTTCGTTCTAGCTGGCGGTTTGGCTGTCACCAGAGCATGCACGAGGAGAAAAGCCTGGGAAAGAGTGTGGCGGAGTGGTTGAAATCTCAGGTCATGATGATTTAGCCAAAGAGCATGTGATGGGTAGGACCCATTGAACAGCGGCCCATGGCCATACCTTTGAATCAGTCTTCTGAAGTGCTGGCCTGCTGTCAGGTTTGAACGGTGGTACTTGTAAAAAAGGAGCGTGGATCAGAGTCCAAACCCCCCGCGCTGGCCGCCTGAAAGGGTATTCAGGAGGGTTTTAGGGGTCTGAGGACCAACTTTTATCCCTAAGCTGGTCGAGCGTTTCGAGCGTTCACCGTGGACAGAAATGTGCGGGACTACTATAAAGGACCAAAAAAGCACAGAAGTAATATTAGCATTTAAGGATCACTGATCAGGAATTATGGCAGGGGGAGTCACAACATGTCCACGATAAGAGGGATTACTGATCACAAGTCATGTGGTTGTATTTTCAAGCTGTAAAAACAGACGACCTATGTCTGTCAATGAGACCAGAAAGAATATATATATACAGTATCTCACAAAAGTGAGTACACCCCTCACACTTCAGCAAACATTTTAGTATATATACTCAAGGGACAATAGAATAGAAATGAAACTTGGATATATTTTAGAGTAGTCAATGTGCTGCTTGTATAGCAGTGTATATTTACTGTCCTCTGAAAGTAACTCAATTTACAGCCATTATTATCAACAAAAGTGAGTACACCCTAAGTGAACATGTCAAAACTGTGTCATCCAAGTTTAATTTCTATAGTATTGTCCCTTGAGAAGACATACTAAAATGTTTGCTGAAATGTGAGGGGTGTACTCACTTTTGTGAGATACTGTTATATAGCTTATATATATATAAATAACCGCATAAAATATAATAAAACTTTTTCTCTTTCTTTTTTTAGCTGAATAGATGCACAATCGGCAAGTGATTACTGCAAAACAAAAATATGTTCTTGCATTTTATGGAAAACTACACCCAAGTATAAAAGTCTTATGGGTTTGGAACAACATGAAGAATGGATTATGACAAAATGGATTATTACTTACATTTTTTTAAACAAACTTTAATAGTCAAAAAAGTGTTTTTGTGGTCATTGTCAATAAAAATGATTTAAAAATGCATGTATATTAAAAAAAAACTTCACATAGCTTCATAGTTCCAGTTCAGGAAGTTCATATTTTTTTACTTTAGAGCTATTAATCCTAAAAATCCCATCTAAAAAGCAACCGCACGCATTTGAGAGAATGTTTGCACTACATCCTGTTCGCGTTGCATTCATTGGACCACAGCCAGAGAAGGTTAAAGCAATGGGAAACACCCCCAATCTATCTCTTCTCACCGATGTTGCTGAGAAACCACTGTCTGTCACAATGCAAGTGACTGGGCGAGAAGGAAGGAGAGATTATATTTAGCCCAATGAATTCGAGGCAAAGAAAAAAAAAAACAGGGCAGTCGCTTGATAAATAAGGGTCCGAGAGCCTGAGAACGACGGCAGGGCCTACCAAGCAAAACAATCGTGGAGTGGACACAGAGAGGCCTGTGAAAACAAACAGAGCTGATGAGAACGCCGCTGCCTGTGAGCGGCTCATTAGTGACCAGATGCAGGCTTTCCCCTGCGCTTCCTCACTGCACACCGGCAACCCCATGGCACTGCTCGCTCGCCCTCACCGTTTCCGACAGATCTCCATTTTTCATGAAAGGGCGACACTTTTTTCCCCCTCCAGACAGACTTCTCCACCCTGATTTGACAGCAGTAAATCATTGGTTTAAGGAATGAGAGTCATGTTTGTGACTAGGATGTTTTAAGAAGGATGTTTCTCTGGCTTTGGCCACTCTTACTTATTGGTCTTCCTCATCTTTAGACCTATATTTAGACTTTTTTCCATGTTGTAATGTTTGTAGATTTGATAGTAGTTCATTTGGTTCAGTCTAATCTCTCAAACGTCGAACATTTTATCAATTAAAAAGAATGCTGTGACAAACTTTAAATTTACACTACCATTCAAAAGTTAGGGCCAGTAAGTTTGTTATTCAGCAAGGGTGCGTTTAGAAAAGATATTTAAAATGTTCCAAAAAAAAAAAATTTTTTTTTTTAGCTTTCTCTTCATCAAAGAATCCTGAAAAAAATAAAAATATCACTTTCCACAAACATTTTAAGCAACCAAACTGTTTTCAACTTTAAAATAAAAAAAGAAATGTTTCTTGAGCAGCATATTAGAGTGATTTCTGAAGGCTCATGTGACACTGAAGACTATAATGATAATGTATGTAATGATGCTGAAAATTCAGCTTTATCATCACAGGAATAAATTGCATTTGAAAATCTTATAAAATTGAAAACCGTTATTTTGAATTGTAATAATATTCACAATATTACTGTTTTTATAGATTTTTGATTAAATAAATGCAGCCTTTATGAGCGTTAGAGACTACTTTAAAAAATATTAACAAATCTTACCAACCCCAAACTTATGAGCAGTAGTGTATTTAAATGTATATAGAAATTATTTTTTTCTGTGGAACACAAAAAGATATGAACTATTTAACTATTTTGTCTATACAAACCAACATTGGACCCTCTTGACTTCCCACCATTTATTTTTCCACATAAGAAAGAAACTTGTACAGTTTTGGGTGAGTAAACGCTGACAGAATTTTCATTTTTGTTTGAACTACACTACATCTTTAGACTGATGTTTGATCTGACAGCGGCAGAATAGACATATCTCTCATGAAATATTCTCTTGTTCTTCACTCTAACCACCTCCCCCGTATTAAACTCTGCTATCCACAGTTTCCCGAGGGGCTTAATGTTCCACTATAACAGCCTCCACTGCAGTGAGTTACTGTTAATCAAATGCTAATTAGTGGAGTGTATTATGAGCAAACAACCTAAAAACAATTTAACACCGCAGTCCAACCCATCAATCTTATAAACCATGCATGCAAAGAAACCCAAAAGATGTGATAAAACACTCACACAAAGGGATATTTTTACATTGGTACATTGCTTTAACCGCCTGCACTGTAACTTCCCTTGGATTTCCTAAGGGCATGTTGAATGCGAGGACGTGGTAGAGGAGTGTGTTAGTGCGTTGCATGCGTATGCATCAGGCCAATGTGGGAACGGTACTAAAGTGGCAGCGGTTCCAGATCTTGATAGAGACGTGTAAGGGTGGAGAGGGCACTGTTTATCAGTGAGGGGATCTCTCAGTACAACACTGGGAAGTGCTGTGAGCACACTGCCGCACAGACTCATTGTGCTGGCCCTAAAACACCAGCCTGCCTTTTAGAAGAACATTTTTTTACAAGCATACTCGTGAATCTGAACCCAATGACTTTACTTGCAGGTTTTATGAAGCAAGTGCAGACCAATTATATTGCCATTACTTTTTATCGTCAATAGGGGGTGCTCCATAAGGACTGTGCAGTTTTAATGGATTTCAATGGGGACATTTTTGTCAAAAAGGTGCTGAGAGGAACTATCTTGTAGTGCAAAAATAGATTTTTTTAAAAGGAAATTGTGGTGAAATAGTTAAATTCCAATGAAAATACACTCCTGTGCCAAATTCTATGCAGTTAGCATTAACACAGGCAAAATTATCAATAAAACAAAACTGAAAAAGACAAAAATGTCCATAAGGATGCACAAGGGTTAAAATTAACGTGTGTGTGTGTTTGTGTGGTCCTGGTATTCCCTACATTACGAGGACCAAAAGTATAGCAATACCAGTCAATTTTGACCTTGTGGGGAATTTTTTTCGGTCCCCATGGGGAAACAATCTTATAAATCATACAGAAAATCGTAAGTTTTTTTTTTTGTTTTTTTTGCAAATCTAAAATAGCAGAAGGCCTTTTGTGATGGGTAGGCGTGTTTCTGTGTATGTTGTTGTTGTGGCAATATTATATTCTTATACAAAACTTGTCTTGGTTAGAACTTTTTAAGTACACTTAAATCTGTTTTTAATATTTCAGCATTTCCCCCCATATTTTCTAAAATTGATTTATATGATATTTTATCACAGATAAACAGTACAAAGCTCAATGATCTCCTTTATTTCACTGCAGACATCAGAGATCATTACACTTTTTCTGCAATGTATTATTATTTTTTTGTTATTTTTTGTTGTTGTTGACATTTTTGACCTACAGTTAAGTTTCTCAAATGTTCAAAATCATGAAAATATGCACTTTAGGTGCTGAAATTCTCTCCTCCAGAACCAGCAGTATTTATCATTTCCAGAAACTTGGTCGTTTTTTGATCATTTAAGATTTCAACTGTATAGCACTAGCATCTGAGACGATAACATGACAATATCAACAGTCCATAATGTCCTGAAACTCAATTCTGGAGTCAGAGAGGGCCTATCGCGAAAGCTCATCGGCTGGGCTGGACCCTCCTTAGCCCTCGGTGCCCTGGCCAAGACACAGTGCGTCCATGTAACTCGTTCACACTGCATGGGAGAGTTTCAAAGAATAGAAGTCAAGAACAAAGTTGAATGGGAGGAAGTCAATCCAGATAGTGAGAATCCCAGATGGTCAAATCAGACAAATTGAAGGTAATTCCGACATACTTAATGTCTCCTCATAAGATGCCTGGAGATAGAAGGTGTGCACAGCAGGGAATTGCCTGCTTCTGTGCTATTTTTAAAATGGTGAGTACTTAATTTTATAAATCATGTTTAAAAAATAGCACTGAAGCAACATAAAGACAATCCTGTAAATGAATGTGAATGTGAATGTGAGATAATTCCTAAGTTCAGAAAGGAATGTACTTTTTATTTGTTACTTTTTGTATGTACTGAATTAATGAGGCTTGGGAAGTGAACAATGTGTATCCGTGGGAAAGAGAAGTGTGTGTGTGTGTGTGTGTGTGTGTGTGTGTGTGTGTGTGTGTGTGTGTGTGCATTTGTGAGTGTGCTTTAATGTATCTAAACGTGGATGTAATCCACAAAGGGTAAGATGTGTGTGTGTGTGTGTGTGTGTGTGTGTGTGTGTGTGTGTGTGTGTGTGTGTGTGTGTGTGTGTGTGTGTGTGTGTTAAATACGTGTGTGCCTGCCTCTAGAGACATGCTGTTGTTCCTGCTGCTGAAGGAGTTGTGAACGTGGTGGGAAGGTCACCTGATCGGTGCCCTGGGGGCGACCCCGGTAGGCCGCCACTGCAGCGTGTCCGGGAGGATCGAATGTAAGTGACAGGCGTGGGCTTCCATCACAAAAAGCTCTCTGTGGTTTGTGCGCAGGGGCCGAGAAAGTCAGCGATGCTCCTCTCCCTCCCTGGCCAAAGAGCCATGAGTACAACCCTGAGAGAGGGTGGAGGAGAGAGTTCTGGAGGAAAGCCATTACTTTTCCCTTTCACTATAGTGATGGGACGTTCAATTCATTTCAGTTAATCAAATCTTTTGAGCAATGAAACGATTCAAAGGAATCAATTCAGTGGTTCTTTAATCATTCCAATAAAGCCATATGCATTATTTTTTCTGTCTTTCAGAAAATGCTCCAGCTGTCCCGTCTTAAACATATTTCCTGTATGGTTTCTTTTATACATTATTTCTGTTCTGTTCCAACTTCCAACAGTCAAATCCTTGTTTCACTCAACATGCTTACTCGTCCATTCTCAGCTATGAATCAAACCGAAAGAAGCGGTTCACAGTTCTGGGGGACTCATAAACATGGATGAAGATGAACATGTTTGAAAGAAAATGTTCTTGTTTCGCTGAGTCAGCGAGTGGTTAACAACACAGTTGTCACATGGTGAGTAGTTAACCTGGATGATTGGAAGTTGGCAAGTTCGAAACAGTGTTATTTTGGTATTATTTATATAATATAGCATTTAATCATATTTTGAACTATAGCTTTTATTTTGATATTTTCTGTATTTTTTTTAATGTTAGTGTAAGTTTTAGTAATTGTGTTATGTGCTTTTGTCATTTTTATAAGCTTTTATTTAAAAAAAATTCTATTTAGCCTTAATTTATTTTTATTTGTTTTTAGTCGTTTGAGTACTTAATCTTAGTTGCCAAAGCAGCATGTCTAATTTTCATTTGTTTTTTAAGTTTAAGTTTTGCATATAATATTTATTTTTTATTTTATTTTAATTAACGAAAAAAATGTTTTAATAGTTTTATTTTTAGTTAACACCAACACCACTTTTCAGAGGAGAACTGCAATCATTTTTTTAACTTTTTTTTTTAACTTTTTTTTTAACTTTTGTTTTTTAAAACAAATCATTCAGACTGATTATGCGAACCGGTTCAGCTGATTAATTGAAAAGATTTACTCGAATGAACAATTCATTTGCGAGCTGGACATTAGCTTTCTCTCTCTTCCCGTCACCAGATACACTTAACCCTGCAGTTGCCCTGCCTCTTTCTCTCCATCTCTCGTTATTTCTCTCTAGCCTCTCACAGCTCAAGTCCCACTCATCTCATGTCTCTCCATCCTCTTTTCACCTTTCCCATCTCTCCCTCTCAGTTACTTTCAAACTTATTTTCATGCGGTTCAGAGATGAGATGAGTACAAGCTCTGAGGGAGGTCTGCAGAGTGTGTACGTGCTGAGGAGTGTTTTTGGGGGAGGTGGTTGGAGAGATTAAAGAAAAGGGAGAGCTGTGTGTGAGACACAGCGTTGTGTGTGAAACAGGAGCATTTGTGTGTGTGAGAGAAGGACTTCACAGAGATAGTGAGTGTCTGAACATCATAGAGACCGGGACATTAGAGTGTTTGACCACTTTGTGTGTGTGTGTGTGTGTGTGTATGTGGGTTGAGGGATTTTTTTTATATCCTTCCTTCATGGACACTGAGATTAGTGAGCTGCCTTGATGTCTACAGCGTACATAGACCAATGTGTTTATGGCATGTTTCACGCTGCACAAAAAAAAAGAGTGCATATTTATTTCAGTAGTATGTGGTAATATATGAAATAATATAATATATGCACTACTGTTCAAAAGTTTGCGGTTGGTAAGATTTTTTGTTTGCTCACAACGTCTGCCTTTATTGGATCAGAAATACAGTAAAAATGGTTATATTGTGAAATATTATTACAATTTAAAATATTTGTTTTCTATTTTAATATATTGTGCAATTTTATTTATTCCTATGATGGCAACGCTGAATTTTCAGCAGCCATTATTCTGGTCTTCAGTGTCACATGATCCTTCAGAAATCATTCTAACATGCTGATTTAGAGCTCAAGAACCATTTCTTATTTCAAAGAATGGTCAAAACAGTTGGTTAGGCCATGACTCGGCAAGCAAGGAGTTGGAGAGGTGTTAACCTACGCTCTCCGACATGGGTGCACAACTTCTTCTTCATCGCAACATTTGTAATGTTTATTAAAATTAAGCTAACAACTGAAAATCAGTATAAAAAAATGGGCTATGGGCTGCTGGCTTTAGCTTATTAGTTTCCTTGTTGTGCAGGCAGTTGTCTGTTACATGTTTAGTGCCTTTCCGTAAAGCCCCGGATACACTTAACGACTGTAAGGCCGATTATGAATTTAATTTGATACTTTCGACTGATCATGCCCAAACGCGCATAGTCAGACACAGTTGCGTTCAGTCGGTGTTCACAGTCGTGTTTAAAATCCGTTTAAAAAGTGTGTTCAGTTAAGTCTTAGAATGTTTCAGCTATAGTCGTTAAGTGTGTCCTCAGCATAAGAATGTAATAGTTCATGTCTTCAAGCTAAGGATGTGAGCAAAGCCTACAGATATAAACACAGGGTATCAGAGGCTGTAGATACATTAACTTAATCTTAAAGGGGTCTTATTATGCTTTTCCAGTTCTTCAACTTTAGCTATTGTGTGATGTTGCTGTTTGAGCTTTGTCCTGTAACCTTGCAGATCTTTTTTATGGTCTAAGTACACTCCAAAGGGAGATATTTTATCAGAATCCACTTTCCAAGAACTACAACAAACAGATTGTTTCAATGCGTTTGCTTATAAAGTCATAATGTTACTCATTTAAATAATCCCCGCCCACGGATAACATAAAAAAGGGGACGAGGCTTGGTTGAGTTTCTGCGAATGTCAAAGAGATGCTTTTTTTTCTCACACCGGTTCCAAAACCCCTTTGTTTGGCCTTCTTAAAGGGGACATATCATGCTAAATGCACTTTTTTAGCCCTTAAATGCATTTTGTTGTATATTTGGAGTGTTTAGAAGTACAGAAAAGATGAAATTATTCTCTTCAGGTGCTTCGTTGATATCTTTATATTCTGTTTTGGTCATATTTTTCAACCTGTTCCGATTTTTCTGTTATCTATGACGTTTTTTGAACTATTACGTCACAGTATTTGCAGCGGAACTGCCAAATAAGGACATCGACTTCCAGCCCAACACTTCGAGCAATCCGCCATTATTATTTCTCGCTGCAATTTTGTAGTCCAAGCTAAAGGATGCAGAAGTTATGAGAGGGTAAGTTAAAATGTTCGGTTGTTGGATGTAGTAACCCAAACGCTTCATTATATAATGTAGATGAACTGCCGCGCTTGTGGCGCATGTTTGACTGAAAGAACCAGCAGAGAGACCCGGTCGCGCGCGCTCACTCTCTCTCTCTCTTCGGAGCCGGGCGAAAGTGTAAACAAGACATCACCGTCTTCAAACTGGACGCTGTCTTGCTCTCTCTCCCTCGCACATACTAATCAAAATAAATCGACACGGTGGTAAAAGGTCGGAAGACCAAAGTTTCATGTGTAAATACAGTAACACACCATTGCGATACATCCATATGAAGACGTTCTGCAGGTTCGTCGTCTTCATTTTCATCTCGCTCCGGCTCCGACTCTGGCTCGAACATGTAAGGCTGGCTGGACAAGTCTTCCGTTGTTGACATTTTGTTAATAACGTGTGAATAAAAAGTTTATGTGCCGCTAGATAATCCTATCTCTGCTATCAGACTACAAAAATGGCCGAACGGGGTGGAGTTGAACCTCTGCAACCTGGAGAGGGGGCGGGGTATGAAGTGTCTCAATTGTATTTAAAGAGACCGCACCAAAACGAGTTGCTTTCAGACGCACGTCAGAAAAGGGGTAGAAAGGGGGCTTGTGGAGCTATAATAATGAGGAATTCAGACCCAAGCATTGCAGTTCCGCTTTATATAGACTACAAATGTATGATTTATATGTAAAAAGGAACAATTTAAAAGCATGATATGTCTCCTTTAAGGTGGAAAAACTTACAGTGGTTAAAATCTGTGCGCTGCACATTTTATGGAGAACAGCTTGTTTTCTGTTGCTTCTGTAAGCTCTCGCTTTTGACATGACGGTTCACTGCTCCTTAGGAATTTTAACCATGGTTTTCTTACCAATTACTGTTTGTATTACCTTAGTTTTCTGACAAATATCACAATTAAATGGTGGATAACATCATGTAATGTATTAATTACAAAAAACACACCACTCTGAAACATCCTGTGAAATCCGTGCTTGCAATGTCCATGCATGAAATCCGTTCTTGTTTATTAACATTGTCAGGGTCTGAATCAGGCTCGAATTGGTTTAGAAATTGACGCCATCCGTAATATTTACATTTACACTAGAGAAGAACTCGCAGTTATGGACTTATGGGCCGAACGTTTCACGAACACGCGCTAAGCGGTGCCAAACACAACACACTGGGCCAGCTAACCAATCACAGCACAATTCGTATTTCGGATGGAAGGGCTTCATCGAAACAGGACCTAGACGGCGCGTTTGAGAAAGACTGTGGGGAGAGAGGAGCTGTAATAATGTAAAATGTGTGAAAAATAATGAGGGTTTTTTTTTTTAAATCAAGCATGAAAACATATTCCGGTACACCCCAAAAACAAAATCGTAAAAGGGCATAATGGGACCCCATAGATGTCTAGAGTTCATAAATAACAACAAAATATCCACTGTTATATTCCTGGCCTAAACCATATGTTATCTTCCATTTGGCTTTCCAAACAACCTCTCTTGTGATGATTTTCATTAGGCAAAAGAGTTTGACTTACCTCCCACCATTTTTCCTCTTGGTTTGTAAAATGAATAACTCTCATTCATAAGATCACACACAATTATCCCTGGCTCTCCAGAGGAGTTGACACAAATCCACAAAGCTTTCTTAATGTTTGCGTTGTGTGCATTTAAAATAATCCGGAGATGAGTAAAGGCACTAAATAAGTAAAATGTATTACATATATATATATATATATATATAAACTTATTTTAAAAATTTAATTTTGCATAAAAATGTCACATTAAAAAATATAACATAAAATATAATATATATACTGTATATCATTTTTTTTAAGAAAATTAAGAAAGTGTCACCCTCTTTGTATCCCTATATTTTTCATTTACTTATTTTACAAATGTAATTAGTTTATTATTACATTTTATATAAAAATATGTAATATAACAAAATTATTTATAACATAAAATATGATATATTATTTTTTTATAGGACACAAAAACTATGATTTTTTTTATCCGTCTCTTAAAAAAATATGTATATCAATCTTTTTATGTACATTTTTCCTTATGCAGTGTTTAGCCGTGCATAAGGGGAAAATTATGTAGCTAATATTTAGTATGACAGAGAGTTTTTTTTAATGACATTTATTGAATTTTTGTTTTTCTAATTTCAATATTTTACATACATTTTTTTCCTTGTTTAAAGTCCTCGGGGTGAGGAGGTAGATGGGTGAAGGGGCTGTCATAGTTGTTTGACAGCTCACAATCAGACACATATTTTTGTGCTTCTAAACATTTGCCATATTGTTGTAAGAATGCATTTCATAAAGTTCAAGCATCTGAACACTCCAAATGCATCGAATAACTGAGATATATCATATCTGCACCAGATGTGCGTGAGATTCCAGCTAGTAAGTGTGACTGTGTATAGAATCAGAGTCATTTGTTCGTTGTCTCCCACCCCACCCAAAACCTGCAGCACTCCAGTATTATTTCATCTGGTGAACCTGTAAGGGAAAAGACCCAGCCCTTCTCTGATAAGAGATAAGTGACAGGCAGAAATGTGTAGACGGTAGATTAATCTGGGTATTATTTTTTTTTAAACTCACTCAATGCCCAGCAACCAGACACGCTGGCCTGCAAGACCAGAGCTCTTAAGACCGATCAGGAAATGACTGCTGTGGTTGTTATGCTTTCTACTTGTCAAGGGCCTATTATCCCAGCACGAACGTTTAGTCTTATTAGTAACCCAACGTATGCTTGAGGACAAGGGGCTACTCCCAATGGGGTGCCTGGTCAGAAAATAAAGCATGTTCAGTAACTCAATCATTCAACACATTCAACTTGACCAAAAAAATTCTGATTGCTAAGGGGGAAAACATTGAGGACCTGTGCCAATTCACTTGCGCAAAAGACATGGGAAAATGGTTGGAGAAGTTGGCCACTGTCTGAATCACCATAGTATGGCACATTCAGTATCCCACAGACCAATAACAGGATGGTAATTCAATTAAGGCATGAAGGCTGTCTCCCATACAGAGATTCAGTATTGTTCGAAAAGATGAAAGTAGCCAATATCCGTCACTTCTCATGCTTCTTATTTTAGATGTGATGGGAATCAGAGAGATGTGACATTTATGAAGGTCTTCTTTCATAGAGGATACTTTCCCAGACCCAGGAACTTTGACTGGCAGATGTTCTGCATGTCTATCCATTAACCTTAGAGTTCTTCTGTAGACCATCAATTCAAAGCTCTTCAATACTTATTTTATTTTGATCTTGTTGTTCTTTGAGAAAGATTGAATTGGAATGAATGCAATATAGCTATGTTTCCATCCACCTCTTGGGATATGAGGTATGTATAATATTTTTTTGTTATCCAATAAGATGACGATGGAAACACATTTACCGAATAAATCCCTCAATGCACAGCAAAAACTCATGACTTTTCTGATTGGATAACTGGACTAACCAGGGGTGCGTTTCCCGAAAGCATCGTTGGCCAACTATGGTCGCAAGTTCCGTCGTTACAAATAGAGTTCAATGGACATTGCGATGAACTTGCGACCATAGTTGGCCAACGATGCTTTCGGGAAACGCACCCCAGTTGCGCAGCATCTCAAATGTTGGTTTGATCATTCTGAAACCAAGTCATTGAGTATTTATCTCCCAGACCTGTCCCAAACACCTCAGAATTTTATTGCATTTCATCTGCATGATGCGCAAAAAAGAGACACAGTGGCTTCTTTAATTGCAGCAATGTCCATTTTTATTACAGATATTTTGCACCAGTTTCCCAGGAAGAGACAATTTTGTTCTCTTGAACACATGGGATTGAATCGGTGCTTTATTTGCAAATGTTTTATGCGATATTCATAGTAGTTATATTACATTATAGTTATATTATAGTTAAATTCGCAACTTTGGATGAAACATAGTTTATGAGACCCTTGTAGTTGCCTGGAAATTTGTGTCAAGCTAATCTCAAATCGCACTCGTTTTAAGCATCTTGTGATCTGAATCTGTCAAGGCAACAAAAACCTCATCATAATTTTAAACAAAAACGTTTTCCCACTTGAGTTAACATCTGCAGCCAACTCTTTGAAAAGCGTGCACCACTGCCTGTGACAGTAGACTGGTTTGACAGGACCTCGCATGGGTGAGGAGAGGGCTAGCTGCAGGTGGCACGACGCGGTGCCAGAATCAATTTAACTGTCAGTGCGGAGCAGTGTGAGTACGGGAGGATGCCAAATTGGCACAGCCCGAGCTCTCCGCGAAGGAAGCTCTGGTGTGGGCAGGACCCCAGTTCAAAGCAGAGGATCCCTGAAGGACTCACATTAGCTTTCTCCAGCTCTGGTCGCTCACCCCCACAGGTACTTACTGCAGAGAGCCTTGTAACCTGCCAAGAGCTGATGTTTTGTCTCTGGTTGGGCACTTGGCTCACATTTATAGGGAAGGCATGTCATGAAAGCATGTCACACTCACCACTCCTGGGCAGAAGAACCATAATTTGTTAAAGTTGCTCACTCTTTTCATCTGTGGTTTGGAAAAATAAACTCAGACAGCTGTATGTGATGCTTGTTTGACTTGAGCACAGTTCAGAGCTGAAATGTTGTTGATGATTACAGATGTAAGGCACTGAACAGTACAAATATGTTTTTGCTTCTATATGATTGATGATGTGTGTTATTTTAGAATGTAAACCTAGCTCTCTCTCTCTCTCTCTCTCTCTCTCTCTCTCTCTCTCTATATATATATATATATATATATATATATATATACATTTTTTTTTACATATTTTTTATTCTGTAAATGTATGAGTTTGATGATGTTTGTAAATTTATGTAAAACTATATATATATATATAGAGAGAGAGAGAGAGTTTGTTTAATAATACATTTTATATTAAAATACAATTTCAAACATATTTATGAAATAAAAAATATTGTTTATTTAGAATGTGTTTAATTTGCATGTATATTTGTCTGCATGAAACATATGAACAGACACAATATAATACAAAATATTATTACTTTTTTATGAACGTTTTTTATTATTATTAATTATTTTTTATGTCACTGTTATAAACAATTTAGGTCACACTTTAGATTAGGGTATAATTCTCACTATAACTATTAACTACAAATTTTGCCTTAATAAGGCAGTTGTTAAATTTAGGAATGGGATAGGATTAAGGATACAGAATAAGGTCATGCGAATAAAGCATTAATATGTGCTTTGCAAGTACTAATAAACAGCCAATATCCAAGTAATTTGCAAGCTAATAAGCAACTAGTGAGAATTGGACCCTAAACTAAAGTCTTACCAAAATTTATATTAAAAATCATTAAAAATGACTTGTTTCTTGCAACAACAAAAAAGGTTTCATTAGATTGCTAGTTTCTAGCAATGAATAGAGAATGATTTTCACATTTTATAACTTTGTTAAAAATATTTGATCGATCATTGATGCACAGGATATTGAATAATTAGCACTGTGATGATGTCTTTGTGTTCGACAAAAGCTAAATGTCCAGTGCAACATCATCACTGCAGTCTCGTTCGGAAACTCCGTGTGAAAACAATCCTAACGGATATCTGTTTTTAAACGAGCCTGTTGATGGAGGAGGAGGCGATGAGATCAACACGTAATTATAATCAGCATTAGCTCGCTCCTCTGCTGCCAGCCAGCCTAATTGTGTTGTGTTGGACCTTGTGCCTTCCAACAAGCACTAACAATCACGTTACCACAGAAACACAGACACTGCAGACGCCATGGGGCTTCCTCAAAGTCCTCGTTCCCACTGTTAAATATTAAACAGGTGGTGGGAGCATATGCTCACCTGCTCCCCGGTCATGTGATCATTAGTTATGTGAGCCAACCACCAGAGTGACAGGGGGTTTTGTGGTTACTGCAGTTTACATTTAGCAAGCTTTGCGGTTAAAGATAATTTATTTACAATGAGTTCATGTGCTGACGGTTTAACATGCAGATAATAGAATTTACAGATTGTTCTTGGACTGTTAAACTAAATAAAAAAAAATGTTTTACATTCACAGTTCTGTCCATTTTAGTAGTAAATAAAACATTTTATTTTCTGAAATAAAATGTTAAATTACTTTTTAAATTAAACTTGGTTGCTGTCCAACCATTGAGCTCTTTCTGCTCTTTCACCAAATTGCAATGTCACTAAATCCATGAATTTTGCCTACAACCAATAATTACACCTCGTTCTATCTTTTCAAGAAATGATACTAAAATAATGTACTGTAAAATGTTCAGAATTGTATTTGTTTTAAGGGAAAAACTGTAAAATGCTACAGAAAAAAAGTCCAGTTAATTGGTTAACTGTAAGTTATTTTTCCTCAGTCGGTGAAAAAATATATTAAGTTTACCATGACAATAATTATACTGTAAAATACAGGAAACGGTATTACTGTAAGTAAGAATTACGGTGAAAAACAGTAAAAGGATGTTCACATCAAGTTTAATGATATTTTATTTAAAAAAATATATAATTTTATTTTTGTACATTAGTTATTGTTTATATTTGTGTCCTGTATCCTGATTTAGTTTTTTTGTTCAACGCATTGCTCAGACTATGTGGTTTTTAGCCATTGTTCATAATCCATTTTTATCTTGTGGCCTTCTATTTTACTACTTATTTTGGTAATTAGTATATTTTAGGGTGCAAAGCAGATTTTAGTCATTGACGTAGCGTAGGTGGATATATTAACTTTATATCAGTACTGATGATGTTGTCAATGTAATTTTGACAACTATAGGCTATAGCTGCCAGTTTTTTTTTTTGGTTTTTTTTGTTACTGTACATTTAGCCAGATTTGTTGCCCAGAGTGCTGTCTGAGAAATCTTTTAGCTCTTGCAGTAAAATGGTTATTGTTAAATTACAAGTAAGTCATCACTGACCCACCGCAAGCCTTTTCTTTCATGGAACGCATAATTACATTCTTAGCCTCCACACAATTCTCACAGTCATTTGAGCGGCGAACTCCCTCGGCTTATTCTCGTGCGTCATTGAGACGCACTAATTTCCACTGTCACACTCTCACTCACTAATTAAAGTATAATTTAAGGATGCTAATTTGAAAAGATTCCACATGAACGCTAAAACTCAATAAACATTTTGCGAAAATATATTTGCACACAAACTGATTTATGGTGCTGCTCTTTTTTCTTCTTAATATCTATGACTTGTTTACGAACGGTGAAAAAAGGCCGTTTCTAATGCCTTAAAAGAAATAGAGATCAGTTAAGCCCTCTCATTGACTTGTTCAGGCTTTTCTCTATAAGGCCCCAGTTTTCGCTTTGATTAGTGTGGTGGTGGTCCCGGTATATCTCTCACTGAGTCTTTGAAACCCAATTCAACATACAAAGGCCATTTTATTTAGGATCCATTTGCATGAGCACAATCAAAGCAATTTAGAAGTCACGGCAGCCACTGTCTATATTCTGATGGAGCTGAACCCTGTGTGATGGAGCCAGACCCCCAGTACAAATGGAAACTGTACCAAGAATTAAACATGAGGATGAATCAGCTGATCCAACCTCAAGGTCTTTCCCACACATCCTGCGTTCCTCACAGGAATGTGCAAGAGCTAAGACTCTGCATCCTGCACCCCACTGCTTGCATCTCTGGAACGTGTGGGGTTGCAAAGCTACAATGCATGCTCTGACACGCTGAGGTCACGCAAATAAAGGCCCGAGTCGTGTAAGTAGCTGGTTGATTTTGCATAATTGTGCACTGCACTGACGGGCTTGGCCCATTGTGCCCGAAAGCGAACCACCCTCTCTCATTCTAAGTGGGCCAGGGTTTTGTACATGCCTGAAAGACAGCGATGTAGTCCATGAACTCAAATAATCGAGCTTTTCTTCATCAAACGTGACCGAATTACACACTTCTGTCATGCACTGTCAATAAGATTTAGGTTTATATGGCCGATTTAAATATGGAAATGGAAAGCAGCTAGCCAAAAGCCCTATTGCGATGGTAATTTGTAATGAATATTTCTGATTTCATTATAATAACAAATCACTGGCTTGTGAAACCATTCCTGCGCTGGCACCGCTGTCTGCATCGCTTTTATGCTGTACTGTATAACTATGTCTGACAGATCATATTTAACATTTTCAACTGTGTAGACTACAGTTGTTTTTTTGTTGTTTTTTAAGCTTTGCCAGTTGGTTCCTATAGCAGTGTGTGCTGTATGTCTGTTAATTATAAAAATGAATTGTAAAAAAAGTTATATTCTTCAACAATTTCCCATTGCTGCATGTTCTTGATTTCATGCAATACCACAAACTAACGGGGAACTCATGATGACTAGTCAAAACAAATACAATATTCCATTATTCCCAATTACCTAATTAGAGGTTTATGGCACACAAACGTCTTTGGAAACACTGGTTACAGCAATACCTATGGGACCTGAGAGCTTGTTTGCCTCTCACCGCTCTCTCGCTTTATAAATAGATCCAAACAATGGCTCAAAAAAACCATTGTCTACTCAGTAGACCGCAAAAGTGTCACAAGCCAGAGAGTGAAAATGACAATGGAGAGTGCCAGAGGAAGAGAGGTCTGGCTCTGAAAAGCTTGTATTCAGCATAAAACAGACATTGTGTTGAAGGACGTTGATACTGACATTGATGCACTGATCTCTTTGGAAAACTGACCACAATTAATGAGCGAAGTATAGTTCTTCTTAAAAAAACATTTAAGTCTCGCCTCTTTTTTCCCGTCAGTGAATGTTGACCAAACACTAAAAGTCTTACTATTACTATCTTACTACAATTCTGTGACTGATAAGGTTAGCGATTCAACAAGTACCTACCTACTTTAAGCATCAAAGTTAAATGTAAATCAAGATCTAAAAAGACATTAGGCACTTTGAATTGATAATAAATTAATTATAGCTATGTGCAATTAAACTATATTCAATTATATATTCAATTATCTGTTAAATTGTTTGTATACATAACGGTGGCTGTTTCAGAGGAACGAGAGTGGGATTCAGATGCAGCAAACATTTATTCAAACAAACATAATAAAAGAAAATCCAGACAAAACTGATAAATGCAGACACGGGCAAGGAAGGCAAAGAAAACTGAAACCAAGCGCACACATAACATACATAGAAGGACAACACCAGACAAAGAACATGATAAACTTGGGTATATACACTCAAGCAACTAATCAACAAGAAAAACTACAAAGGACTACAAAACCTGGTACAGAACAGGAAATAACTTAAGTCCACACAAGACAAGGGGAACACAAGACAGGAATCTTGACAATATACATATATATAAAATGGGTTTAATATGATAATTTCTTTACATTTAATTAAAAAATATATTTTTACATTTAAGTTATATTTGATTCATATTTATGTGTGATTCATATTCATACATATTTTGTGTGTGTTTGTGTATTAATAAATGAAGTTGCTTATTGAAATTACACAATCAAAAATCATGTTGTAAAAATCGCAAATCTCATTTAAAACGAATAAAACAATAAAACAAAACAGCTCATACAATATAGTTTTACCTTGATAATCATGATCTGAAGGTTTTTGCAACTTGCAATGACCATTATTATTATAATTATTATGAATAATAATTTATAGTAACAATAATTTAAGAATTTCAGGTTCTCTTTTGTGGCCTATTACTGCACTGTGTCACTAAAATAAACTTGAAAAGTACTTGAAACAGACTGAGCAAACTGACTTGTTCGTAATTGCTTTTTTAGTACCCCAGGGGCCTATTTAAAAAGCCAGGGGTCTAACTGACCATTGATGACCAATGAGGGATGAAGCCAAACAACCGGCAACCCTCCATTTGGAAGAGAGCCCTTAGGCTAACATGCAGCATGCAGAACTGCAGGCCTACTCATATGGTTATTTCCATATGATCATGCAGTGCTTTGCTAACACTAAACCAGTCACTTGTTTTCTGTCAGACAGACTCTGTTTCAAATGCTGAGCATTGATTTAAGGCCACACACACTCTGCCCTCTGTTGATGCTTCATGAGTCAACATGCCGGGCTCATGAGAAAGAGTGTCTCACAGACTTTATTTAGACCCTTGAAGAATGTCCGCCTCCCTCCCAGTCAATGCCACAAGTCTTTCACCACATCCAGTATTCCCAAGGTGAATGTACGGGATGCAATATGAAAACAGTTGTTACTTTGTTACTTAGTTGAAAGTTTAAAACAAAAGCTATAATATAGCCTATATGTTTCTTTCAAATTTAGGGTAATTGTTAGCCATGCTATCAAAGTAACAGTAAAATGGTGGAGGTGAGAATACTATATTCATATTAAAACAAAAATGAAATAAATAAAGTTAAAGTCAATGTGAATTGTCATAGCAACCCAATTTATTCTCAGCAATGTTATGTAAAAAAAAAAAAAAAAAAAAAAAAAAAAAAAAAAGTAAAACAGCATGTTCAACGAGAATAAATGTAGGGCAGGACTTTATTTTATTGATTAGAACATGAACACTAGCCATTTGTTAAGAATTGATAATAGCCAGCATGGCCCATGCCATGACATTGGCAGAAAAGGAACTGCTTCAGAAAAAGGTAATTATAATAATAATAATTTGAAAAAGTATTATTTCTATATTATATCACAATACAATACAAACCAATGCAATGGTTCAATTTAAAATTAGGTAATAAAGGAGCCACCTATGACTCATCAATGACATCATGCACTCATCAATTAGCTCAGGGTCACGGTCTCCACACGTGCTTCCCGCGGGTCTGTCGGCGGCAGTTGACTTTCTCACAGGCTGCATGTCATTACGGAGCTATGCGTAACACAAACAATTCCTCGCTCCCAGAGTGTTTATCTCGTGGCACAGAGCACGGTGTGCCCACACATCAAAGTCAGAGGGAACAGACGCTGCTCAGCGGCAGCAGCTGCGCTCGGATCCTGTCCACACCCTTCCTGTTTGCCGCGGTCTACCTTGGGGCTGTTATTTTCCCCACAGAGAGCCGATAACCCCCCTCTGCCTCACTCTCTTCACCGGCTTTAACAGCACCACCGACACCGGCCGCTGCAGCCTCGGACACCGCAGCAGAAGCCGCTCGGTTGGTCAGACCTCTCTGAGCTCCGGCCCTTGTTTCCTTATTTACCAAAAAGCGGGATTTTGGCTAAAGTCTTATGCGTATTTACATTGTGGCGCAGAAGCTGCAAACTTTAAAAACTGCGAGAGACAATAATGCGTTTTCACACAATTAACTTTTACAGAAATTATGCTATAAATTTTCATGTTTTAAATACGAAACTTCATAATTTTACATTTTAATTGAGCATTTTTACATACGTACATATTGTATACAGTGTGCGTGTGTACACACACACACACACACACACAGGGGTTGTATACAGTTTTGCAATCATTCTCCTAAATTTAGCTTTATTTACATATTACATATTCCTTGAAGGAATCTAAATGTCATCAGATTGCATTCCTTTGTGGTGCTTGGGTTACTTTACTGAATACCTTTTTATGAAGTAAATTGTTACTATAACGGAATACATTTTGATGTAACTATACCAAATATATATACACACACATACATGTGTATACACACACATACATACATACATATAGGCCTATATAATACAGTATATACCTATATAGGCATATATAATGATGGAGACATAATTGTTGATTATTTAAATTATTGCAATATGAAAACAGTTGTTACTTTGATACTTTGTTGAAAGTTCAAAACAAAACCTAACAGAATAGCCTAAGTATGTTTCTTTTAAATTTAGGGTAATTGTTAGCCATGCTATCAATGCCAAGATTATGGCTTGAGAATGCATGAACTAAAAATGTATTTTGTGAATGCAATATATAAGTGACTGCTAAATGTAAAAAATGTATCTATATAAAGGCCTGTGATTTTAATATAAGAAGCAAAAAACTCTTTATGTGAAGACTATCCCTAGAAGATCTGTACTCATTATCTGTCACCATCTCAAACCCCCACAGAATTTTCCAGCTCTGGGTCAAGACCCTCATAACGCTGTTTCCTCAATCAGAATGGGTCATGCAGATTTCTCTGTGAGAGAGAGGGCGATTGAGTCTCCAGCTGCCATCACACAAAAACATCTTCACAGGCGTGCGGCAGCAGCAACCGTGGTGAGCTACATCAAACAGGGCTGCTCAGAAACCCCATAGACTTTCAACTTCAGAGCCACATCTAGACTTTTCTTTTGACCCCCTCTGTCTCGTAGACCACCACACAGGGTCAGAGAGCACTGTTACACTGTCCTAGGGACTTTCCGTGCCAGTTCCTCTGTGATGTGTTGGCAAACAATATTTCAATGTTCCATTTTTTTTTTTTTTTTTTTTTAAAGCCTACACATAAGTTATTTCTTTTTAGAAATGTTTCAAATTATGTACTGTTTTCTATCTGTAAATCAGTAATTATCTGTAAATTAATAATTAATACAGTAGACCACATTTGTGCTAAATGCATATTTGTGCCTTTATAAAGTGTAAAACAAACATCAACACAATGATGTGCTTTGTATGAGAGAAAACACTACGTTCCATTCAAAAGTTTGGGGTCGGTAAGATTTTTTTATGTTAACCAGCTGCATTTATTGGATCAAAAATACAGTAAAACATTAATATTGTGGAAATATGCTGATTTGATGCCAGTGTCAAAAATGCGGTTTTCAATATTAAAAACAATTGTGCTGCTTAATATTTTTGTTTAAAAAATCATAAAACTCATAAAAAACAGTTTCGCAGACAAGGCTTATGTTTTAACTGAAAGCAATTTGCACTGACATATCTTAAAATATGTCACTGCCATTGTTTTGTGTTAAGATGCACACCAGTAATGTTTTTTCTAATGCATGTTTATAAAAGCTACTTAAATTTCCTAATTAAACTAAGGTTATGGCTTTATGTAAGCCCTATCTGTGAAACCAGGCCAAAAAAATATTATATTAAAGGGACACTTCACCCATTTGCATTAAGCTTTGCATTGTTAGAAACCCAGTCATACTATTGAATGGTCATGCAACATTTTTTCATTTTCCCCCGAGACGAGAGAAATCTGTATTTACCTCTTTATACTTCCTCCTACAATGACGCAAAAATCGTCATTTTGCGTCATTGTAGGAGGAAGTGTAAGAGGGGGGGATTTCTGTTAAGACTACAAGCACTAGATCCACCCTTTCAAACCCGCCCATAGGGGGTTGGACCTAATGCGCTAACAGACCTATCACAGATCAGTGCGAGT
This sequence comes from Squalius cephalus, assembly GCF_949319135.1. Lineage (NCBI taxonomy): Eukaryota > Metazoa > Chordata > Actinopteri > Cypriniformes > Leuciscidae > Squalius > Squalius cephalus. The sequence goes on along the minus strand of NC_137133.1, from coordinate 29,920,758 downwards.
GCGTTTGATTTCAACGGCAGAAACCTGCAGAAAACAGGGACGAAGAAAGCTGAGTAGTAGGGGTTACCATACTCTATTTCCCGGACATGTCCGGCCGTCGAGATCGACAAAAATGTCCGGGATTCAGCTTTTGCTTTCTGCGGTCGCCATCCATTGTTTACATGCTCACCTTTTGTTTCAATCTAACTGAATTCACCCCGATTGGTGAATCTGAATGTAATGTTTACATGAATGCTAAACAAGTGATCGGTTGATTTGCGTTTTAACATTGCTAAGAAAATACCCGCACCTCCGTGAGAGATAGCCCATGAGACCGGTGCATCTCACAGGCGCGCTCATTAGTAATCACAGTAATACAGGGAGCAGGACGAGGCTAGCGCCGCGGGAGAAAGACGCGAGGCCGGTGGCGTGATCGGTTGAAAGACGCGAGGCCGGTGGCGTGATCGGTTGATGTGTGTTTTACCATTGCTAAGAAAATACCTGCTCCTCCGTGCGAGATACGAGAACAGTGCCTCACAGGTGTCGGTCGTCAGTAATCACGCCACCGGCCTCGCGCCGTTCTCCCGCGCCCCTCAGCCTCGTCCTGCTCGCCACAGTAAACATGATGAATGGCGACTGTAGAACGCAAAAGCCGAATCCCGGACATTTTGGGCAAACTCGTCACGGAGACTCACTCGTAGTCTAGCCTTGCCTTGATGTTTTTGTTTTCAACTGCGCAGCGCTGTCTTACCGGTAGGCGTGGCTTGGGAGTGGCCTTGTAGGGCAGCGAAGCAAGTGCATTCTGGGAGTTGTTGTCTTTCATCCACATAAGCCAAAAATACATTTTCTGGCTTTTCTCAGTCTAGAAAGCTCCAAATTCAAAAATAATTTCACATTTCCTCTACATAAATGACCCACTTTCAATACACATTCATGTCTCCACGGGTGAAATGACCCTTTAATCTCAGAAATGTACAGATTGCACCTTTAATTACAATTAGTAAAGGCCCCTGTGATCATAATCAACACAATAGGCAAAAATACGGTATTTTGTATGGATGATTTTTGTAGATAGTTTCTGTTATTATTTCATTCACTGTTTTAAGAATGTGTCATTTTTACATTCTCATGCAGTTTATCTTCTTGCAGATGGGATGGCAAGCCAATCAGCTAATGTATTTCTTGGGCACCAATGAGATTGACTAATGGAAGAGGAGGCATACAGACATGTAGACAACTTTGGTATGTAATGGATTTTTGTTTGCCCTTACATTTTAATCACTGAAATATTCAAGTTAATTCAGTAGATGAAATACTTTTCTAGTGTGCTACAATTTTTATTTAAGTCATAAATGCTATTTTAAACACTTTGAATCAGATGTGTCTCATACCTGCGATGTGACATCACACAAACCCTCTCATGTCTTGTTTTATAGTCTATAATTCACTCATGAAAGACCTGACCAGCACCTGTCATGCAAAACACAACAAGCTTTAATTATCACGGAAATGTCATTAAAGATTAGCAGAAGCGTCTGTTACATGTTTTACAACCTTGATATCCAGCTAGTTTAGCTACTGAGGGCTTTTTCGGTGTTCTACAGGGAAGTGCATGGATGTTTGAGTGCAACAGGATGTATCAGCTTGTCCATCGGGATGTGAGTTCTCAGAGGTCTGGAAGCACCTAGTATAATCCAAAGTAAACATTCAGGCTGAATGAGAGATAGATCCTTATGATAGAAGCAGCTCAGACAGTGAGAGCGTGTCAAGGGTTTGCTTCCCCTTCTTGTCTCAGTCATTAATCATATCAGATTCACAAAGAAGTGTCAAGGGTTGCAGGGATTCCCTAAACTTCCCTCAAACATTTCAAGGAATAGTTCACACAAACATGAAAATTGTCCTAAACCTGCAGAATATACATTTTATTTAAGGCTAATCAAAGATATTGCATGATTGGTGTACTTTTATGGCCATAGTCATTATAAACTGTTATAATATGGAAAAGATATATTCAAAGACTCTTGTCACTAAATAAAAAATAATATATGGTTTTGAATTATATAAATGACATAGTTTTGAACTATCCTTTTAATATCAAATCAAGAACATTGTGAAATATCGTTCCCATTTAAAATAGCTATTTTCTATTTGAATATTTTAAAATGTAATGTATTACTGTGAAGGCAAAGCTCAGCATTATTACTCCAGTCTTCAGTGTCACATTTCAGAATTCATTCTAATATGCTAATTTGCTGCTCAAGAAACATTTATTATCAGCAATGCTGAAAACGGTGTGCTGCTTAATATTTTTGTGTAAACAGTGATACTTTTTGTCAGGATTCTAAGATACAGTAGAAAGTTCAAAAGAACAGCATTTATTTGAATTTATTTGATCAATTTAATGCATCCTTGCTGAAAAACTGACCCTGAACTTTTGAATAGAAGTGTAATCATGTAAATGAAGCTGATATGTTCTGTTCTTATAGCCATTGATCATTCTTCAGCATGGCAATATATCCTCGGGATGGTCTTTGCCAGCTGCCTGTCATCGCCAACTACTTACCCTGACTGACCCTCTCTGGAAGCCAGCTCTCTGATCTCTGACCGAACGCCAGCCTCTGCTGCAGTAAAGCTAGAGTGGCCAGAGTAGCTTGACCTGTAATGTTAGCTGACCACTATATTACAGGAAGAAAGAAAGTGTGGCTACAAACAATGAAAGCCACAGCTGTCGCCATTCTGTACAGTAGCACTACACTTCCTTCCAAGATGGCATCGGCTTTATGAATGAGATTGATGTCTTTTGACGAAAATGATATTGGCACCTGGAGACATATTGTTCGACAGAAAAACGTAGAGTATTTTGCAGCAGTTGGATTGCTGAAATGATCCTGTTGCCTATTCAAAAACTGACCTGCCATTTACAGTCTAAACTTTATAGTCATCATGTAAATAGTTTGCTCGATTAAAGTTGATAATGTTTAGCTTCTATATTCCTTTTATGAAGTATATACTTGAAACATAAGCAAACAATCAACCCACACAATATTTACACCACAACCCAGTGGCGTGTGGCAGGCTACTGAAATGAAAGGTCTCTCAGTTTAGGGATATTTTAGTTCTCTAAATACATTTCATTGTAGTTCATTTTGATACCGTATTCAAATTTTTACAGTTTATGGATTAAATGCAAAATAATATGTTTTAATCATATAGTTGGGTCTATCAGCAAGCTTACAATACACTAGTATAATTTTAGCTTGTTTGTATGAAAATTTTGCTTAAATTATCCTCCTTGTATTCCCAATTAAAGTACATTAATTAATAGATGATAGAAATATATCTGGAGTTTGGGTGGAGAATTGCTACAGGAGTGAAGTAATCAGCCATTGATATACAATTCAAAAGTTTGGGGTCTGTAAGATTTTCATTGTTTTTGAAAGAACTCTCTTATGCTCTCAGTCATTTATTTAATTAGAAATGCAATATTTTAAAATATTATTACAATTTAAAATGACTGTTTTCTATTTTAAAATATTTTAAAATTGACTCCTGATGGCAAAGCTGCATTTTCAGCATCATTACCCCAGTCTTCAGTGTCACATGATCCTTCAGAGATCATTAATATGCTGATTTGCTGCTCAAGAAACAATTATTATTATTGTTGAAAACAGTTGTGCTGCTTAAAATTTTTGTGGAATCCATGGATTTTGTATAAGTGACCACTATGTCAGCCTTCATGTTTCGTATAGCCTTCATTCAATTTTCAGACTGCTTTGTGTATGTACAAAATATAGTCCACATGGAAGCAAACAACAAACCCACACATTATTTACACCAATACCAGCTTAGGCCCTTGAATAAGATGCTTTCTTGCGGTCAGTACCTATGCGGTAGCATTTCACAGTATGTGTGTGTCAGTAAAGCCATTTTGCACATAAACCACTGTCAATCACTGAAATACAGAAATATTTTCTGTTCCTCAAAGCAATCTCGTGCAATTGTGTTAAACAGAAAAAAAATTGGTTATGGAAGGACATAAGAGTGGGTAAATAATGACAAACTGTTTTCTTTTTAGGTGAACTATTCTTTATGCACTTTAAATTAAATTGTGGCTTACAGTTGTATGAAACGGATTATGTCTATTTCTGTACAAATAACCCATTTTATTGAACTTTTTCAGCTTTGATAGACAGTGACAAGTCTTCTGCCAATGGGAAAGACAGCGGCAGAGTATCTGTGAGCTGTCGTGGACACCTCTCCCTCTGCGTTTCTCCCGGTGTGAACGTAGCAAGATTCCTGCAGCTGATCGCGGCTCTTCTGATGACAGGTATTTTCCAGTGCTAGGACCCTCAGTCCAGGTTTTCCCCTGCAGGGTGTATGAAGAATTAGCCGACGTGTTGCTGATCTGGGGTCTGCGTATGGTCAGCTGGTGGCCCTCACTCAGCTTGATAAGATGAGCTGAGCCTGCTGTTGTCACATTCTCCCCCAGATTCAACAGTGCTGTCTCGGGTGATAACAGTAAGACCAGAAGGCCTGGGGTCAAGCATGTGCGCTACTGCTTTTCAACTGCTCGCACTGATAAGTCAGAGTGTCTGGACTTCCAATACAATGACGGGGTCCAGCCAATCAGACCTAAAATAAACCACACACAGATTTAGGCTAGTTCAAAATTAGTCTGAAATTCTTGAATCTTGAAACTGCATTATCACCTTCAGCTCCCCTTGCCTTTCATTTTAGCCCCCGAAAATCAGCGATTAGGTTAGCAGACACCTTAAAAATCTGGGATTATGTGAAAACAGTCGCTGGAGAAGGATATCTGAAATTATTTCATTCAGAATCCTACCTTACTAGTTGTGAAAATAAAGTAATTAGGCAGTTAAAAAAAATTATGTCAATCAAGCATGAATTAGCTGTGAGTTCTCACTCTTAAAGATTTTTTCTTTTTGCTATAACGGCTCATATTCAGATAAGTGGCTCAGTCCTCCTATGACTAAAACTCTAGATTCATCCATGATTACCATTGTCCAAACATTATATTAGGATACACTACCTTTCAAAAGTTTGGAGTCAGTAAGACTGCATTTTTTTTAAATAAACTAATACTTTTTTTTAGGGCTGTAAAAGGATCGCATCCAAAATAAAAGTTTGTGTTTAAATAATATGTGTGTGTACTGTGTATAATTAAATTTGTATATATAAATACACACACATGCATGTATATATTTAAGAAAAACTGTGTTATTTATATATAAAAAAATTATACTTATATATAATATAAATTATATATAAATATATACAGTATATGTATGCAAATATTTCTTAAATATATACATGCATGTGTGTGTATTTATATATACAAAATAATTATACCAAGTACAAACACATATATTATGTAAACACAAACTTTTATTTTGGATGCGATTAATCGTGATTAATCTTTTCACAGCCCTACTTTTTTTTAGAAGTAGTTTTACAGTTACAGTAAAGATGTGTAAAGTTATTGAAGTTTTATATTTCAAATAATTGTTTTTCTGGTCTCTTTATATTCTTCAAAGAATCCAGAGTAAAATATATCATGGTTTCCCCCCCAATTTTTTTTTAATTAAATATCATTCTTGTTTTTAACATTGATAATAATAATAAATGCTCTTGACCACAAAATCAGCATATGAATGATTTCTGAAGGATCATGACACAGCTGAAATGTACAGAGATGTACATCAACGAAGATGTGAAAATGGAAAACAGTTCTAAATTGTGATCATTTTTCATATATTACTGTTTTACTGTATTTTTGACCAAATAAATGCAGTCTTTGTGAGCCTAAAAGACTTTAATAAACAATAAAAACCACTGCAGTTTTCTCGTCTGCCGCTTTTAATGCTTGAGCTCTTTAAAGCAGAATGGATTCTGATTGGCTGTCAATGTTTTTATCTTTCATCAGCTGGAATGAAATCGTTCTGAAAGAGATTCCAACGTGATTGTTTCTCTGTGTCATTACCGTTATAGCTGTGGTGTGGACTCTGCTCATTTTTAATATTTAGAAAGATTTTTAGAACTGTCTTTATCATTATATTTATCGTGTGATCCTTGGTGTTAACGGGTCTTAACGCTTTTTCAGATAAACCCACCGTCTAAAGGTCACATGAAAACAAAATACTCAAAGTGCATTGAATTTCTCTTAACCATGATCAACTTCATTGCCATTTATTGCCATTTATTATACAAGTCCATCACTCTGTAGCACACCCATTGCCATTTCACAATCATGGGGAGTGGAAGGATGCTTGCTGATAAAGAACCAGAGGGTGCAGCCCAAAACAACAATATGCAGCATTGTTTATCACCAGTCAGTGACACACCATATCAGTGTTTTGGCTCTGTGGGGTCTTAGCCTGTTAGAGATTAGCAGAAAGCTCTTTCCTGGATCTCTCTAACCTTGTGCTTCCTCACTGCCTGTGATACCCAAACGTCTTAAAACTCAGGGAACGATTGGTGAATGGCTTCGGTTCACGGTGTTATTATATCTTGGTGTTTTCCAGAGCACAAGATAAACTGTGCACAAGCTCATGTTTTGAAAAACAAAATTCGCCTTCACAGATAATTGTTAAATGTTAACCCCTATCTTTCAAGAGGGTTACATATCAACTTTGTTTAAATATTTAAATAATATATATTATAAATAATAAAATACTAACAAGTGATGATTAGCACAGGTGTCCTAAGAGGACACCCCTCCTTTCTTCTGTTTGTTTTTAGTATTGAAGAGAAGATAATCTTGTTGGCCTTCACTGACTGGTGCCACGTGTGAAAGCATAATCTCTTTCTCTGACTGTGGTTGTATCCTGCCATATAGAGTAGTGATTTCACAGTGGTCAGGTCACTTAATGTGTAGCTGATGACTTCCTCTTTCTTGTCTGTTAATTACTTTAACACATTTGCCTGTCTGCTCCGACTGGGGTTGTCCAGGGCAGCTGCTTCCCTGCAAGCAGAGCGAGCCAGAAGCCACCGATATGGGAGCAGAGCCAGACTGCTAATGCAATTGGATTAAACGGTTAAGATTTTCAGTGTCAAACAGAAACATCAATGCTTTTGTTAAGTGTCGTCTTCTCTTTACTCTTTCCCCACCATTGACGGCAATTTCTATCATTTGCGAGACAACACTTTCCCGCCATTGAATTTTCCGGCTTTCCGTGTTTTCACTGTTATACGGTAGGGGGCACTATTAGGCATCTTCTGAAAAAGTACTGAATCTCCTGATCAAAACACATGCGAGGAAGAAGCAGAAACAAGCGATATCATATGCATTTGTAAGATATTAACATTAAACATTGTATAAATCAAAATGTTACCGAATGAAATGTCGACCCAGGAAGTAGTATAGAACTGTGCAACCTTAGGGGGTGTTGATGTACTCGATCTACTCCATCTATGTTTTGATCATCGTCTGAATCCGATTTGGATGTAGTTTTTGACAAAACCGCGATTTTCAAAAAAAAAAAAAAAAAAATCTTAATTTGCTCAATGTTGCTTTTTTATTAAACTTACCCACATTCAAGTTTTGAGAAAAAAAGAATGCACTAAGCTAGAATAAAACTCAATAAAATAATAGAATAAACACTTTTTTGTTTGTTTAAAAGCAGAGGCTTTTAAACAAACTGTTCTGTTCTTTCTTTTGATATATTGCATGTTCCAATATTCATACAACAAAATATTCAGGGGGTCATGAAAGTTTTGTGAAAATTATTAAAAACGCTGGTGGTGGCTGGCAACTTTTTTTTTCTTTTTTGTTCTTTTTTTTTTACCTGGCGGGGAATGAGTTAAATGAAAATGTTGAAAAATATAGCTAATGACTGCAATTATGTTGTATTAATGTATGAATAATATTATATTACTGTATATACTGTATGTATATGTATGACTATTTGAATCTTGGTTGTGCGGCATTCAGAATTTAATTGAGAATACTTTTTAAATTAGTAGTTTTTTATTGATTTGGTAATTGAATTTGTAATTGTATTTGAATTGAGGTAGCAAACCGGATATGGAATTGTTAAAATTAAATTTAGATTAGATGAATGGATGGATAGATCATATTTAAAAATATATATATATTTTATATGTTTAACCTTTGTGAACCTGGATGGAAGAACACCCCGATTGCCAAGATTCAGTGCTTTTGTAGAATTTCTTTGAATTGCAAATCACAAAATTAAAAGGGAACCAATTCTAAATTGAAATCTCAATCCTGATTTAAATAAATGAAGCTTTTGACAAAAGACATGACATACAAACATTTATCCATAATGGATGAGTTTGCTGAACTGAACTAAACTGAAAATTGTTGTATTTCTGTAGGTTGAACTCTAAATGAAGCCGTCTTAGCGCTGCCTTAATACAATGATCAACATGCACTTCTGTGGCATGTTTGAGTGTTCGGATCAAATGCTCAGAAGGTAAGGAAATTAAAAATGCCTCAATGTTCATTTATTTTAATATTTAGCTCTAGAACTTTGTCTGAAGAGCTGACCTGTGGGTTCCAGGTTTTGGCCGTGGAAACAAAGCTATTGTGCAAATAACGAAGGTGCCACAGTGAATTAAAGGGATGCAAAACAATATGGTTAACAATGTTTGAACAATGAGAGCTGAATGGGAAACCTATGGCTTCCTCAAGCTCATGTATCCTGACAGGAAGCTCAGGTCATATGACAGGAAGTAGTGAAGGGGCACCTGTCTGTGTGTGTTCTCACTCCATATATGCAATTTTTGTATTATAAACCCATACCAGTACACACTATAGCAGAGTTTAAAATGTCTTTTAAAGACTGATAAACTTGTTTACATGAGTATTTACTCCCTTGATAGCCATGCAAAATCACCACAATGATGCTGACATAATTCTGACAGACACTTTGTGTTGAGCCAAATGGCACTTGCAGTGCAGATTAGTTTGTTTCTGAGCGTAGCATGCGGGTTGATGAGTGCCGAAGCAAAATGCCAGACACAGTTCGATGGAAAGCCGTGACAGAAATACTGCCCTGAATCTGAGAATGGCAGGAAGGGCCCTATTATTCTGACCCATTCTCTTCAACGTTGGCCCATACGACGCCTGGAGCCTGTCTGCCATGAACTCGCTTCCCAGGATTTCCGACTCACGGCCGGCGCTCCAACTAAAAGCCAAATATTTCACTCCAGAGACGCAAAAGGCTTCCTGATATAGGATGCACTTGCTTGTCTCTCTGTGACCTTAAACACTAATAAAGCGCCTATAATATGACTTTGGAGTCAGAAGTCCACAATCCTAGGATATCGTCAGTTTGTGGCTGTTCGCTCTTCCACTGACAGGAAAAATAAACAGATGCCCATTTGTCTCGGACAGATTGGATAACAATGAGAAAGAAGTAGATTATTTACTCAGGGGTTAATTGTTTCAGTTTGGCGCTGAAATGGAACCTTCTTGTGTTTAAATCCAGAAGTCACCAAAGAAAACAATCAGGTTAGTCATAATCTTAAAATCTTTGTTGTCTGATCAGCAAGATCAGTCCGATACCAGTTATTTTTGATCAGCAAACATTTTTCATTCATGCAAACTTCATTCACTAATCACAAGAGCATCCCTTGAGGAACACGAAAGGATGGAGCTAGATTATGATCTCAGTAACTTCCTAGTTGCTTTTACTTCTGTTGGTCCAGGCGTTGTTGAAACTTCTTAAAAACCAGTTCGAGTCAGCCTTTTACAAAGGTTTTCAGCAGTTCTCAGCTGTTCAGACCAGATGAAGACCAGTTAGGCCTGGCTTGAGGACCAGAAAACCACCTTAGACTGGTTTAAACTGTTTTTTAAGCCAGGTTCCCCAGTTAGGGTATCATAACATTAGCATAAAAGTGAATCCTGTGGCCAGTTGCATAAACAGCCATTATGTTAAGACTATGTCTTAAGAACTAGTGTGACCAAGGGGAATGACCAATTTATGTTTTAAGTAAGTTATTTACTGTCTTAAAAAAATGTATGACTAACATGTAAGACTAGTCTTAGCAGTTTATGCAGCTAGCCACTGGTTCTCAGATGTATTTACTGAAGAGCAATAAATGGCCATGTTTTCCCAACCATTTTACTTGCACTATACTTTAATTTAACAGGACAAATGTTTGTTTGCCCTGAATCTAAAACAGGTCAGTGTACTCTCAAGGAAGAGTCGGGGCTGAGGAAGCTGCTGCCCGGGCAACAGTGTCCGTTGCAATGAAGCAGTTAACTTGGTTTTAAAAAGGCAGTTTGCGAGTGACTAAGGGCAGCCTTGTGTTCAGAGAAGGGCTTGAGATTGTGGCTGTTGCTGTTGTTTTCATTGTGTGCTTGGGACTCGGGGAGGGTAAGAACAATAATGCATGTAATGCTGATTTTGGAACGGGTCCACCCAGCTTTTCCCAGGCTGGCCAGCCTTGGGAACCACTGATAGCATGGCACATCAGGGCTGGGCCCCTTTCGCCGGGCCCAGGGGCAGGGCCGCCCGCCCGCCTTCTCCACGCAAGCATGTTTGGGATGAAAGGAATCCTTCCTCCTGCCTGGGAATAGAAGAAACACACGCAAACGCTTGCACTAAGTTGCGTCCCAAGTTTGGACCTGCTTGGCCACATGCTGAGACGTCTCAGAGGTGACAATGACAAGCTTTAGCTCCACGCTGCCCGCTGGCAGACTTGGTGGAGGCCATATTCCGGTTTTTGTTTTGTAGTCCTGCCCCGGACTGATATCACTAGCACTTGTTTTCTATAAGCCAAGGATGAAATGCTAAAAAACTAAACAGAATAGGAGTGAAAACCTCTTTTCACAACATCTAATATAAAGATATATGTAATATGTGCATGTTTTCTGTTCGCTTTGTGTGTATATATGTGTGTGCCCAGCCAAAAAAAACACAAAAGATATTTTAAAGAATGTTGGTAACCTAGTTTATTTTTCTACTATGGAAGTCAATGGCTACCATCAACATCAATCTGGTTACCAACATTCTTTAACTCTTTCTCCGCCAGCGTGTAAACATTTTATTGCAAGCCACCGCGAGAGTTTTTGGTAATTTTCACAAAATTTTCATGGCCGCCAGAATATTTTGTTGTATGTATACAACCTTTTTATTCTAACCTCATGTATTATTTTTTTATCAACACCTAAATGTGGGTAAGTTTCATTAAAAAAGCTTTTGTTTCGTGTTTCCATTGGGCGTATTTTCAATTCGCAATTTCAGTTTGCGCAATTTGAAGGGTAATGGAAACACGGCTACTAGGGGTGTAACGGTACACAAAAATCACGGTTCGGTACGTACCTCGGTTTTAAAGTCACGGTTCGGTTTATTTTCGGTACAGTAAGGGAAAGAAATGCAAACATTAAACTGCAGGTTGTTTATTACTATAAACTTTTTTTAACAATTTGTTGACACTTTTTTTAAACACTTTTTAATAAAATATAATAAAATAGATATAAAATAAAATAAAAGAATAAGAAATAAAATACTGCTGCAAAGTTCTCCACTAAATAAAATACTCTCAGTCTCAAACCAATATCACATAATAAAATATAATGAAAAATATAAATAAATAACTATGATTACAGTGCAGCATTACCAATCCCAGCTTGTAGGCCTGCTCATATTTAAAAATTAAGGCTGGGAATCGATAAAAAAAAAAGAACTAATTAATTGCACAATTTGCTGTAATTAATTGCAATTCCTCCAAGCTTGTAATCATCAATAATTAAACTTATAATCACCTAATTAAATGAAACACGGGGGAAAAAAGGAACAGAAAATAGCCCTATATTAAAATAATATTAAGCATAAATATATCAATGTATTATTATTTTTCAATAATCAATCAACATAATCAATTTAAGATTTTTTTTTCCACTTTTTTAATAATTATCAAAATAAAATATAGTCCAAAGCTATAGTAGCCTACAAAGCTATTATTACCAGAGCATGTGATCAGAGCAGGTCATTTTACCATTGTTGCCAGCATAACTATACCAGCTCAGCAAACAGAAGTGTACTACTGAGAAATTTCACCTTATTTGAGCGGACTTTGCTTTTCCAGTGCGTGATCGGTACATGATTGGAGTGTTTGGGCCGTTAACGACAGAGCAGAACGCGCAGCGCAAACACGGACTCGAACATTGAGCAGAGAGCGCAGCGGGCCGACACACACACACACACGGAACGGAGAGTGCGGCGGCGCACACGGAGCGGAAAAGCTTTTTTTTCGCCCTGCAGTCTATTTCATTGGTTTAGGTTACAGTGACGACGGATAAAACTTTAGAATCAGCTGCAGGGCGGGATTTGCGCTGAACGCGGAGACTTCCGCCACTTAATATGTTCGTGTGGAAACACGAAAATGTACCTATGTTCCGCACACAAAATATTGCATTCAGTCATTCGGTACACACGTGCACCGAACCGAAAGCCCTGTACCGAAACGGTTCGGTACGAATACACGTACCGTTACACCCCTAACGGCTACTGATAACACGGAAAGCCGTAAAAACTCGTCAATGGCAGTGAAGCATTTTCTCATAAATTAAGAGATAACTCGTCAATGGCAGGGAAAGAGTTAAAATATCTTATTTTGTGTTCAACAGATACAGATTTGGAACAAATTGAGGGTGAATAAGTGATGACAAATTTTTCATTTTTGGGTGATCTATCGCTTTAAGAGTCTATGATTGGATCATTATTGCAGTTATTATTATGTTTCTAGCATATTATATGTTGCCATATTCCAGGATGACAATGCCAAGATTCATCAGGCTCAAACTGTGAAAGAATGTTTGGGAGGAGCATGAATAATCATTTTCACACATGAATTGGCACCTCTGAATCCAGACCTTAAACTCATTGAAAATGTTTGGGATGTGCTGGAGGAGACTTAACAGAGTGCTGGACTCTTGCATTGTCATTACAATATATTGAACAAAAATGTATGCACTTCTTGATGGAAATAAATGATGTGATGTTATTTCCACCAAGAGGTGCATCAATTCTTCATGCTCCCTCCCAACCATTCTTTCACAATTCGAGCCTGATGAATCTTGACATTGTCATCCTGGAATATGAGCATGATGTGTCTTCCTACATGGTTGTTTAAGAAATGAAAAGCTACACACTCCATTAATTAGGGTTAGAAGAACTGTTGCCAAACATATAACATGCTAGACACATAATAATCACTGCAATAATGATCCAATCATAGACTCTTAAGCATTTGCCTATTTAAATCCAGTATATATAAAAATCATTGTAGTCATTTTTACTTATTTTGTATTTGTCTTTAGGATGACCCTGTAATATTCTGTCCTGGGTCTACAGATGACAAATATCCCTAATGCTAAAGGCCCATTCACTCCAAGAATGATAACTATTATTACCCACACCTACGCAAAATAATGTTCTTTGTATTATAAGCACGTGCTGCAGTTTTGCCGTCTGCCGCTTTAAATGCTCCAGCTCTGAAAACAGGATGGATTCTGATTGGCTGCCAAATGTGCCAATATTATTATCATTCATCATCTGGAGAAAAAAAATGTTCTGAAAGTAATTCCAACAATATAGTTTCTCTGTGCCGTTATCGTTATAGTTGTGGTGTGGACTTCCCTATTCTCACAGAATTAGAATAATTATTAAAACTTAACAGTTATCGTAATTGTCCTTTGAGTGAACTGGTCCGTTTACAGAAATGCTAATAACGTGCACTGTCCCTTTTAAATAAATGGATAAAAACATAGATATAAGGAGACCGGGTCTGATTCAGCAGACCTTTTGTAGATGTGTAGAACAATAACAATATGCAAATGCAATAAATAGAGTGAAACAAACCTTTAGGGCTTGGTGTATATCTGCTCTCCTGTCAATATTTTCATTATACTGTCTTTATTTATCCTAAAAAGAACTTTGAACATTCTTGAGTGGGCATATCCATCAACAGGGGAAAACGAGGGAAAGTCCGGGTCTGTGAAGCCGGACAGACTGCTTTAATTAGCCCTTATATACTTTAGGTCACACCTGGGAGAGCTGCAGGCTGCCCTGGGCTATGAGAGGCTGTTGACAGCTTGATTGGAGCTATCTGTGCTGAGGACTGGGTCTGGTGCAGGGTGTTAAAGGCAGTGGGTGATGCAGAAACCCTTCAGCAGTACTGAGGTTTGTGTCTTTATAATATTCATTATATTAGGAGATCATACATTTTTTGGACAGCTAAATCAAACTTATCTCAATTCAATTCTCATACAAAATCTACAAACTTTTTTTATTGCATTAGATAGCAAAATATCAAACCACTACATGGGTTCATCACATTACCCAGTTTGAAAATGTCCAGTCCATCATTTTGAACAGTACTGTATTGCTATTGTTTTTACCATTAAAAATCTCCTATTTGGTTTGTAAAATGTTTGTCGAGTGTGTGTTTCTGTCATTCTTTAAATGCCACTTGGTTTGATATTTTATTGTGAAATGCACATTTATATAAAGACATTTATATATGTTTAAATATAATACTTTTTGGATTAAAATAATTCATTTATATTAAAATTACTATTATTAATGATTACATTTTATTTATAAACATTTTATTGTATTTAAAATATTTAATTTATAATTTTACCACACAAAATTATTTTTAGTTATGATGGTTGTTTTTAGAAATTCTTGGGTGGTAAACGTCATTTTATTGTGAAATGCAGGCCTCATCCTGCTCGCCACATATACTTTTAAAGTTAAAAAAAATAATTTGTCCATAATGTTACATTGTAGACATTTACATAAAATTGAATATTAAAGGGGTGGTATAATGCCCTTTTCACAAGATGTAAAATAAATCTGTGTATGTGAAGTTTTACCTCAAAATACCCCACAGATATTTTTATATAGCATGCTAAATTTGTCACTTTTTGAGGGCGATCAAAAACGCACCGTTTTTGTGTCTGTCCCTTTAAATGCAAATGAGCTGCTGCTCCCGGCATGGGGGGCGGAGCTTCAGCAGCTTGTGTCCTTTTACCTCACACACACACATGCACTGAAAATTTCAAAAACTTTTAGCCTTTTATGTTCAAACCGAAGTCAGAATGATGGAGAGACTCAAGAAGAAGTGACAACATGTAGAAGCAACAGGACATTTCTGAATGGTTAGTTGATGAAGTTATGTAGCTTTTGTGTAGTTATCTTCTAGTCATTGATTAGCATATTCTGTCTTGATAATCTATAAATCGTGCTCCGGGGGCGGGGTTTATGTCAATTTTAGGGTTCATGATGTCACTAACCCGGGAGGAATGTTGTGTAGTCATTACCAGCCGTTTGTTGTAGTCCTTAAAAAGTGATTTCTTTAAAAGCAAATATCTCCCTTTGCTTTGAACTTTGAGTGTCGTAACTTTGCAGATGTTGTTTATGCTCAAACAGCAACATTACACACACTAACTAAAGTTAGAAAAGTGAAATCATATTCAACCACCCCTTTAAGTTCATAGATATAATTAACAACAAAATATAGTTTGACACTATATAACTTAATGTGTGAAAGGCCACAATGCCAGCTTGATATTTCTAAGGTTTTATATCATGTTAGTTAAATTGGACTTGCAACAAACAAACAATGTGAAGAATAGGGTTACGGGCTGCGTCCGCAGTGGTGTGGGTGACGCTTGGCTCACGGTAACCTCCCAGTGGCAGCGGCCCTGCCGGCCCTCCTTGTGTTCCTGGCCGTCTCTCACATGGTGATTGGGTTTCAGCGCAGGGCTCGAGCTGTGGGAACGAGTCATCACACTGGCGGGCTGCCTGGGAGACTGTGCTACGCTCCACCAGGGGGAAGGCACATGACAAAGGGGGGGTTTTGTGAGCCCAAACAATGTGCTGTCTTCACCGTTTAACCCAGGAAATTCACTACAGCTGGAGCCTCCAACTAGATGGGGAGCCCATGTGTGAAAGTGTGTCTGTGTGTATGCATATATTTAGGAGTGTGTTCTGTTTGTCAACATACTGTTTTGCGCTATATGAAATACATGAGACGGGCTCCCGATAACAACTTGAAATATACTTGTATAATCTCAATATAATTAAGGTTTATTGAAACATTTGAGTATGTCCATATGTACATACTGCAATAGTGCATAACACTGTAAAAAAAAAAAAAAACACAATATTTTACAATTAATGCTTCCTTAAATATACATTTTTAAAGGTAGGGTAAGCAATTCTTCGGAGCGGCTAGCAATAGCAAGATAGCAAGTTAGCTTTGAAAGCATAAGATCCCACCCTCCCTTCAGAGTGTCTACAAAGCCACGGCTCCTTCAAAACACAAATAGCTTGCAAAGCATCACGAGACGTTACCTCATGTCTCAAAGCACATAACTTTACATTATGTCTGCATAAGCAGGGTGCACGAAGGTATGAAAATACATACGAAAATACATTTGGACCGAATGCAATGATTGGATGAAAATCTTTTTGGTCCTATGCCTTCCACAGATGATATATAGGCTACATTTAAATATATTTAGACCACTTAACTTAGTGATTGCTATCAAGATGGGAATAGACTTTCAACCAGCATGAAGGTCCTTGCACACTTGAGTCTGAAATTCGCATCCGAAATTTTTGCATGTTAAAAAATAAATACGACCTCACGTTATGTCAATCACGCTTACACACTTGCCTCCGAAACTTTCGTCCGTCATAAAAAAATTCGCATCTGTAGCAAGCATTTTGACTGGTGTTTTGACAATTCAGAGCCACCGAATGACGAATACGAAAAAAACGCATTCGAAATTTTTTGGGGGTAATTTGTGCAAGGACCTTACCAAAAAATGTTTCTGGAACAAATCGCCTACCCTGCCTTTAACGGTAAAATATAGGCCTAAGTAATATAATTCTTTTTTTCCTTTTTTTTTAGATTTAAGGTAATTTTTGCTTCTAAAAAAATGTAAAAATATAGCCTATGTTGTCTTTAAAATATTTAGTATATACTTTATTTGCGTTTATACTTGTTTTATATAATATATATGATAAGGCAATATACACTTGACCAATTTTAACTTTTTGTTGATTGTTATTAAAACGACTAGAACTTTTGTAGGTAGAAGAATATGGTTTTGTTTACTTTTATTTTACATATAATATATACGTTTAAATCTTTCAGTAACCTAAAAGTAAAAATACAAGTTTGTCCGATTGTGTAAGCTACACATTTGCACGTGAGGTAACGTTAACCATAGCAACGGAGCTTGATCGCTGTCTGTGTGATGGTAAGTCGAAAAAACATTCTGTCGTTATTTTCATATTAATATAGATTTAAAATAAATTTTTCTTCTATTTAAAACGTCTTCAGGATATTTGAAGGTTAGCTAACTGTGCAAAGGGAAGCTAAAACAATTTAGGATGCGCGAGACGAACCTGAACAAACTTACTGACAGGAATTCCTTCCTTAATAATTCGCGCGCTGAAGTATACATTTTGGCAAGTCACTCTGCATCCTGAAATTAGCCTTGCCAGAAACCCTTTACCTAGATTTCCTGCCTATCTGCACACTGTGTCCAAGCTCAGCCAGGCTGTGAAACACCGTCGCCTTTCTTGTGTAAAGTGTTTCTCACGCTTCTGGGGCCCTCGGGTGCAGAACGCGAGTGCTGAAGCTGGGCAGAGTCAATTATCAGGGGAATGAAGTTTGAGACCTCCATTCGGTGGCTCGGGGCGTGTTTTCTTTTTTTTTCGGTGGGTGTTCCCAAAGCAGGACGTGGGCGTGAATGCGAGACTGAGGCTCCAGCGGTTCGTGGGAAAGGCGCTCAGAGTGTTTGGTGACTGTACCTGTGCGCACTGCATCATGAAGCGGCCTTGTGAGGACAGCACGTCCGACAGCGACATGGATGAAACTATTGATGTGGGAAGTGAGAATAACTACTCGGGGTAAGCATGCATGCATGGGATGCTTGTTTGTTGTTCTGTAGCTGAGGATTCACTTTTAGGTGTTATCTTAAGATCTTAACCTTTGGACATTTTTACAATATAAATATATATAGGCCTGTAATATAATTAAATGTATTATTTAAAAACATTCTAGTTAATTTATAAGTTGATAATTATAATTAATATTTTTTTTAATTTTTTTAAATATAATTGTAATATTTTTTTATTATTTTAATCTTAGACATTATAGATAAACTCAGTTTGTATGACACACACAAAAAGCTTTGGTAATACTTAATAAAATTAACAAACATTAGTATGTAATGCTCAACAGGAAAATAGTTCCTGTTTAATGTAATGTAATATTGTTCATATATGGTGAATATACATAAACTACTATAGTTAACTAAATAAAGTTTGTAACTAAGTTGTATATTGTCATGTTACCTAAAAATGTGGAACGAACTGTTTTAATTTGAGTCAAAATGTTATTTAATATGACTAAATCAAACATTAGACTACATTAGATTGCACCAACAATAATTTGATGGGTTTGATCAAGTGGAAATGGATCCTAAATGTACCAATTGTATGTAACCATTTTTTTAAAGTATTGTTTACATGTTACTAAACATTATTGTAAAGTTTTATAGATATTTCTATCTATTTGAATGTAGGCTATAGATATTAATGGACTTTTATATTAAGTATTTATGTTTGGTAATGACTTACATCTGCAAGTTTTACTGAAGTGTTATCAGTTATCATTTTCAAACATTATAGTTAACCTAAAAATGTTTCATATGGTTCATATTTAAATTAACTGGTATTGTTAGTCGAAAATCAAAAATATAATTTAATAGGACTTGATCAAAAAAGTACTTTTAATGGTAACTATGAACACTTTTTACATTGCACTGATAAGTTTTCATTCCTTTCCCCCCAAAGTCAAAGCAACGGTTCATTTATAAGATGTGGCTCACCTACCACAACATCCCAAGTCATGGCTAGAAAGAAGCGGAGAGGGGTAATTCATAACTTTTTAGATAATTTTCATATTTGTTAAAAAAATTTAAATACTTTATTTAGAATACTGATACATTGTCGATTGTTTTATATATTGCAGATCATTGAGAAAAGACGGAGGGACCGAATAAATAATAGTTTATCAGAGTTACGTCGTCTGGTGCCAACAGCATTTGAGAAACAGGTGAGTTCACATCCCTGTGTGCTTTATTATGCTTTATGAAAGTATTATTTCTAATAATAATTATAATAAATCAAAAGTAAGTGGAAGAGGATGTTGCCACATTATTTCATCAAAGCTATCATATTAAAAACATATCCTATTTCTTCTCCCAAGGGATCTGCCAAGTTAGAGAAAGCGGAAATATTGCAGATGACAGTGGATCATTTGAAGATGCTCCAGGCCACAGGAGGAAAAGGTAGACTGCTTGTTATTGGCTCCTGTATTGCACTCCACCTAACGCCGTAGTGAAACTTGAGCACAGAGTTCCCTTTTGACCAGATTAAAGTGGAAATCAATGTTAATGGTAGGATTGAACTCGTGGGAAAGTGCCGGCAGGACAAAAGAAGCACTTGACCCTGGGATTGTGTTTGCTTTCATAAATCCATGGGAGGGGAGTGGGGCCACATTCACAGGCTGCACTGTTGGGGGTTTGTTAGGGCTTTCCAATGAGTGTTAAAACCGAAGCAGAGGGGTGACAAAACAAACATACAAACAGGTCAGGTCACAATCCTAGTCTGCTTAGGTTTAGCCTCTCCAACACAGTGGGGTTGCATTTGATTCATCATGATTAAAGCCTCACTTCTCTCTGTCCCTTTCAGGATATTTTGATGCTCATTCTCTGGCCATGGACTTCATGAGCATTGGCTTTCGGGAGTGTCTGACTGAAGTGGCGAGGTATTTGAGCTCCGTGGAAGGTCTGGACTCCAGCGACCCGCTCCGCGTCCGCTTGGTTTCTCACCTCAGCAGCTGCGCCTCGCAGAGGGAAGCGGCCGCCATGACCACATCCATAGCCCATCACCAGCAGGCCCTCCACCCGCATCACTGGGCTGCCGCTTTGCATCCCATCCCCACTGCGTTTCTGCACCAGACCGGACTTCCATCCTCAGAGAGTTCCTCTAGTAGGCTATCTGAGGTTCCTCAGAGGGGTGCAGCCCTGCTGACCTCCTCCTACACCCACAGTGACTCCGCACTCAGAGCGCCCTCTACAGGCAGCGTCGCTCCTTGCGTGCCGCCGCTCTCCACCTCGCTGCTTTCAATATCGGCGACCGTTCACGCAGCGGCCGCCGCAGCTGCAGCGCAAACCTTCCCTCTGTCGTTTAGCGGATTCCCGCTCTTCAGCCCCAGCGTAACGGCATCTTCGGTGGCTTCTTCCACCGTGAGCTCTTCCGTTTCCACATCCACCACATCCCAACAGAGCAGCGGGAACAGCGGAAGCAGCAGCAAACCATATCGACCGTGGGGGACTGAAGTGGGAGCGTTTTAAGTGTTGGATTTGCTCTTGTTGCATCTGGACGTCTTCCACACTTTGTACATAAAGGAAAGAAAACAGCTATTGTGCCTGCTTTGGTCAGCACCATGGGCTTTTTTTCTCTACACTTCCTGTGCACATATGCAACATCAAATCTGGGAGGGAAAGAAAGACAGACTTTTACACATCACACTGCGTGGACACCCGTAAGGATGAAGAGTGATTGTCATTTTTAAAGAAAAATACTTTTTTAACTTTGGGTAAAGGACTGCGCTATGGGATAGTGCCTGCATAAACACTGCTAAAATGCTGCAATTGATATGTATGCTTTGATATTTCTCCATAGAAAAGCATATTGTCAGATTTTCACAAACACACACATAGTAGATTTCGAGTTTAAATAAAAAAAAACAGCTTGTTCAAAGACAAACCAAAGGTTTTGCAGATAATCACTAAAGTGAGGTGTGAATCAGTTTTGTAATCTATGATTTAACAATCCAGTTTGTAAATCTGTATATGTGTAAGATTGTAACTAGAGTTTATATTGAAATTAGATGAGTTAATTGGTATGATGCACTTCAATCACTACTGGTTTTTTTTTGGGGGGGGAGGGCGGGGGGAGACGGGATCTTCTCCACTTTACACAATAGGCCTACTGAAATTTTTTAAAAATAACATTCACTAATACTCATATGTGAGATTTTCTACTACTGTAACTTTGTGACCTTTTTAATAACCCTACCACGCTCTGTAAGATGTAACCTTTTTCAATGCAAAAAAGAAAAAAAACTGATGTCCCTGAAGAAACTGAGTGTTTTCTTTCATTCTGGCACATATTGCCATAAAACCATCATTCCATTTGCCTTCACCACAACAGATCGTGGAATGTTATGAGAGAAAGTAATTGTTTTCCCATAGCATAATTTGAGTTCTTGAAATTGTATGGTCGAAAAAAATATTTGCGTTCTTTTATGTGTTTTTCTAATAATGCAAAAGAAGCCACTAAAAGTCAAACAAACAACTGCAATTATAAGTGCTACTTCAACAGTTATAAATCTGTCGACAAACTTTAAAGTAAGCTGCAAACACATTTATTGAATAAAACGCGTACATCAACAGTCAAAGTCGTTACAGTCACCAGCAATTTTTTCAAATATGTTCCCTTTTATTTATGAAATGTCTCAATGCCATTGTATGCTGACGCTGCAACAATGTCTTAAAAACAAAAGCAGTTCTCATTTGCTGTTTACTGTTATTTGAAGGCACGGTCCCTCAAGGTCCCCCTTGGTCCCTCAGGGACAGCTCAAGTCAAAACTTATGTAGCTGTTCTGGCGGGCGTGAACGAACCGCCGGCCGGACTGCAGTAGTGTGCACCACATGAAAGCACAACAACACCAGTCACTCCTCCCCAAGATGGGTCTTTATGCCGGCCTAATCCAGTCCCATTATGCCAGGGTCTGTTAGACAGATTTACATTAGTAAATCACTGTCACACCATTAAAGTCCTTAAGAGAAAAAGTATCAGCATTTCCAAGTGAATGGGGATTAAGGAAAACAGCGCCTGCTACCCACCGGCAATCATGGGAAAAGTGCGAGGCCATAAATCCGCCGGTTATCTGCTTTAGAGCGGCTGGTTCTCACGCCGGGCCCCTGCCTTTGAAGTGGCCGTCATATATCAAGGCCGCACATGATCTCCCCAAAACATCACACAGGCAAAGAGTCAGTGGTGTGAACGTGGTCAGTAAGCCTGTCAGCTTCATTACTTTCCACACATGAAAATGGTTTAGCTACTACAAGATGTGCTTCATAAACCAGACCACAAGATAAAAGCAGCATATAGATATTCACAACTCAGACAGGTCATATTCTTGGCTCAAGGGCACAGTGAGTTTGTACACAGTCATTTAGACTTTTTAACCTCTACTGTTTGGGATTATCTGGAGTATTTCATAATGTGTGTATGTATGGTATATATATATATATATACATATATATATATATATATATAATATATATATATATATATATATATATATATATATATATATATATATATATATACACACACACACACAGTATATATATATATATATATATATATATATATATATATATATATATATATATATATATATATATATATATACACAGTGTATATATATAGAGATATAGATATAGATGTGTGTGTGTTACCTATATGAATTACCTATATTATAATGACTAGGTCCTAACCCTGAACCTACCCCTAACCTAAACTTAACCCATGGCCATGGATACCTTACATTAACCAGTACTTTCTTAGGTAAGTGCACGTACTGTAAAATATTACTTAACAAATTATTTGACATACCTCGGAATACCATGTAAATACTACATACGTAACGTAAATACATAAAATATTGCCTCATTTAGTCCTATCGAATATATCATAGTGCCATAATTATTATCATAAAACTAAATGAAGTGTCATTAGTAGTGACACTACATTAATGATGACACTACAAGAAAATGTTTTAAATTATTAGATGTGTGAAACCTGAAAAGGCAAAAAAAAGTGATCTTTACCAGAGAAATGCTGCCATCTGGTGCGAGATCATTTTAATCTGCAACTTGTTCTAAATTCAGTCACTCGTTTTTTGCAAATACGTGCGAATGGTATTTTACAAATATTTTCTGATCAAGTTCTCATTTTAGAAAACCACCTTGAATAAAAAAGGGAAAATAGCATATTAATGTAAACAATCATAACTACTTAACTAATGACCGAGATGGCGTCATCCTCACCCGACCAATCACAGCTTTGCGTTCTCTACGCAGTCAAAACACGGAAGTAAACATCTGGTACTTGGGTATACACATGTTTGCCATACATTTGAGTGTACCCGGCAAATGCATTAATTTCTTAATCTACTGTTGTATTAATTGTTGGGAATTTATCGAACTTTCGAGTGCTTGGCGTTTTACCAAAAAAAAAAGAAGTTATTATTACATGTGATTACATATTTGATGGACTTTAGAGTCAATAGTACAATGACCTAGGCGCTGTTATTTCTGTATAATATAACGTTAGTTATTAGAGAGTATGAAGTCGTTTAAATCTCCAGGACGTCATGGATATGCGGTGGAGGTTTCACCTTTTGTCGCTTCTACTGTCGCCTGTGCTTCCTCTCAGTATTATGGAATAGCAGGTAATATTAGTTTGCATGACCATGGTTAGATGATATTGACGTAAATGCCAATGAAAACCTCTTTTGTGTCTGTTAGGATGTGGGACACTTCTTGTGCTGGAGCAGAGAGAAGCAGATGTTTCACTTGTGAGGAGGTAATTTGCATTTTTTAGGGAATTAAATAAAGCATCTGCAAATATGTGTGTGTCATAGATCACCAAAACCAAAAGAAACAGACAACAGTTTAGTTTATGTATTTATTTGTTATTGTTTTTTTTTTTTTGTGAAATTATGTTGCTTTACAGTAATGAAAATCACCCCACAAATATTACTGATATACAATTAAAACAGAATTTTACAAATGTACTTTTTCTTTTCTTTTTTTTTTTTTTGCATTAAGAATTTATAATATTGGGGAAGTTTTCGTAATTGTCATGAAAGTAATGTTCCAATGCAGCAAAATCGTATTGGACCTGAAAATGGGTTCTGTTTTCTTTGAGCAAAATATAATGTATTATTATTATCATCATTATTATTATTATTTGTAATTATTCATTAAACATCTAGAATCATTTCTTTGCAGATAACACTTTGTTTTTGTATTATATTTTGAATGCCATTGACATTCATACGTTTTTGAGGCCATTGTAAATCCGTGTAATCTTGCAGTGATATGAGGACAAGTGGAGTCAGTGATGTGACTGATCGTTTACTATCTTTTTGTCTCATGGGCAGTTTTGACTGGAATAACGGCCTCTTCGATGTGACGTGGAGCGAGAACAATGAACATGTGCTGGTGACGGCAGGAGGTGATGGATCTTTGCAGATCTGGGACACGGCCAACCCGCAAGGTCTTCTGCAGGTGCTGAAAGGGCACACACAAGAGGTCAGTTCACACTTTTAACTTCCAAAACAGCATGCTAAAGCTTCCTGCACTTCATAACCTCTAGACTGCAAAACATCTGGCCTTACAGGTGTATTCAGTAGACTGGAGTCAGACACAGGGAGAGAACCTGGTGGTATCAGGGTCTTGGGATCACACGGCAAAAGTGGTAAGTGGAGTTTTATGTCCGGTTGACAGTAATGTCAAAACACACAAGTGTCAGTAATGTTTTTACCATGTGTCACTATTGCTTTGTCTGTAACAGATTGTTTGATATGCACTTTCACTTTACTGAAATGATGAACGATGAATATAAGAATGACAGTGCCACAAATTTACATGAAACACCGCAAGTTATCCTGTCAACTACAACTATAACTGTGTTATCAAAACCATTCCACACATGTAGCGGGGAGTGTTTTAAAGAGAGGGTCAAAACGGGATAGGGAAAATAGCAAATAGCCTATTACTTCTAAATTAGGATGTTTTTTATGTACAAATACAGACCCTTTCCAAAAAATTTGAATATCATGGAAAAGTTTATTTATTTCCATAATTCCATTCAAAACGTTAAACTTCCATAGATTATAGATTCAGGGCTTTGAGAGCAAAATTCAGGATTTGCACCTGCCCACACTGCCAAAAAAAAAAAAAAACCTGGTTCAATGACCATGGTATCACTGTGTAATTACTGTGTGATTTCATGTAATATTCGAATTTTTTGAAATCCTGTTTTCGTGGGTTTTATGAGCTGGAAGCCCAAATTATGTACAAATAAACAACTAAATACTTGAAATCGTTTAAGTTGTGGGCCCTGAATCTATAATCTATGGAAGTTTAACGTTTTGAATGGAATTATGGAAATAAATAAACTTTTCCATGATATTCTAATTTTTTGGAAAGGGTCTGTATTTCTAACATTACAAGTGGACCTCAAAGAACATTAAATTCAATTTACATTTATTTTAAATAAATGCAGTTCATGCAATACAGCAGTATGTATTATAAATTATTTTTCCATGCACATCATTATTATTTAAAAACAAAATACAATCATAATAATTACTATTATTAAAATTAGTATAATAATTAATCATAATAACTTTCCTCCCTCTTGCAGCAACATCTTATCGAAGCTTGTTTCCACCACTTTTTATGCGAGGAAAAAAAGTTAGAATTGTGAGATAAAAAGTACTTTTTTACTTTTATTCTGTGGCGGAACAAGCTTTCATAACATCTCTTTTCTTCTCTAATTACGTGTTTTTCGGTGTGAGTGCAGAACAACCTGTCACAGCAATAGCAAACCACAACAATCCAATTAATTTCCGATGGACAAAATGAAGTCCTCTCCTACAGTTATTTCTTGTTCGAGAAGCCGTTTCACTCAGATATACATCACAAAAGGGAAGAAAAGACAATCGCAACTTCGGTTTCATGCCGCACTAAACAATGCTAAATACAAAAAATTAAATGCAACTAACCATATACTCATGCATTATTGGGATACCAAATTAAACAGATTTGTTTAACCTTTAAAAGAAAGATGAAAACATTCTTTCATGTGCATTGGCGATCAAACATACTGCTTATGATGTTACATGGTTGTCCTGTTTTCCACACAGTGGGATCCGGAGCGATGTCAGTTAGTGAGCTCCCTGCAGGGTCATGAGGGTGTCATATACAGCACCATCTGGTCTCCTTATATCCCAGCATGCTTTGCTTCAGCCTCAGGTAGGATAATGAGCTGTATCTGTTCTCCCATGAAGCTTGGAAGGATTGCTGCTTTCGTTCGGAAAATTGCTGTGTTGGGATGCAGACTAGAAATAATCTAGGGGTGATCAGACATGCATATGCAAGTTTGTGGAACATGTGGTAGAGCAACACCAAAGTAAACCCACACAATGGGTTTGATTCCTAAGGAACTATCAGTACAAGTTACCAGTTCAAGGGTCTTTTTGCTAATTATATTTTGAGAGATGGGAGAGGACTGACAATTTTGATGAGAAGATGAGGTATGGAATCTTGAAACAGTGTTGTTTTACTATCATTAAGAAACTAGTTTTTATTAATAATTAGATTTTTATATGTATATTGGCAATTTTTATTTTAGATACATTTTAGTATTTTTTGTGTTTTTGTCATTTATAAAAAAAATTATGTGTCCATAGTTTTTGTTCATTTTTATTTTATTTTTTGTTATTTTAGTACATCAAATTAAACTAAATGATAATGTTGCCTTGGCAATAGCTGAAAGAAAACAAGTTTGTCTATTTTATTTGATCAGTTAACATTTATTTTATTTCAAGTATTTTATTTATTTTTAGTTATTATAACCTATTATATTATAACCCTAATACCTATGATAACCCTGTCCTAAAACCAAACTGTTAGTAAATTGCTTGTTTGTGTATATGCCCTGTTTTGATTTTGCTGTAATGTTTGGCTCATTAAAATTGCATCGCAGGCGAATTATACACTAGAGAGCAACTTATAAGTTGCAATAAATAAGGAAATACAGTTTGTGTTTTGACACATGTAGCACCATTTCAAAATCTCATTCCCCTCAATATAATTAACAGAAAAAACAAATTGAGGTGCAGACTGAGCTTGTGTTATTTAATTATGTCTAGTAGGCAAATGATTCACCTCATCATGCAGTACTATCATTCACCCCATGAGGTCAGCAGCGAGCTTTCATCATCCTCTTCAGCTCGCTTTTTTTTTCTTTAGTTTTGAATTTTAATTTAATGTGTTAATTTAGTACAATTAATTATGAGGAAAATTGCCCAAAGTAAATGTAGTTAAAGGGATAGTTCACCCAAAAAATGATTGTGATGAAAAAATGATGAATCATTTATTCACTCTCAAGTTTTTCTAAACCTTGAACGAAGTTCTCTCTCCTACTGTTTAGTTACCAACATTCTTTTTAAATGTTTTCCTTTATGTTCAACAGAAGAAAGAAATTCATGCATGTTTAGAACAACCTGAGTGTGAATAAATGTTGGCAGAACTTTCATTTTTGAGTGAAGTATCCCTTTAGCCATGCCCCCTAACA
Source organism: Squalius cephalus (assembly GCF_949319135.1). Classification (NCBI taxonomy): domain Eukaryota; kingdom Metazoa; phylum Chordata; class Actinopteri; order Cypriniformes; family Leuciscidae; genus Squalius; species Squalius cephalus. The sequence continues at coordinate 29,893,252 of NC_137133.1, read as the reverse complement.
TGTATCTAAATTCCCCTGTTTTCTCAACTACAACAAAAAATATTAATATGTGCTTCTTTTTTTATAGATTTAATATGAATTAGTAATCTGCTTTGTGATGTAATACGGATTTTCGCGTGCGCACGAGAAACTCACGCGATACAAATTCCGGTTTGCGTTCAATTTGCGTTCAATTTGCGTCACTGCCATCTCTTACTAAGAAAACAAGAGGATGGATATGGATGCGCATGAATTAATCGAAATCTATTTTAAATTAGGACTTCAGTATAAAGACATTGTTTCAGTTCTTTCATTTCGACACATATATATAATCACTGAGCGACATTTAAAACGCATTTTGAGGTCTAGAAGTCCGTTTACCCGTTTTATTTTCGAGTTTTGATTGATTGGCATGACATGAACTGTCATTCAGACTGACTATAACAACCAGAGAACAGAGAACATCAGAGATATTAAAATACATACTCTTCTGAGTTTTATGATGTAGGCCTTTTTTATTCAAATGTATTAGCCTATAATAAGGATGCGCGCTTGTGCGTGGCACACTCAGTCATGTTGAGAGGGAAACACGCATTATATTATTTGGCTAGTCTTTTCAGAAATAGTGTAAAAGACCTGTAAATAAAATACAACATTAACATTATAAATACTATTAATAACATATGCGTATTTTACTTACCCTTACTGGCTAGCCAAATCCTTAAATGACTGGTATCAGAAAACAACAAGAAATGAAAAATAAGTAACCACTTATAATAAAAAAAAATACATTGTAGCCTATAAAAATAGCCCATTGTGCCCTTTATTACAAACAACCTTTAGCCTATTTTAAACACCAAGCCTAAACGAATTTATTTGATTCAAAACTGAAACTATACCGCAAAGTTGGGTTCGCGCATCTTTCGTTCGGTCCAAAGTTTCCATATTTTCAATGTAACATTTGGATTCGTAGGCTACTTCAGTCGAGTCCTAATATACACGTATAGGCTATCAGCATCTTCACAGCAAGGGAAATTTGGAATAACAGCAAGTAGCCTTGGTGGCGACTGTCGGCACAGCCTTAATTGTACAACAACATACCAATTCAAGCGGAATAACTTTTTATGTGTTTGGTTAACTGCGTTTTAATTTAATAATGAACAGGCTGCGATGTCAAGTTAATGCCAGAAGTGAACCGATGTTGTTAAAGCGCGATGCGCCGGCGCCATCACTTGGATTTGTTCCTCAGCTGGGGAAATAACTTTATACTTTATCGTTTCATACTCTGTCATTCGAAACAGTAAAATGTATATTTTTATTTGTGTACATTCAAAATGACTACAAAATGTCATGCCTTTGAAAAAGAAAGAAAACAACATGATGCGGACGTGTAGAACTTTATCCAAGAGCTGTTGTAAAGCCTATAAACAATCTGTTACAGTAATTTCCTATTATCTATGCAAAAGCTGCTTTGCAACCATATTGTTAAAAGCGCTATATAAATGAATAAAAAAATTCAAACCTTTATCTAAAATTTATATTTTTATATTTTGTATAAATTTAAAACATTGTCTTTTTCAGACTTCTGTGAACACAAAAATATTTTGCAGAATGTTCATTGAACAGTCATCAGCATCCTTTGTCATCATTTGCTTTCATATTTTTCATACAATGGTTGTAAATGGATACTGAGGCTGCCAATGCCTAATATTCTGCTTTTGTGTTCCTCAGAAGAAGTTCCTCCTGGTTTGGAACAAGTGTGAATATTTTCACTTTCTTGTTAACTATCCCTTTAATATTTTGTACTTTTTTATGTTAATATTTTGTTCTCCCCCCCCCCCCCCCCCCCCCCCCTATGTTGGCATACATACATAAATGATACATACATACATACATAATCCGTATTTCCACATCTGTATTAATGACGCTATAACGCAAACCGGAAATTGTAACGCGTGAGCTCGCGAAAGTCCGTATTATTATTTTTTTTGCAAAAGTAAAATAAAAAGTAGTACATCTTACTATAAATAATTTGTGCGACCAAATCATGTTTTGCGCCAGTAGCCTAACTGAAAAAGTTCGTAGCGCAAGTGCTCCGTAGCATAATCATGATTGCTTGTAGCCTACTTTTTTTTTTTTGCTTGTACTCTTCAAAGTGATCTGCACAGGGAACTAACCTTTTCCACTGGTGGCACTTGCGTTACGAACTTTTTCAGTTAGGCTACTGGCGCAAAACATGATTTGGTCGCACAAATTATTTATAGTAAGATGTAGGCTACTTTTTATTTTACTTGCCATCTTTTAAACCACATGCCTTCTTGTTTTCTTTAACATTGGTTGGGATAGATTTACTGCAATAGAAAATACAGTACACAACTGTCTCTACACTTCGCGTGCTTCATACTGTCATTGTGAAGCTTCAATGATTCGTGTTTGAATTGTTTTGACGTAGTTACAAATTTGGACAGTCCTGCAATTGAAGGCCCACAGAATTTACAATACACACAGTGCATTGCTCCATCTTGGTACCTTAACCACTGGTATTCTTCGAGCCACTGGTGTCGAAATTCATATGTCCGTATAGGGGTGTAACGGTTCACAAAATTCATGGTTCGGTTCGATACGATACACTTGTGTCACGGTTCGGTACGTTTTTGATACAGCAAAAAGAAAGAAATGCCAGAGAAATTTCCTTGATTTAATTTTTTTAAATCTTTTTTTTTAATTAAAACTAACATCATAAAGTATATATATATATATATATATATATATATATATATATATATATATATATATATATATTATTATTTTTTATTTTTTATTTATTTTTTTTATTTTTTTTTACTTTGAGCAATTCTGGAGCTATAATTTACTTTTCTTAGGAGCATATTATAAAACAAAACAGCTCCTTGACATGAAATGTAATATTGTAGTAGTTATAAACAAAGGTTTATTTTAGTTCAGATTAACATTTGAGGGCAGCAATTGTATCCATAATGTCAAAATAAAACCGACGTAATGTTAGCCTACTTGAAGGCATTATAGCCTACTATTCCTGCCAAACTTCCATGGTTGCAGTTAGTGTTACTACAGTAAATCCATGGTAAATGTTGCAGATCTGTGGACACTGGATAGTTCATTCATGGCACAATGTTTCTTCCTGGTTTCCACGTCAACGCTGTTTGATCCGTTAATAACGGAGAAATGTGAATGTTTCTCACTAGATCTCGCAGCGATGTTATTACTTCTGTGGCGAATTCAAATGCTTTCTTTACTGGATCTCTTATTAGCGCTGTGTAGTAACAGTGTGGCATGATCACGATCGGCTCGCGCTGCACTGGTCCAAACTGATAAACGGTCCTTCAACCACACTATAACGAGCAGTTTCGTTCCGCTTGCATTACGTTTGCCATTTGATGTTGGGCAATGTTGTGGTCGCGCCGACGTCTCATTATGAGCGCGCTTACATTTGAAATAACGAAATTTTGGTCGGTAGGAAAAATGGTCCAACTGCGTACCTGGAAAATGCAACTGGAAAATGCGTACCGAAAACCGAACCCAACTTGATGTGTTGAATGCTCAGAGCACGTTATAAAACGTATTATTAAAATACACATTTCTGTTTGAATAAATGTTCATAGTAAATCATAGCATATTGCCTAAAATATAAGGTAGGTACAAAAATAATCAGTCATACATTTGCAACCCATTAAAAATTAGGGTCGCAATGGCATTTCAAAAGGTCGCATGCGACCATTTTGGTCGCAGTGTAGTTCCCTGCTGCATGTGTGTGTGTAAGAAGACTCACAAGGGTCTCATGAGCACACATTTTTTCAGATGTATCAGGGACTGATCACTACATTGCAGCTCTAAACCTGCAGGCTTTGCCATCAGAGCACAGGGTTCATCAGCTCCAAACGGCTCTGTTGTGATCTTATCAGCAGCACATTGGGCCTGCAGCACCCACTTACTGCTGATGTGATCTCAGAGTCTCAGTGTCTAAAACAGGGTTCACCAATCTCGGTCCTGGAGGGCCGCTGTCCTGCAGAGTTTAGCTCCAACCAGCTCCAACACACCTGTTTGAAAGTTTCTAGTATGCCTAGTGAGACCTTGATTAGCTGGTTCAGGTGTGTTTAATTGGGGTTGGAGCTAAACTCTGCAGGACATCGGCCCTCCAGGACCGAGATTGGTGAACCCTGGTCTAAAACAAATAGTTCATCTAGAAATGAAAATTGTACCATCATTTTCTCACCCTCACAACGTTGCAAACCTTAATTTATTTATTCAATGGAGCACCAATGGAGATATGCATCAATTTATAATGCATTTTATGCATGAACGGTGACGAGGAGTCAAGCACCCTTTATTGTGCATCAGACATTAAAAACTGGCCCTGAATTCATTCCACGTATGTACACACATGAAGCCCATTTGGTTCCTTGAGAGATCATATGCATAAAATCTCATTCATGTCTTTCATATTGAGTTGAGCCCTCCTCAGGAGCTGAAGTAAGAATATCACACTCCTTTGCTGATGGAGGACCCTTTTCTTTTGCTATTAAATGTTGGCACCATGTGTGTAATGAGATGTGTCTGAAAATCAATACTAAATCCCAGTACCTAATGCCGAATGTGATCATGTGAGAAGCGGTTTCCATTAAATGCCGCCTCAGCAAAGATGTTTAAGTTATATATATGCTGGCTTTTCTCAGCACAGAAACCACTTATGTAAGCAGATAACATAAAGCCAGCATCAGGTTTTCACTTTCCATGTATGTGGCAACTTTCCACAGCTTTCATGCACAGATTTAAGAGGGCCGATTGTGACTCTGAAAGAGTTTATGTATAAACATCAGGCTTGCAGAAAGTTACATTCCTTATGTCTCTTCAGTATGCAAATGCCAAATGCCAAATTGGTATTTTGGTATTTCAGTGTGACCAGTCTTTGTATGGACACTGACGTCAGTACCTCCACATGACTCCATAGCTTTCATTTCTTTGGTGAGACAAAAAATACACAGAATGTGCTAAATCGTACTGTGTGATATAATGTTGACATATTTCATTGTATGAATATTTAAATAAATATCAATAATAAAATTCTCTCTTAATCTTATGATATTTCATATTAGGGTCTAAATCAATTTTATATATATTAAATACATTTTATTAAATGAGATTTGGGGTCAGTCAATTAATAATTTTATTCAGCAAGGACACATTATATATTGATCAAAAGTGATAGTAAAGGCATTTATTTCATTACAAAAGATTTAATAAAAAAAAAAATCTGTTCTTTTGAACTCTTGTATCATGATTTCCACCAAATTATTAAGCAGCACAACTGTTTTCAACATTGATAATAAAAATAAATGTTTCTGCAGCAAATCTGCATATTAGAATGATTTCTGGCGGATCATGTGGCTAATGATGCTGAAAATTCAGCTTTGTCATCACAGGAATAAATTACATTTTAAAATGTAATAATATATATGTACATATTGCTTATATTGAATTGTGTGTATATAGTAGTCTAACTCTTACTTTTAATGTTAATTTAATCTTAATTTCCTAGTTTGTTATGTCATCTGATAATGTATTCAACAGGGCCTACAAGTGCCGCTCTTCTTTGAAGAGACAATTTCAGCACCTCCCTTATCAGAGATTTCACCTCCTCCCACTCAATGCAGTGATAGCAGGAGCCCTGGCTTCTCTGACGGGGATGCCAATGAAATCTTTAATGCAGAACGCTTGCATGCCAACAATCTCAGTAAGAGATCTGTTCCGCTATGATTCAAATAGAAGTGCCTAAAGCAGACCACATATCAAAGTTATTGTTAAACTTGAGCTCATTGAAATATTGACGTAATTAATTTTCCTCAAAACCTTGAAACAATTTGTATTTCCATCTACAAGCTGCCTCCTACACATTGAGGCCTTGTTTGTGATGTTTTCTGACACATTCTCATCAGCTTTTGGAGCTGGAGTGGTGGGGCATTGTGATTTAAAGATCTTAGCTGAGGATTTGAATACATTATTTTCGCACAATATTTGCTGAAAAGGTTTACTCTTTGTTAACATTTTCATAATTTAAAAAATGTAAGATTTTTATGGTGGCTTTTCATATTTTAAAATTAAAGTCTGTATCTGTGACAAGGGTAAAATCATAAAACCTATACATAAAAAGCATTTGAAAAATATCTTTAAAAATAGATGATGTAGGCAAAAGACATAGCAAAGTTTGGTAATGCTATCGAATTACAAAAAGAAAAATCATAATCATATCTATAGGTCCCATATTTTAGATTCTCTGACACTTTTTCCTGATGCTACAATGTTAAAATGGAAAATGGAACCATGTTGCAGTATATCGTGATACAAAAACACTACTCTGTTTAAATCTTCCTACAGTACTTTAAAGTGTTTATGGGATAGGCTTAATTTATTGTGTCTGCGCAGCTCAGGCAGGAACTCCCTGCGGGTCGCACTTCAGAGTGACTTTTATTTATTCCATCAGTTGCAGATCATCAAATCAATAGGGGTTACAATAGTCATTGGCGTAAGTCTCCTGAGATGTAATTAACTAGAGTAGGGCTATTCATTTAAATGGCGATCTATTGGATCGTCAATAAATGCAATGTATTTTGATGCCGTACTTAGGATTGAGACATATTTTTTGAACATATTTACTCCAGACTGGGTTTGTGTGATACCAAGCTAGTGTGTTGCTATTTGAGGTATCATTCATGTTCGTGCTGCAAATGGTACAAGATGAGATGCATACCAAAAATGTTAATACTTTAGGGGTTTGTTCGCAATAATTATAGAGATTCTTTCCTTAGCACACTTTTAAATGGTCACCACAAAATCCAAACTGACAATTCTTATTCTTTATGGAATATTGCAGTATTTATTATAAATGACTTATATGTGCATATCATTTTCTTTTTAATTCATGTGCCCTCATAATCTTTAATCAAAATAGCTTTCCCTCCCTCTTGGATAGAACAATATGGAAGAAAACTTCAGTTTCATCCCAACTTTAAATATTCATTATTGTCTGTGAGCTTTCCAGATATGCTTTAATATCGTTATGATGAGTTTATGTTTAAGCTTCTGCATGATATATAGTTATTTATGTATTTTTGGAACATCCTAGGTTATTCAAAGTGGGACCTGTGGTTTTAGTGATCATATGAAATTTTTTCACCAGGCTGTTAGTACTACATTTATACTTAAAAAGTGAATGATTGGAACTTTTACTGCAAGAAGGTAAGATAAAAGGCGTAAAAAGAGATATGACAAGAGAAATTCCCTTTAGAAATCTGTGGCCTGTGCAGCGTACAGAGGACTGGCCAGTGACATTTCCCTCGTCGCCCTTGCCCTGGGTTCATTCACGCCGAGTGCAAGTGGCCCTTGAAATGAATGTTATGGTTCAGGGGATTCTGCTGAGATCGCAAACTGGGAAATTATATGAGAAATTTTGTGGCTTTTTATAAGATTTAAAGGTCGGACGCTTGAGAATTGATGTTCATCTCTGTTGCTATAGGGGATGGGACACTGCGAGTTTGGGATGTGAAAGCGGGATCCTGCCGGCTGGCCATTCCTGCACACAGGGCGGAAGCGCTCAGCTGTGATTGGTGCAAATACGACCAGGTGAGCATTTCCTCTATTCAGTTCATTGACTGTCTGTGGGCACAAATGGGATTTGAGTTTCAAAACACAGTTTATGATACTATATATATTTAAGTGGAATTGTACCGAAGTGTTTCAGAGCACTTACGGAAGATAGACATAATGATCCTATGCATCTGTTCAGGAATGAGGTATGTTCAAAACGATGTACTGCTATTTCTTCAATTTTCAGAATATACAGGAAATTACTGCACATAGTATGTTCTGTATCCAGAAAAAGTTTTAAAATACTTTTTGAGGAAATTATCAGACAAATGGCACATTAAACAAGATTATGATTACTTTTAAGTATTGAAATAATTTAAAGTATTAACGTAAACTAGTGTTCAAAGCTAGCTACATTTATTTGAAAAACTGTAATATAACTTTTTCTATTTTCTATTCTAATTCTAATTTATTATTTTTTTTACCTTAAATTTATTCCTGTGGTGATGTTGCACTTCAGTGTCACATGATCCTTCAGAAATCATTCTAATATGCTAATTTGGTGCTTAGGGAACATTGCTTATTATTATCAGTGTTGAAATTTATAATTGTTTGTGGAAAGTTTTTTTTCAGGATTTTTTGATTAATAGAAAGCTCAAAGGAACAGCATTTATTTGAAATACAACTTCTTTGTAACATTGAATGCCTTTACTGTCACTTTTGATTAATTTAAAGGTATAGTGGAGGATCTTTCTGAATTTTAGATAAGACTAAATTGTGGAATTTTTAATTTCCTCTCCACTTTTTGAATAAGTTTGATTGATTCACCAGAATGATTGACAATTAGGAGGACCAATAGTATAGGTGATCCACCCGGAAGTAAAAAATCCTCCATTATACCTTTAATGTTCCCTTGCTGTAATAAATTAATAAGTATTGATATCTTTAAAAAATCTTAGTGACTCCAAGCTTGTGTATTTTACTAGATACCACTGACTAAATTAAGCATGTAATGTAGTGGAGTCATGTGACCAACAATGTAGCGTACTGTGTACTGCACATACTATTTATAAAAAAACATAGTATGCTGTATAAATTAAATGGTGTGCAGTAGTGTTTAATTCCATTCATATTGTCTTTAAATTATATAACAAGATCTGAAATTACATTTTCTCTCATTTCTATTCGGTTCTTAGAATGTTCTGGTCACTGGAGCCGTGGACTGCAGTCTCCGAGTGTGGGACTTACGGAACATCCGAAATCCTCTAGCTCAAATGATGGGCCATTCTTACGCCATCCGCAGAGTAAAGGTATTTCTAGTTGACTGGCCAACTAATTTTTAGTGTTTTAGTTCAAAAGCTGGTCTTAATTTCTTCCAGAAGAGTGTCTTGAATCATGTGATTTCAAGGGTCATGCAAACTTTGTGTAAAGGGGGTAACATCACAAAACAGTTTGAAATATTCCGCTGGATAAAGGATGAAGAATCTTACTACATCTGCGTTCAATGTTACATTAGTTTGGTCATTGCTTTGACTTAAATTAACTTAACAAGTCTGTTGAACATTAATGAGGCTTGCTGCAGCTTCTATCTGTGTGAAACTCAAAGCGTATTTCTGTACTGTATGTGACAGCTATGGATTTCCGTATATAAACAGATTATCTTTAGGGATCTGTGTAATTGATTTGGAGAAAATGTGAGCGCGTGAGTGTTCAAACAGTCAGCAATTATGTCGATTAAAGAGTTCAGTGCACTTTGCACCTGACCAGCCTGCTGCAAAACCTGTGAACAAAACATACGCAAATAGTCCTTCCATCTGATTTTATGCCCCTTGAGGATCCTTGTATCTCCAAATGGAGCTGTGGGAATAAAACCCACTTTTGACTGTGGGAATAAAACTCACTTTTCACAGACAGCTGGGTCAGGGTGAAATCACAAGCTGTTTCAAGTTAATGGTTTTGCTCTCAGCTTTCAGGTAATGTTGAAATGTGTGAAATAAGGAGCTACGAACACAGAGTTTCGCTATTACACTGGGAATAGAGGAGGGCTGTGAAGCATGAGATTGTATGTTGCTGAATATAATGATATCAAATAGCTTTTAAATGAACACTTTTTATATTATTGTTATGTCATCTTATACTGTATCAGTGATGAAGAGGTTCATTCCTTGTCTTTCACATTTACTGTTCTGCAGATTATCAAAAAACTCTTCCTGTAGGGTAATGACAATATTTGTGATGTGAATATAGATATAAGATCTCCAAGACCTAAGTTGATCAAATCATTTTAGCTTGCTAGCAAGGACAGTAAGGGCCGTGGCTCACTACACATTGGTACACTGATGACTCTGTTTCCGACCACAGGACAATGTCCTCATTGTACAACATCCCCACTGGTATTTATGAGAACTGATATCTTTCTGACATTATTTGTTTGTTATTTAAAATACATTATAAATACTTGCTTGTTACATAAACTTTATAAGCTGCAAATGAACTATAAATGTTAGCTAGATTATGTTCATTAGTTCATTACCTGTCTAGCGATGTGTTTATGCTGAAATATTATTAAATATTGGTTTGTATTTTAATAACATCATCATTATGTGTAGTGGGTTGGCTCACGTGATTTTTGTTTCGTGCTTCAAAACTTCTATTTAAGGGAACAAGGGAACAGATTTTTTGTTGTTTATACTATCTACCAAATGATGAAAGGATTTGGGCCACATTAAATATTGCATTTTAATGTAGTGTTCATTGATAAAGATATCAGCATACACATCAATTGATTTTTTTTTTGTCCAGCAGCCACTGTATTAATTCTTCTTTCATTTGTCCATCCTTTCTAGTTCTGCCCATTTTACAAGACCGTCCTCGCATCCTGCTCATATGATTTCACAGTCAGGTAAGCCAAATGTTTGACCACAGATGCATCTGTTCTGTTCTTCTGATTATCAACACAACAGCATGTTTGCTACTTTTTATGTACAGTTCTATAAACCTAGTGCAAAATTGTCCTAGCGAATTGGAGGACTGGAACTAACTCTTGTATGATTGGATGAATTAAACTCAGCCACAATGAGTCAATTTTTAGATATGTCATTGTTCTCTCTCTTTCCTGTGAGAGTTTCCTTCCTTCACAAAGAAATTACATCTGTTTACAATCTTACACTGATCACTTCAAGAAAATTAAATGATCAATTAGCAACAGAAATCAAATTATTGAGATTTTTTTTTACTGAAATGATGTGTCTTCCATCAAAAACACAGAAAGATTTCTAAAGAACCTTCCCACAGTTTTCCATTAATTATTCAAATCTACTCGTCCATGTTGAGGACAGATGATCTTTCCTAGTGGCCTTTGGATGAATGGTGAAGTCTGCATTGCTGGCACGGTTGCAGAAGAACTGATCCCTTTGCCATCAAACGGGGTTGTAAAAGCCATTGATTTCATTTCAGGGTAGACTGTTTTATTTCCTTTTGCAGTGGGTTTATTCTGTTTGTGCATGGTTGTGTTTTTATTGAGCGTGGAGATTATTGCGTTTTTGCACTGGGAGAATGATCATTAATAGGACCGTCAAGGACGTATCAGCAGAAATCACGGTTGTAAAGCAAAAGCCAATTTTTGGGTTCATTATTTCCAAGATTGCTGGCTGCCTAGTAGCTGCAATTTGATAAAGGAACCACAAATTAGTTTTATACAAATATACCCTCAGTCTTAATAACCGTTAATTGTGATAAAGTCTGATGGATATTTTTAGGCCTTTGAAGAACATACTAATTATAATACTATAGTTAACAGAAGACTGACATTGCATTTCATGATTTGTATGCCTTTATGCTCCTGTCAGACATCTAGTAATGTTCCAGGTTCAATGAAGCTCTACCACATAATTTGTATAATTTAGATAACACTTTTTTGTAGAAAAATTAAGTGCTTTAACAAAAATACTGCTACACATTTCTGTTTTTTTTTTTGGGGTATACTAAGGGACATGTGACTGTTGTAATTGATAGCCTGTTAATAACTCGTTTTGAAAACTGAAAATTGCATTCCTTAGATAGTCTTGTTCTGTTGTGAGAGCCCCGTTGTTGTCCCTAAAAAGTGACAACTGATCTTTGCCGTGGCTGTTAGAGAAAGACTGCAGAGAGCACTTTATCTGGGCTGACAAGCTTTTAAAATGAGAATTGACTTGCACATTGAGCAGTGGTCTTATTAGAGGCGAGTTTGATTTTCCTTCCAGTCACCTTATTGTTTAAACATTGTTTATCTAAGCCTGGAGCCGGCCAATCTGTAAATAAACACTGCGAATTTGTGTAGTACGATAATCTAAACCTTTTTATACCACCCAGTTCCCTAGTAAAAACAAAAGAAAGAAACCTGTATTCAATTATTCATGCATCCAAAAAGCTGATATAATGGTAATAAATGTATGTTTATGTGTGTGGTGGGGAGAGTCTGTATGCTAAAATTCAGTTAACATCTATCTATATATATATTTGCAAATCTGCAGATTTGACGGCTACACATTCATGATGTGAATCTCCCGTTCCAGCACAACCCAAAGGTGCTTTATTGGATTGAGATCTGGTGACTGTGGAGCCCATTTGAGGATAGTGAAATCACTAGCATGTGCTAATTTGAGCTTTGTGCTTTATCCTGATGGAAGTAGTAGGTACATGATTCTGGGATGGACATGATTAGCATCAATACTCAGCTAGGCTGTGATGTTTGAATTATGCTCAGTTGGTACTAAGGGGCCCAAAGTGTGCCAAGAAAATATCCCCAACAAAATTACACCACCAGCAGGGTCAGGTGGGATGGATCCATGCTATTATGTTATTTACGCCAAATTCTGACTCGACCATCTGAAAGTCACAGCAGAAATCAAGACTCATCAGACCAGGCAACGTTTTTCCAATCTTCTATTGTCCAATTTTGGTGAGCCTGTGTGAATTGTGTCCTCAGTTTCCTGTTCTCATCTGACAGAAGTGTCACCGGTGTGTCTTCTGCTGCCGTAGCTCTTCTGCTTCAAGATTTGATGTGTTGTTTGTTCAGAGATGCTCTTCTGCAGACCTCAGTTGTAACGGGTTATTTGAGTTGGGGCCGGCTAACACAGAACGCGTATTTCCATTCTACTGCGCTACTTTTCTATTGTTTCTTTATATAAACACATATAAGCCATACGTGTTTGACCATTGCGCTTGCATCTCTTGTCTTTTGCAGTGGAAAAATCGAAAAAATCGAATATTTGTTGCAATTCATCTCATTTATGATCAGATTTTCCATAAAATTGCTGTCAGTGTGAATGGCCATATACAAATTGCACAAGGAGCTATATTAGTATTACTGTACCTAAATTGAAAATTTTATATTTGTTAAACTTTTAGTTTGTTATTTTCTCAGTTCATTTAAGATTAATTATAGCTAATTTGCTTTAGAACTGGTATTTGTGGTTTTGCTTTCATAGAAATCAATTCTAATTATTACAGGAAATTTGCTATTTGAATAGGAAAGGCACTCATACTTGACCAAGGTGTCATTTAATTAGTTTTACATTCAGAGTAAACTGTGATGATACCGACCGTGAGGTAATTACCAGAAGTGATTTCCGCAGGAGGAACAGAACAACGTGAATCTTTTTTGTTCCCTTGCATTAAAGAGAAATGTGTGTTTATTTAAATACAAAGCCTTTTTGAAGGGTTTGTGTTCAAAAGAACATGTGAGCCACCTGCTGCCACACACACCTAGCTGTTTACTTAACCCAGTCTCTTTTAGATCTGTCAGGTTTACGGGAGATAAGGTGTCCTCTTTCATACATGACAGCTGGCTTTTCTGAGTTGCTATGATGGCAGTTGCTAATACGGGGTGCTCTACAGAAGGAAAATTGTCTTTCTGTGTGTTATTTAACAACTAATTAGGCTGGGATATTGGTTTCGCTGTATTGTTCTCTGCTTTTTTCTTTCTTTCAATGACAACAGTTTGTTTAGGTTGATGCATTGCTTTAAATGAAGTACGACAGATATCAGTGTTCTGAATATCAAACTACAAAATAAACAAAATAAGAGATTACGATTTCCCGTTGATTCTGAATAGACATCTAAACTAAATAACGTTCTGAAAAAATGTTAATTACTGCAGTCTATATAAAAAATATTTAATTAATTTGAATTATTAGCTTTTTTTTTTAAATCAGTTTGAATGAATGATTCAATGACTCACTCATAAAGAGTTTCATTACTGGATGAATCTAGCCTGGCTAACGTCAGACCTCTTCTCATTGAGACGTGGTCTGGGAACCACATGTTCATTTTCTCGTATTTGAGGCGTGGTTTACGAATGCCCAGAGCCGTTTATTGGGCGCTACGAATGTCTATCAAATGCGCCTGCACGTAGCTCATAGCCAATCGTTTCAATTATACCAGATGACGTATGTAGAGCGACAGAAATTCGACGAGAAAGAAGATGAAATAAACTTGCGTTCTAAACTACTTAGAACACTATCTACGGCTGCATCGAAAGGTAACTTCGCGTCTGATACCATGTTGGATCCATAGATATAAACAAACTGCTTCGGTGTGTCGCATAGACGTCGTCATCGTCTTGCTGCTCCCTCCCCGTTCTGTGATTGGTTCCCTTTTTGAGGGGAAAATCTGGTCCATGGTATCCAGGCTGCCTAGCAGCGTGAATAAAATCGCACTGCGTGCAAGGCAGCATGGGGAAACCCAGGCTAGGATGAATCAGTGTTTTTTGAACAAATCTCTTGAATGAATAATTCAATGACAAATACATAGTCACATGTTGCCACCTACTGGTGTAACGATGTAATTGATGCTATCTTTATTTGAAGCGTCGAGTTACTCTCAAAAGGTGATTTAATCTATACTGAACGCCACCATAAACATCAGTATTTATATCCGAGCTATAAACTTTTATCCCAGCACTTCTGTGATCATTTGAATTATTGTTACACAGAAATAATGATACTGTGTGGCTATTTTATACCTGACAACTGCAGGCAGCCCCAATGCAGATTTGGATGTTCGCTGTGATCGTATCTCTCAAAGGTTTAATAGACATCTAGCCGAATCAATGCTTGGGTGTTTGAATCGAGATTGCGATCTTTTAACGATTAATTGTGCAACTCTATGTAGTTGTATTTAATTTGGATTTGGTCATCTGCATTTTTCTGCAATGACTGTGGGTGAAAATCTGTGCTTATAAATAATATCCTTCACTTCTGCTCTATGGCAATGTTAGTATTAATGCCTGCCTAATGTTTTCTTTTAGACAGGGAGTTTTTTTCCAGAGAGGTGATTTAATTACATTTGCTGAATGGATCAGTCGGGGCCTGGTGAGCCAGGGCTGCGTCAGGGCTTTCAGAAAAGACAAACGGCCGTTCAATTAGCATGATTGCCTTCTGCTGCTCTGCGTCCACAGATTCTGGGACTACTCCAAGAACCAGCCACTGCTGGAGACACTGGAGCACCACTCAGAGTTCGTGTGTGGCCTGGATTTCAACCTGCACATCCCCAACCAGGTAAACTCACCAAAACACACTACTGTGGGGCAACACTTATTGACTTCAGTCTTCACTATAGTGCTCATATACTGTAGGCAACTTGAGTTCAAATCCAGTTTAGCTCCCATTTCCATTCCACCTAATCCAGACGTATCCTCCCATGCTCTCCTTTCAATAAGTGGCAAAAAGGAAATTAATATTAGGAGAAAGTTCAGTAAACCAGCAAAAAGGCTCCAAGCAATCCTTGGACTGTAAGCTTAAGTAGTCCAAAAATGGCACATTGTAATACAAAAAAAATGCCGCGTAAAAAAAATTTTGTGCAAAAAATGTATGTGCATTTTAAGTGATCAAAAAATTGTTTCATAACTTGTCATCACATGTATTACAATGATCTATTAAAATATATGTTGTGAAATATTGCTGATTATTGACAAATTTTGGTATATTATATTAATTTATATAATATAAATGAAAGTGAAATATAATTTGTCTGCGTGTTCATTTAGTTGTTGGACTAAATTGTTATTTTATTTTTTTTTTATCTTTTTAAAAAATATAGATTTTATATATATATTATATATATATATATATATATATATATATATATATATATATATATATATATATATATATATATATATTAGTTTTAAAAAAAATGACATACAAAAAATCTACTTGAATCTCCAGTGGGTGTTAGTTTAAAATGTATAGTACTTCTGATCAAATAAAAAAAATTAGCCATTTCAGAGCAAATACATAAAAATAAGTTATATATCAAATATCATCAAAAGGCTGAACAATATTGAGATCTGCTTGTTTAATACTATATCTTACAGTCTTGCTTTCTGTGATCTTTTGTGACAAAAAAGTATGTTTAAAAATATTTTAAAAAATAGAAAAGATTTCAATTGTAATAATATTTCACAATATTACTGTTTTTCTGCATTTTTAGCCATCTCAGAGCAAACACATAAAATATAAGTTATATATCATATATTTCCAAAATGCTGAACAATATCTTTAGGCTATATCATTTTGCAAAACCTGCAATTTAATGACATCTGTTCTGATGGACCAGTAATTGAGAAACTTAAATCAATATTTCCATGACTCCATCTGCAGCTATTACTTTTTATTAACCCTCACTGTACAGCCTGGTCTGTTGACCTCACTTCAACTGAGATGTCTTGTCTGTTGCGGAAAACATTCATCCGTGGAGAGGTTCTATGCCATGCGCACATAGAATCGGTCACGTACAGTAACTGAGCACTCAGCTCATTGAGATGTGGGCCGCTGTCCTCTGGGGAGCTGGTCCTGTCTGACTTCAGCACTCACAGTGATGAATAAAAGTCAGAGCAGTCAATGAGCCATCACTGAGCTGACACGAGATGTCTGCAGCAAACCTCTCCTCAGCTCCACCGTGACATTTTTCTCAGATTTAACATTGAAGCTCTTGTGAACTATAAGTCACCTCAGACCCTCTTTGAAGCCTGTAAATATAAAGGTCTTTCCATCTGTTTACATGGAGCATGATGCATTAGATTTGTTTGATTGATTTTCAATTAATTTTATGCAGTCAAGAGAAATAAGTCATAAGGTAATTTAATTTTATGCAGTACTGGAAAGTAAGCTGTTATATATCTAACTGAAAATGCATTGTGTCACCTAATATTTGCGTGTTCAGTGTATTTTTGTGTTGATTAGAGTATTCTGTCAAATGTTTGGGGTAAGAATTGTCTTTTGGAAGAAAAAAAGAATACTTTTATTACACTAGAAGCTTTAAGTTAATAAAATGTGACAAAGACATTTATAATGTAACAATAGATTTCTAATTCAAATAAATTCTGTTCTTTTGAACTTTCTGTTCATCAAAGAATCGTGAAAAATGTATCACGGTTTCCAAAGATTTCAACAATGATAATAATAAGAAATGTTTCTTTAGCACAAAATCAGCACATTATAATTATTTCTGAAAGATCATGTGACACTAAAGACTGGAGTAATGATTCCCAGGAATAAATTGCATTAATACATTCAATTAAAATACAAAACAGTTATCTTAATATTTCACAATGTTATTGTTTTTACTGTATTTTGATCAAATAAATGCAACCTTCACCAAGGCATAAGAGACTTCTTTTTTTACATTATTTATATATATATATATATATATATATACAGTGTTATGCATAAGTTTAAACACCCATGCTAAAGTTGACTAAAAAGAGGAATAAAAAATCATCTTTTGGAAATTGAACTTAATGCCTTAATTAAAAAAATTAGGAAAAATCCAACCTTTAAGGACACCAATTTTCTTTGTGAATGAATAATGTATCGTAAATAAATAAATGTTCTTCCTTAAAATACAGGGTGCATAAGTTTGGACACCCCTATGTTAAATTCCCATAGAGGCAGGCAGATTTTTATTTTTAAAGGCCAGTTACTTCATGGATCCAGGATACTATGCATCCTGATAGAGTTCCCTTGGCCTTTGGAATTAAAATAGCCCCACATCATCACATAGCCTTCACCATACCTAGAGATTGGCATGGTTTTATTTCAGTTAGCCTAATAGCTGGTTTGATTTGCATTGAGAGATGATCTTATGGAAAGTAATCCATGCCAATCTCTAGGTATGGTGAAGGCTATGTGATGATGTGGGGCTATTTTAATTCCAAAGGCCAAGGGAACTTTATCAGGATGCATAGTATCCTGGATGGCATACTGAATTGGTGTCCTTAAAGGTTGGATTTTTCCTATTTTTTTAATTAAGGCATTAAGTTAAATTTCCAAAAGATGATTTTTTATTCCTCTTTTTAGTCAACTTTAGCATGGGTGTCTAAACTTATGCATAGCACTGTGTATATATATATATATATATATATATATATTTTTTTTTTTTTTTTTTTTTTTTTATATTTTAATTTTAAATAAATAAATAAAAGTTTACTTTATTTGATTACTTAATTTCTGTAGTTTTTTTTATCACAATCCACATCTCGGGTTTGAGCTTCTGTTTCAAGGCCTAAAGATTCCTTTTTGCGCTGTCGAAGCATCCTGAAAGTTATTTACATTATTTTCAGGATATAATGGCTTTGCCATTACCCTCACATCTCATTTTGGTAATGTAGAGTTTACTGTCAATCAGAATGCAAATTTGGGAAGCTTTTAAGCTCACTTAGATGTCTTGCCCATTTTGTGAGTTTCTTACAAGACGTGATGAGTCTCTTATACTAATAGCGCGCAACTAGAGAAATCACAAAAAAATGGACCGCAGTGTGTCAGCAAAATTGCAGGATTGGAAAATTCTGTATGTATGGGTTCTCTCTTATTGTTAGTTCGGCGTGGGGCGTAAGTGCAGCTGTTGGCAGGCTACAGGTGGTGTGGGTTGTTCCTGCAAGACGAGGGCAAGAACTGTGAAGAGCTTTTTCTACCGCAGCCTCCCTGTTCTCTGCCAACCGTACACACAAACGCACGCACACACCTCGTGCTGCTCGTAGGTGCTGTCAAGGCCAATATCCAAACCCACAAATCAGTCTGAGCCATTGTTAAATACTCACGCATATACATTTTTAACACGACCAGTGTCCTTTACTGGCTAACCAGGCCTGATTATAGGTCAATTTCAGTTATTTCAAATAGCTGATATATCAGTCTATCAAAAGTTTATGCACATACTTAGACTTCTCATGGAAAATATGGTTACTATACTCATACCTTACTATATTCATATCAGGTTGATTGATCACCTCTGCTCAGATTTGCTCTCCGCACTGAACATCTGTAGTTTGAACAAAGTGAAGTATAATTATACTGTAAGCGGTTCTTGAGAAAAAGCCCCGCTCCACCTTCATCTACACCCACAGCAGGTGATGCATCATACTTTGTACCTTTTGACAAGGAGCTAGAATGTTTCTGCCAAAGAGGACATGCATTCTGTGCTCAGATATTGTTCCTCAGATGAGAAGAACGGAGCTCTGAATCACATTCTTGCTCTCTTGCCTCCAGTTATATTGAACGTTGTGTTATCAGCTGACCACCCGTTCACTCCTCGCGCCTGCTCCGCCTCACTCTCTGCATCTGGTTTTTCTGCACTGTGGGCTGCTCTCTGGCACTCGGTCTCTGTTGTACATTTTGCAGTTAAGTAATTAATGAAGGACTTTTTTCCCTCAATGGGTGAGTCACAGGCTTTCTGCTGGAGCGCTCTGGAGTAATGAGACACGGAGAAAAGGACTGCAATAAAGGGAGCGGAACTTTGCTTTGGCATCACTATATCACTTTCATATTGTCATAGGACACACTGTGCCTTCTATTCTATTCCTTAAAATCTATTCCAGTCCATTCTATTCTAGTCCAGGGAATAGTTAGAGAGTTGAAATAATAATAATAATCACAAGTTTATGTCCATGTTATGTCAGCTGCCCTTATTAAATTTGTCTTGATATTTCTATTACGATTTGTCATGAGGAAAACATAACAGAGGTTCTTTGTTGAGTTGTACATGGTACGGTAGCAATTTTTTGTGCACTTGTATTCCTTACATGCTCAAAAGGAGAGGCTTTAAAAAGTCTTTGAAGCAGAATCAAAAGAAACAAACCATTCCAAGCAAATCATTGTCTGAACATCATTATTGTGCATTTCAGTAAAGCAGCATGTGCATAGAAATCCCTTTGTTTCTCAATATCATGGGTGCTCTCTCTCTCTCTCTCGCTCTCTCTCTCTCCCTCTCCCTCTTCCCTCTACCTGATGTCCATTTGTAATATTAGTAAAGTTTGTTGAGCTACAGTGATCATTTTTCAATGTTATTTTCAAGCACTTTTATCTAAAAAGATAAAGAATTTCAGAAGTTCTCATGAAATTACCCTTTTAAATTTGTAACCAGTTATGCAGTACCAACATACCAGCATCCATCTTAAAACCTCAAGTCCAGATATTACATCCACAGACATCCATGTCACAAAGTGAAATATTAGCATAATGCCCGTCCAAAAGCAAAATAGCTTTTGCTCTCAAAGGTTCAGATTTATTAATAAAGCTGTTCCAGTACAATCTAAATGTTTGCTTATGCACAGTTCATTTTACAGAGGACATCTTCCTGAACCTAGAAGAGTACACAAAAGACTACTTATCACTGTCAAATGTTCTGCTCAAGTCGTGCTTGCAAAGTTGGTTCCGACAGATCATCCGCATTTTTAGAATCCAAATCAGGCTCTAAATGCCTTGGAAGGGCTTTGTAGAAATCAGCGCGTTTCAGATAGATTGGGAATAGAGGAGCTGCAATAATGTACAGCATGTGAAAAATAATGTGTTTTTTGAACGTTAAAGCATGTTAACCTTTTATATTACACCTTATAATCAAATCAATGAAATACCTAGTTCTGTCATGAAATATTTTGGAGGCCATGAAAATTTTGTGAAAATAATCAAAAATGCTGGTGGTGGCTGGCAACTTTCATTTTTTAACGTTTTTAACGGGGAGAGAGTTAATGTCCTTAGTTAATTATCAGATTTTTTACATTACATGGATGCCATTCTAATTGTGTGACTTCCCTTTTTTTTCTTTTCTTTTTTACAGGTTGTGGACTGCTCTTGGGATGAGACTGTAAAAGTCTTCACCCCTTCATGCCTGGCCGCCCAGTAGGAGTTGATGCACCAGAAAGATGGGTCCGCAGCGCACGGGGGAGTCACGGCTCTGTTTTAATCACAGGTGCAGAGTTTGCCAAGATTTCACTGCGGTTTTCCTAATGACGCTATTAAAGGAGAACCCGTGGGACGGATCAGGATCATTGCATCGGGAGCGCAGTACAGAGGACGGGGAATCTCGTGCTGTCACCGAGTGTGAAAACTGCTCGCTTTTTGGAGTGTAATGTTATTATAGTGTTTCTTAAGTGTAAAATCAAACTAAGTGAGTTTACCTTGAACAGTGAGTGCCTTATTGTTGTCTAAAGCTAAATTATGTAGTACGTATTTTTGTTCCCTACCGGATTGTTTCCAGTTTGTTAAACTGATATTAATAAATCAATGCAATTTTTCATTCTCAATCAAATGAGATTGAATCATACTCAAGTCAAATGATGAGCCTGGTTTGTTAAAAATCTTATTCATATTTTTATTATTGCTTCCAGCACTGTGTTCAGTTTAGATTGCAGCAGACAAATAGGTGAATATCATATCAAAGTTTGAGACACATAGTGAATATTGTTTGATATATTTTACTTGGGGCAAAATTTAGGAATACAAATGCCAAGTATACAAGCATTTAGAGGTGTAACAGTGATATAGTGTTAAGAAAAAAAGTAATGTAGCGGTAACATGTTATCAAGTAATACTATGGTACTTTAGTATATACCATGAGTATCATATTCATGTATAAATTTTGGGTAACACTTTATTTTATAGTGTCTTTGTTACATATAGTTACTGTAGTAATAACTATAAATTGTGCATAATTACATGCAACTAACCCTAAACCAACCCATTTTCCTAACCCTAGTAAGTACATGTAGTTCATTAATATTACTCAGTACTTAAATGCATAATTAAACTGTAACAAGCACACCTTAAAATAAAGTGTAACCAAATTTTGTAGCATTTTATCAAGTTTTTTAATTTTTTTTACAACCTTTTACAACTACACTACAGACCAAAGCGCTATATAGTATATAAAGATACAGTTGATATTAAAAAAAGAAAACATCAAATATAACAATAAAAAAGCTCCAAATATCAATAATTAAAATCCAGAGAAAACAAGTTTTCATTTGAGATTTAAATATTTCAATGGAGAAAACGCATCTGATGTCAGGCATTCCACAACCTCGATCTGAAAACAGAAAAAGCCCAATCCCCTTTATTCTTCAAGTGAGTTTTGGGCTTCAACAATAAAAGACAGTGTACTGTAAGTTGTATAGTGGCTGTCAAGGATTTTCCAATGGCTTGTCGTTATCCAAATGACCTTGAATGGCCAGAACTGATATGAAGCCTTTGAAATTGTAAACAGAAAGTTTTGAAGCTCAAACTGTGACTTTAGATATTGCTTCCATGTTCAGAGCTTAAGCTGGTGTGGCAATTATATAAACACTTTCAGGGAGTTTGACTATACAGAACATTTTAGACACGCAATCTGTTCTCGTACAGCCAAACAACCTTTCTTGAACTTAATATAAAAAAAGACACAATTTTTTTTTTTAACCCACTTAATTAAAGGTTTAGTCCTTAGGCAAACTCGATATCTTCCCGAGCGTCCCTGTAATCTAACCTTTATATTGACAAAAAAGTTTTAAAACCCAGGTGAAATGCCTGTATAGCCTGTATAGATAAAAAAAAAAAAAAGTTTTATTTGGGGGGGTTAAAAGCCCACTGAAGTGCCTTGAAACACATAGGGCCCTATTTTAACGATCTGAAACGCAAGTGTCAAAGCGCAAAGCGCAAGTAACTTTGTGGGCGGGTCTTGGCGCTGTTGCTATTTTCCCGGCGGGATAAATGACTCTTGCGCCCGGCGCAAATCTAAAATGGGTTGGTCTGAAGTAGCTTCATTATTCATAGGTGTGGTTTGGGCGTAACGTGAAATAAACCAATCAGAGCGTCATCTCACATTCCCTTTAAGAACAGGCGCGCTTGTTCTAAAGCGGATTCCTATTATAACGGCGGATTTGCCAGACGCGCGCCAGGAGCGGTTCACAGCCGAGGAGAGCAACGCTCTCGTCAGGGACGTTGGGGATGGAGAAACCCACCCAAATTAACTTCGGTTAAAAAGGCGTATGATAATTTGGGTAAATGTGTAAGCTGTATGCTTTTATAATAAATTGTATATCTATCTATCTATCTATCTATCGTAATAATGTATGGTTTGCAAAAATGAAAACTGCTGCTTCTGTGTAGATGAGAGAATCAAAGTGTATGCGCGTTGTGCACACGCTACATTGATTATGGCCAAGCATGCGCCCTTAAAATAGCATATGAATAACATGCGCAACGCGCCACTGACTTTAAACCATTTTTTCCTGGTTAGTGGCGCAACTGTTTTCTAAACCTGCAAAATAGCATGAAGGAACGTTTGCGCTGGAACACGCCTCCTTTTTTGCGCTGAACCGCCCAGGGAGCGCAAGTTCATTCCCTAATTTAGCGACGTGCTTCTGTGGAGGAAAAAACGCGCTTTGCGCGGGTGCAAAATAGGAATGATACATGCGTCGGTGTACAAAGTCAATTGCGCTGGGTGCAAGATAGGGCCCATAGTATTTCTCAATGTGTTGTACATTGAACAGCTCCTCCCCTTTTTTAAATTAGCCAATGGCGTTTCGTTATATCACAGCTTGGCCAGAGCTGTTGAGGCTGGTAAAGCCGCAGTTTCCTCCTAATCTCTAACCATATCGCTTTAAAATTCAAATGGGTCCGATACATTTTCTGGTCTGTGCCGGCTCGCGCATATGATCCGCTTTGTGCTATCGTGTATCTGGATCGGAGCAGAATGTGTGCGCGCTAGCAGTTCGCGTGACACAAACATGAAACCAGACTTCATTCACCCCAATTGAAATCATATTTACACTGTCTGAATCGTTCCCTATCCCCAATACAGTGCACCATGTGCCATTCACTATGTAGAAAATAGAAAAGTGACCATTTTCAGATGCAGCTTTAGCATCTATAGTGTAGGGGGCGGGACACTTTAGATTCTAGAGAGCATTTGATTGGACAGAAAATCTGATGAGAAGCTGAAGTGCAGAGTGATGTCATCAAAATCGCTGATCGATATTGGCGGAAAGTGAGAGACTGTAAGTTTTGAATGCTTATATCTTCTAAATGCGAATTTGTGTCAGTATTTTGGAGCAACACTAGCTTATAGATAACAGTTAGGCTAACAAATTCATACTAAAAGTAAAAAAAAAGCTTCAATTTTGATTTCATGGTGACTTTAGCCTATTTAACACCTTATACTTTGCGCATTGGTTGACAGATCTAAATTGCCCACAGCTTGTATTTTTTACATCTGTAAACTACCTGGAGAAATAAAGTACATCAAAGTAAATGGATTGGCTGCAGTTGACTCCAATTCAATCATTGTACAGAGGAGACAGTCAGAGCTGCAGCGCGTGTCGCATTTATTCAGCAGCGCTCAGCACTAGCGCGTGTGTTGTGTGAATTACGCGCGCGCGAGAGGAGAGTGCACGTGAATATTCAGCAGTGAACTCATAGCTCAGCGCGTAATACGGAGACGCCGGGAACCCCCAGTCGAAGGAAGACATGGAAGTTTGCAAAGGACGTTTGCTGGGCATTTCGGTGGCCGTTGCCCATGGATTCTTTTCGGGATCGCTAAATATTTTGTTAAAATTCCTCATTACGACCTATAACTTCACGTATCTGACTTTAATTCAGTTTATGACCAGCGGCACTGCGGCTCTCACACTAGAGGTGCTGAGGAGACTGGGCAAAATAGATATACCACCCTTCAGCTTCCAGTTAGTGAAAGTTTTTGCGAGTGTCTGTATTTTGTCAACTTTGCAGTCCACGCTGACCCTCTGGTCTCTCAGGGGGCTGAGTTTACCCATGTATGTTGTGTTTAAGCGATGCCTGCCCTTGGTAACGTTAGGGATTGGAGTGTGTGTGCTGAAGAATGGGTATCCATCAGCTGGGGTGATCACAGCAGTTCTCATCACCACTGGCGGAGCAGCACTGGCTGGTAGGAATATTTTGGACATTTATAGATAATATATTAGTTCTTTATTTTTTATATTAAACTTGTAATCACAGTTTTTATTGTTAGTATTGCACATACCTTAAAGTCTTGGGTACAAAAAAAAAAGCCTTTGAACATCACCGCGATTGCCAGGGGGAAAAAGAGAAATAATTTCCCACTATAGGGGCATGTTTTCACACTATATGGGGGAAAGTTTTTTCAATGGAACCTGTCACTAAACAGCTTATTAGGGTTTCAGCAAAATGTAAACAGAATTCATGAAACAGCAAAAAATTTGAAAATAAATATTGTAATTAATAAAGTAGTTATTAAAGTGGCATATATATTTGTAGCATGTAGAGCAAACATGACCACATAAATGTGACATTTATGGACAAACAAAATCCCTAGTTTTCATTTGTTAACCAACAGCTACAAAAATATTATATAGGCTAATTAGGTTTGAGGATAAATATTGTAAAGATATTCTAACTTAAGAAGGTTTTCTAGATATTTTTTTAGATTCATATAGATTTGCATGCATATGTGTTATTGGTCCTCTGAATCAAAACCTATACAGCCAGTGTGACAACTTGCCCCAGTTTGATTACTAGCGCCCCATAAAGTCTAGAATCCAGTGTAGAATTAAAAGCATCTACACTAATCTTGCCTAATTGCTGTCTTGTCCATAATATGAGATTCTATGCATGTGATGTCTGCATGAAATATTTCTCTCACACAGAGTTTCATTTGAATGAACATAAATCATGTATGGCGCAGTCTCTTTAACTCTGCCCCGTGTCGCTCTGTTCTTGTGCAGGTGCTGGAGATCTAACAGGTGACCCTTTTGGCTACGTGACTGGCGTTTTAGCTGTGATTGTCCACGCCACTTATTTGGTACTCATCCAAAAAGTGAGTGCAGACAGTGATTATGGGCCACTCACGGCCCAGTACACCATTGCAGTGGTGGCTTCTCCTGTCCTCTTCATCTGTTCCATTGTAAGCATGGATGCCATTGACATGTGGACATATGAAGGTTGGAAGAACCCGTATATCACAGGAATCTTCTGTACCTGCATCATCATTGGCTGTGCGATGAACTTTACCACACTACACTGTACATATATCAACTCTGCCGTCACCACCAGTTTTGTGGGGGTGGTCAAGAGCATAGCTACTATCACCGTGGGCATGCTGGCTTTCTCTGACGTGATGCCAACCAAACTGTTCGTGGCTGGCGTGGTAGTGAACACCGTCGGCTCCATCACCTACTGTGCGGTGAAGTATCACGAAACCAGAAAGAAGCTGGCCTACCAGGATATGGATGAGTCCGCTAAAAACGGAGAACTTCCAGGAGAACCTTATGTGGAACCAGCCAAGCCTGATGGAGATACGGAAACTGTTCCAAATGGTCTGGAGAACGTTCCCAATGGCAGCCTGACGCCATCAGCTGATGGCTATGACCAGGGTCCCATTCGTGAGAATAAAGTGGCGGAGTCCATAGAATTAGAAAGGCCGGGGGTCCCATCAGAGGATCCTACGAGACAATCTCTGAGCGACAGTTATGTAGGGGTCTGGAGATCCATTCGCACCTTAAAGGTCTTTAAGAAAGACACTTTACTTGATAATATGGAGGTCCAAAGTCCTTGATGATTGGTTTTAACGAAGTGCATGATAATTGTTGAAGTATTGTTGATGGTGTGAACAATGTTTGCCTTTTTCTCTCCTGAACATGATTTTATGAAAAACATTTATTTTTTATAAAAAAGGTCTGTTTGTACAGTAGAGGGAGTATAATCACATGACAGATGAGCCAATTTATTGACTTAAAATAAAAGATTCTTTTATTTTAGGATCAGTTTGAAATGACTATTGGAAAAAAAATCTAATATCTTAATAGGGATAGTCCACCCAAAAATTTAAATTCTGTCATCATTTACTCACCCTCATATCGTTCTTGTGTGACTTTCTTTGTTCTGTGGATCATAAAGATATTTTGAAGAACGCTGGTAACCAAACAGTTTCCATTCCTATTGACTTCCATTATATGGACAAAAAATACAATGGGAAGTCGATGGGAACCAAAACTGTTTGGTTACCAACATTCTTCAAAATATCTTCCACAGAAGAAAGGAATGACATGAGGGTAAATTATAGAATTTTATTTTTTTTGTGTGGAGTATCCATCCCTTTAATTGAATTGGATTGCTTTTATTTTGAATGATTATTTATGTTTCTATGCACGTAGTGCCTGTGCCTGTATAGTGTTTTGTCTACGAATGCAATTCTTGAATAGGAGGCATTGAATTTTCCCATTTGCATGTAGAATGTGAAATTAATTTAAAATGATTTTACATCAAAATTATGTTCTTTTTGTATCATCTTTAAAAAAAAATGTATAATACAGGTTTCCCAACTGCTTTACCTTGATAAAACTGTGCAATTATTTAAAATCCTCTTTAACTTCCAACCATCTAGGAGACCAACCATCTTAACAAAACAATATAGATACTTTATTTATCAGTGATTCTCAATTGGTGGCTCACAATCCAGAAATGGATTGCAAGTCTATTTTGACAATGGGACAAAAACAATTTTTTCAAATAATAAAATTCAACTAAACTTGAATAGGGAAGGGAAAATGCTACTCATTTTTGTTGCATTTTGCCAGATAAAGCAATGACAACATTGACTGGTTGTGTGACGTGCCTTCAATCTCGATAATTAACACAATTATGCAAGGTAAAAGAAAATATGATCAGTCCTAGACTATATTAAATACTTGCAGCAAGGATACATAAGGTTTGAGTCGTCCATCACGTGTTTCGTGATTGTGGATGATTGTCTGTCGAGAATATGAAATCAAGAGACAAGAAAAAGACAAAGCCTTTTGGGGATCACATCAGAACAAATAATCAAAATATAGTTCAGTGTTTGCGACATTTGTGTTTACTTTTGATACTGTCTTGGGTTGCCACTTCTTGTTCAATCTTAAAATCTGACACAGCTGAGAACCACTCCATGATATTGAAGTCAATATCTATCGATGTTGTAGCTGACTTCACTAAATGTAATGTTGGATGCATTTGAGTGGGTTCCTATCAGCAAAAGCTTTAGGGACTGACTACTGAAAATGCAAAACAGAAAGAAATATATATTTCTAAATTTAGAAGCTCTACAGCATTTCTTTATGTAACACACACACACACACACAGTGAACATGCCTCTTTAGTGTACTTGCTAAAACAAGAGTACATCGGTTGCTTTCACAGTCAGCACTTTACGGTGGGATAATACATCCAAAGGTGCCTTTCAAAACTTTTTCAAAAGCAAATTTTTTTGGTTTGCTAGCAATCTTCATTTTCAGTCAGATAAGCATCTCCTTCCCAGCTCACAGGGAACATTCTCAGAACTTTGGCTAAAGGTTTTCTTAAAGTTGAACAAATGTTCTTCCAGTAACGTTAATAGATTGTGCATTCAGAGTTATCTTTATAATGTTCTCAAAACATTAGCACAATAACAATATATACACTGTACTTAAAAAATGTAAAGGAGAACTCCGGTCAATTTTAACATTGAGCTCATTTTTTTGTAAATTTGGAGTGCTGTCAGTACAGAGAACAACGACAAAAATCGGTGTTGCCTACACCGTGTTATCCTCTTTTTAAAATTTGCACCCTGTTGACTTCAATGGGGCAAGTTTTAAACCTGCTTTTAGCCTCTTAACATCCTTGATGTGTCATTACAAGTGCCCAGCCATTGTGAGTGATTCCTTCAGAGTGAACACGGGTGAATCTGACTGCAGTAGATGTGAAAGATATTAATAAAAGTGATGTTTATTCAGCCAGCGCAAATACCTGTATTTACTTCCTGTTTTCGGTCGAAGTCCACAGTAGTCGATTGTCGAGTTCACGCGCGTGATAATAGGTAACTAAACCTATGCGCGTGAACTCGACAATCGACTACTGTGGACTTTGACCGAAAACAGGAAGTAAATACAGGTATGAGCGCTGGCTGAATTAAAACTAAACTTTAGTTAAACTTAAAATTAAACTTAAAAATTGCAATGTAAAAACATATGTTGTCACAACTTATTGATTATAATTCTTTACAGTGTATACATTTTCCTGAAACAATTTAGTTGGACGTTCATGTAAAGTTTTTTAAATTGTTTCAGAGAACATTCAAAAATAACATGGTTGCAAAATTATAAAATGGAATATTCCCTTAATGTTTTCATAACCAATAATAATAATAAAAAAATTAATAAATAAATGTAAAGTTCAGGCCTCTCAGAACAGTATTATCTGTTGTTATGCTAGAGCACATTCATGTTACTACCCATGGCTTTCCTCCATTTAAAATCATCTTTGCCTGACAGTGAACAAGTGAAAACAAATAAACTTCTCATGAGAACCAGGTGCTTTTGTTATCATTTTTCAGTTATAATAGATAGCAGCATGGAGTATTATCTTCTTCATTTTGCTCAAGGCATATTACGAAAAGACAATTTGCCAGACAATATAGCACAAACCCTTAGAGCCAAACGTATAAAAAGTTAATGTCATGCTTGAAGCCATATGTGGGAAAGATGTGCTTTGTGGTGTTGTACTGATCACATTTCATACTTTTCATGAAGCATTTGTTTGGTTTTATGTTCCCATTCTTAATATGATTTATGGCCAGTGGAAGTTTAATTTAAAATTCAATGGTCAAATAGATATGTCCAGGACAGATTGTTCTTTAGATTAATGGCAACAGCTGATTTCCTCACCAAACATGCAACATCACAGTCATATAAAGTACAGCACATATTTATATATTTTGTTTTGAACAGGAATTTGGGTCATTGCTGTTTTAATGGATAATTCTTCTCCTCTAATCTTTTATTCTCTCTTTAATCAGCACATTCAAATCTTGAATGTAAAAGTGATTTGCATATCTTTACCTAATCAGGCTGTTCATGTTTTTGCCTTCAAAGTGGGTTTTATTATCTCTCTTCTCTGCCCTGAGTATTGAATACAAAAGCTTGAAAAATGGAACTCTGCAGTGAAACACAAAAATAAAATAAAAGCATGTTTGTTCAATGGGCCACTTGGTTATCTAGGCTTTGGCATAGCAGAACATTTAAGAAATATTGTTTGCACGATTGCAACTGGTTCACCCAATTCTGTCATTTACTTACCCTCAAGTTTATTTCTTCTGCTGAACACAAAAGAAGATATTTTGAAGAATGTCTGTAACCATAGTGGGACCCCATTGACGTCCATAGTATTTTTTTCCATACGGGAAGTCAATGAGGTCCATCAACTGTTTGTTTATCCATATTTTTCAAAATATGTTCTTCTGTGTTCAGCAGAAGAAGGAAATTCATACAGGTTTGAAACAACATGAGAGTGAGCAAATAATGACATAATTTTAATACTATCCCTAATCATGCATGCATATTGCCATCTAGTGGACAAAGGTTAGTACATTGCATCGGTTTACAAAATAATGGTGTTGCAGTTTTATGATAAAAATAAGCTGTTGTGTAGAACTTTAAAAAATAGGCTAATCATTAAGTATATGCTTAAGAGACTAGTTTATGCACTTCGCGTATATATAAAAACACATATATTTCTAACTATTTCAGTTAATCTACATTGAATGTGCGCAATTTTTCTACTTTTTACACCAAAAGAAATAGCACAAACCCTTCCGAAATAAAAGGCGTCTTGTTGTTTAAAAATATTAATGAAAACGAATAATATTATAGAATTAATTTTGAAACAACACTGGCCTTTTATTTTATTCTTTCATTTTTACATTTTTATTCGTTTTTATTCGGTTTAATTTACTGTTCTTTCAGATTGAGAGAATCAAATTTCCACTGGAGAATAAAATTAGGAAAAAGGGATCTGAAAAAATAAACGAAAAACCACGCAATCAGTTTTGTCCCTCTACGGACACTGTTGCTTGCTGTACGTACGTTTGACGTCAACCAAACCGGTGAATTTTGAAATACGGGCGCGTTTTTCAGCATCTCTATTGTAATTAAAAAGAAATATTTACATTATCTATATGTTATATTACGAATTGTGGTTAGATTTTTTTGTGTTTAATTGGTTGTGACTAAACTTGTGTCTAATGTTTGTCGTACGGATTGTGGTAACTGTTATTGTAAACAAAATTATGATCTCTTATTCTTTAATTTTAGAGAAATGGAGGCCAACAAAGAATTACCTGGTGCCTTTAAAACGCCTTGCAAGCCTGCAAAAGTGAAAAGTCCAGGTAGAGTAGTCTTTAAACGTCTGATACTTTAATCTATATTTACACGTTATATGTGACCCTGGACCACAAAACCAGTCTTATGTGTAATTTTTTTTAAATTGAGATTTATACATCAACTGAAAGCTGAATACATAATCTTTCCATTGATGTATGGTTTGTTAGGATAGGACAATATTTGGCCGAGATACAACTATTTGAAAGTCTGGAATCTGAGGGTGCAGAAAAATCAAAATATTTAGAAAATCGCCTTTAAAGTTGTCCATTTCTATTGGCCATTGTGCTGCATTCATTCACAAAAACAAATGTTTTATATATTTAAGGTGGGAAATTTACAAAATATCTTCATGGAACATGATCTTCACTTAATATCCTAATGATTTTTGGCATAAAAGAAAAATCTATAATTTTGACCCATACAATGTTTTGTTGGCTATTGCCACAAATATACCCGTGCAACATAAGACTGGTTTTGTGATCCAGGGTCACATATTGGCTTTCTCATCATCGAGATGGTTTTGATCCAAATGTGGTCGTTGGTTAAAATAAGTTAGTTAACAATGTCTTCAATGTGTTGTTTGTTATCAGTCGGTGCATGTGGAACCCCAGTCACCATCCCTGCCTCTCCCTTCATGAAGAAGCTCGGCTGCGGGACTGGAGTCAATGTCTATCTCATGAACAGGTTCATACATTAGATTTGATGCATATTTGTACTACCTACTCCATGTTAATGTAATGGACAAGTTTAAACATCTATGCCAATATTAACACCAGGATGGGCAAGCAGACTCATTCACCATGGGCCATTAAGAAGATCAACAGCAAGTGTGAAAAAAGCCAAATGAATGTTTATCAGAAGCGTCTGACCGAGGAGGCAAAGATCTTAAAAGACCTGCACCACCCCAATATTGTTGGCAAGTATTTCTTTAAAATATTACAGGTAAAGATAAATATAAGGATTATAAGCCAAATATCTTGTTTGTAATTCATTTTTGAAAGGCTTCAGAGCTTTTACCACAGCAAAGGACGGCTCTAAGTGTTTAGCGATGGAGTACGGTGGAGAGCAGTCTCTGAATGACCTCATTGAGAAAAGAAGTGAAGAGGGTCTTCAGGCATTTCCAGTGGCCACTATTGAAAAAGTGGCTCTTCACGTCGCACGTGGTTTACAGGTGTGGTTGTGAGTCATTTGTACATTTACTTTTGAGGCATTTTTTGCACCAAGGACGATTACTATTTAACAATAAAGATGTAGGTTTAAAAATCGTTCTAGATGTAAAACAATAGCAGAGCCCACACCACAACTATAACGATAACGGTACAGAGGAACGATATTGTTGGAATCACCTTTTCACAACGATTTTTTTCCAGCTGATGAGTATGGAAGCTTTATTCCACCATGGAATGAAAAATACAAAAGCTAATTGTGACTTTTCATCTCACAATTTTGACTTTTTTTCCCCTCCCCTCAGATATAAAGTCAGAACTGCTAGATGTAAACTTGAAATTCTGAAAAATAAAGTCGCAATTGTGAGGGAAAGAGTCAGAATTGCTAGTTTGTTTCTCAGAATTGTTTATATTTCGCAATTCAGACTTTTTTCTCAGAATTGCGAGTTTACATTTTGCAATTCAGACTTTATTTCTCAGAATTGCAACTTCATATCTCACAATTTCGAGTTTATATCTCACAATTCTGAGGGAAAAAAGTCTGAATTGCGAGATGTAAAATCACAATTACCTTTTAATTCAGTGGCGGAATCAAGCATCCATAGAATTCATCCTGATTTTAGAGCCAGACGATATAACTGGAGCGGATACTTATAATACACAATAATATTGTGCGTACGTGTAGACACTAATATAATCGTTATAATTATCGTTCTTGGTGTGAACTGGTTTTAACATTGATCATCTGGAAAAAATCATTTTGAAAGTGTATCCAATGATATCGTTCCTCTTTGCCATTATTGTTGTAGTTGTGGTGTGGACTCTATTATTTTACATGTAGAAAGATTTTTATAACTATGTTATAATTATCGTCCTTGTGTGAACAGGCCTCTACTTTTTCCATAATCAAATGTGATTATTGTGTAATCCCAAGCTCCTACAAGTGTTTTATTGTTGTTTTTCTTCAGTACCTGCATAATGAGAAAAGGCTTTTGCATGGAGACATGAAGTCATGCAATGTTGTCATCAAGGGCGACTTTGAAAGCATCAAAATCTGTGATGTTGGTGTGTCACTGCCACTGGATGAAAACATGCAGGGTATGAAAAGACTTAACATGAGTCATTTTCCGTCATTTGTTAATTAAAAACACAAATTTAAACCCATCTTTCCTCAGTGAGCGATCCAAAGGCCCATTACATTGGGACGGAGCCGTGGAACCCTAAGGAAGCCTTGGAGGATGGGGTTATCACTGACAAAGCTGATATCTTTGCATATGGACTCACGCTGTGGGAGATGATGACACTTTCTGTTCCTCACCTGGAGTTGCTGGACACTGAGAGTGGTGATAATGATGATGGTAAACTTACTGTAATATCCTATAGCGAGTAGATTTGGCACTTTTCATACTTTTTCAAATCATCTATTCTGTCTTTTTCTTAGATGACTCCTTCGATGAGGATGGTTTTGATGAAGATGCGTATTACGAGAGGTTGGGAACTCGACCAGCTTTGGACGCAGCCACTCTTGGAGGGTCTTACCAGAGGATGGTGGAGCTCTTCTGTCTCTGTACTGAGGAAGACCCTCATAAAAGACCCTCTGCAGCTCACATTGTTCAGGTGCTGGAATCCAACAACCAGCTTTGTGACAAAAACAGTGAGGTCATTACAATTGATTAAATTCCCTCCCATCAATGTAAAATATA
This sequence comes from Squalius cephalus, assembly GCF_949319135.1. NCBI lineage: Eukaryota > Metazoa > Chordata > Actinopteri > Cypriniformes > Leuciscidae > Squalius > Squalius cephalus. The sequence goes on along the minus strand of NC_137133.1, from coordinate 29,859,323 downwards.
TTGGTATGTTTACAGGTTGGGTCTGGTTTCTGCTCTGCTTTTCTGTCTCTAATTTTACTTTGTGAGCTGTTTCTTTGTCACATTGTAAATATTTTTCTGTTGAGGATTGTCATGTTACATATGTTCGTATGTACTCTGTTGACGTTCAGACATTTTCTAGATACTGTAGTTACAGTGCAATTTGAATTAAAGTGTCTATTTGAACTATGGTCTTTGTGTATTAAATCAGCACACCTGACTCATTACTTGATGGGAATCTTTAAGTTCTTACTGACCATAATTAAAGTAATTTGTGTTCAACTTAGAAATGTCGTTGCATGTTATTTTACAGTATGTGTACTTACCTAAGAAAGTACTGGTTAAAAGGTAAATACATGAGTTAAGGTAAGGTTTAAGAGTAGGTTTAGGGTTAGTACCTTGTAATTACTACAAGTACATGTGGAACAGAACTAAAATAAAGTTCTTGATTTAAGGTTGTTGTTTTTTTACAATTTAAGTTCGAAACCTCTGCTCATGCTAAAGCATTTGGCTAATTCTTTTAGAATGAATGCAAGTTCTTAATGGGCAGACTAATTAAAAAACTTAAAATGTCATTGCACCACAGAACTATATAAAATTAACGAAGGCAAAAGGGTAATTACAAACTGAAAACTTAAATAGTGATCAGTCACCTAAGCTGTATAACTCAGCTTGATTCACAACAAGTACAAGACAAAACATGAACATGACCATTTATTTAAAAAAATATGTACAAAGGAGCAGTTCAACGGAACGTTTTTGTTCATTTTACAACCAACTTGAAGGAATTATAATCATTTTCCAAACAGGAACCTTTAGGACCTGCTAGCTTACAATAATCAGCCAGGGTTTGTGAAGTAAACCGTGCCTTTAATATGAATTCAGCATTAAAGACAAAACATCAGTCTCTAAAACACAATAAAATGAGATGTTTATCATGTTAGACTGAACTTCACTTGAACATATAACATTTTGTTTTACATTTTTTATGTGAAAAAAACTTACAAAAGCATTAACAAATGCAGTCAAACTAAAGCCTAGTGTAGTTGTTTTTCCTTTAACTGATGAAGTTGTACACCAGAAATGTTGGTGTCTGGCAGTATTTTGTGGCAAACAGCTTCCCCTCTGGTGTTGGGTCAGAAAAGGCGATTTCTTCTTTGGTCAGATGGCTCCCGTACATGAAAGAGTTCCTGAATCAGTAAGAAACAATAGTTTTATATACATCATTTATGCTAACTCCCCCTATAAGATCTTTCATCCTATTAATGCACTGAAAATGTCTGGTACCTGACAGTGTCCAGAAGGCGAGTGGCGATGCCCTTCCTCCTCATCAGACTGAAGACCCAGATGCGACTGACGCCACAAAGGGCTTTTTCCGGCACGGTAGAGCAGCACCAGGCTCTGTGGCGCTCCATGAAATCCTCCTTGTTCATGTCTTTGGGTTTCTCTGCCTGCTCCAGCACACGAAAGGCCTGGAAAACATCGGGTTCGGTAAGATCAGTTTTCCTTTAGTTCATCACTGCCATTCTGAGGTAAAGTCTTCAGGTAGACAAAGACTCACCTGTCTAATATTCTCCGCCACCAGACATCCCACAACCATCCTGTCACTGTTAATGAACAGGTAGGTTTTAGCCGAGCTCGGGCTACTGAGTGTGATCTGCTGAAAGCCCAGTTCACTGTCTGCGATCCGTCTCACGTCCTCTGCCTGGAACAAAGCAGCACAAGTTAGAAAATACTGATGATTTAACTCGGCATAAGACGCATTTCAGCTCTAACAACCTGCATACCTTTTTTGTGGCATACTTTGGATCCTCAGGAAGAACAAGAATGATCTTTCCATCCCAGAACTCTGCCACAACCCTCTCCTTTTTCCAACCCTAAAACATACAAATTGATGTGAAATTGCAACATTTTAGTAGCAGAATCGGTAAACTGCATTGATGACAACTTCATGACAGCTCACCACAAACTTAATGGTGTCCAAGAAGCGCTGATGGAACTGCGTGTGCTGGAAGTTGTCCTCGGGACTATCTGTACTGTACAGCATCCCACAGGACCCGCATGAAGTAGCGCCAAACTGCTTCTGACCAGCATCCTAAAGAGCAGACACATTAACCATTAACAAGAGGTGAAGAACCACCCGTTTATTTCCATTGAACAACTGCACCTTCTACTCACAATGATGAGCTGGTTATCCGTTTGCTTCTTCATCTCTCTTCTCAAAGCGCTCCTCTCTTTGGCCTTAAACGCAGGAGTGCCAGTCAGTGCAGGAGTGCTGGTGTTCAGTGGTGGTGACAAAATCCCTTTTTTCTGAGATCTAAGACCAAGAAAGAACAACTAATAAGGCTCAAACTAAACGCATTCAATGTAAAGTTTACCGACTTTACACGGTCATGACATTAAATATGAAAGAAAGAATATAACATGGCAAAAAAACAATGTCATGAGTTATTATATCACACTAGTTTTATGGAGTTTCCATGTATCGTACCCTTCAATATTTTGCCACAACTGCATTAGGGGAAGAATTAGTATATGATGGACTTACCTTTTAGTGCCAAAGATGGGATATAAAGATGAGTCTTCTGAACAGAGAGAAATAATAATAAATCATCTTTTAAAAAATATCAGATATTATTTACATATTCACACAATCAATAATATATAAATAATATATTATTATATTATATATATTTTTTTTATTACTTATTTAATTTTAAATTATTTTAAATTTATTTTAAATTTATTTTATTTATATATATATATATATATATATATAGACAGAGAGACATAGATTATACATTATATAGATAGATCATTTGTAGATGTTACCATCATCATCATGAGAGCTGTTGTGTTCTGATGGAATGTCACACACATCAAACACTGAATCAGTTTTTGCGGGTGAGTCCTGGAAAACATTTTCAGTTTGAGAAACAGATGATGAAAGCTTTTTGAAGTTATTATCTTATAATTCAATAGTTCAATCTTACCTGGCTACCAGCTTCAAAGGATTTGTTTGGGCTAACGGATCTCCTCAAAATCACCTTTAAATCTTTGGTAATGCCATGCAAATCAGCCAGGACCCGAGGAGACACATTCTTAGGACTTAACAGCACTTGTGTCGACTCGCTGCTCTCAGCATCTTCATCATGGGGAGCTTTGGCTGCGTTGTCCACTTCCGGGTGCTTTTTTAAGAAGACGGCACGGCGGACAGGGGAACGCTCTCCTGGTGCCGACGTCACTTCCTTCTTCTTCACGGGTTTCTGAGAGTTGGGTTTCTCGTAAGTTGAGGGCTGTTTAGGCTTTGAGTTGTGTGCAGACTTCTTGTACAATGAATTGGCCTTTTTTCCAGTGCTGAAGAAAGCTGCTCCCACAACAAGCTTGGGTTTACCTTTGGATTTCATGGAGCTAAATGAAATGGGGGGAAACGTGACCTTTGACGACTGATCCGTTTGTGTGTCAGAGGGACTTTTCCCTTTGGGTTTAGCAGTGAAGTAACCTTTCAGGTTGGACTGTGGACCAGTGCCACTGCTTTTCTTCTGAACCCTCCTCACTGGTTTTTTAACAGGATTCTCAGCAGTTGAAGGGGGGTGTGATGGCTCTTTGCTAGGGGCTGACGGTGGTGACTTGGTTTCCTTCAACAGTTTCCTTTCAAGAGGCGTGAGATACAGGGGCTTCTGCTTGCTGTAGAAAGATTTTGCTCCTAATACTGTTTTGCGTGGCGAGATCCGTTTCGGAGGAGATTCTAGTGAAGAGGTCCTCTGCATCTTCTTAGGTGTACTGGGAATTTTTTGGGGTGATGCCAGCGAGATGGGAATGTTCTCTTTTTGTCGAGTTGTCCGTCTTGGAGAACTTCTCGGGCTTATTATTGGTTTCTTAGATGGGTTACTGTGGAAGGTTACAAAGGAAAACATGGTTCGCAATCTGAGTCATAAGCGCAAAGAACATTTCACGATCTAATATCTAACAAAATTACACCACATACCTTTCAGCATCAGGAGAGCTATGTTTTCTTTTTCGGGATAACATCTTCAAATCACCTGAAATGAGAAGACAACAATTCTATAGGACGCCACTGTTTTCATTTCTGGAACATTCTTATGTTTCTGCAATATTGTTTTTTCTAACATTATATTACATTGAGATTATTAGTACACAAACACTCAATTGCGTCAGTAGACAGTGAGAATATTGTGTGTCATTAAATTGAGAGATTTAAAAGAATCAAACTGAATGTTTTCCTGTCAAACTTACTGCTATGATACAGGACTTACATGTATATGTAGTTTGGCCCGGAGTATAAAGCATACAGCATATACAACTTCACATCTCACTTGTTTTTACCGCAATTATTTTCTAGGCGCCAAGTGACAAGAAGCAAAATCTCCCTGAAAATACATGCTTGATATGATCATCGTCACAAATTTCATTTAAACACTGACACGATAACAATATCTGTAGTTGATGACTTACCAGGTCAAATAAATCCGCTTCTGTTTTTTGATTTGAGAGAAAACACTGGAACAAAATAATCGCGGCAAAACTCTCCCCCTCACCCGCGATCTGCTTTGAACACCGCGCCAGAGCCAGTTGTGGCGCACACGGAAACGGAAACAGCGTGTGTTGCATGACAACATCCGGTTAGTAATGGGAAGTCGGATTCATCTCTGCGAATCGGTTCCTTTGAACGGTTTGTTTTAAAGAACCGGTCCTGTCGGACTGTACGTTCAAGTTCCCTAATTCAGTTTCTTGCTGCCACTTGGTTATTGTAAAAATAAAGTATTTTAGAATAAAAAAATAAAAATAATAATTGTATCTACATCAAACACAAACCATATTTACATTAGTCTGCAAAAGTTATTTATTATTTTAAATCAACTCTGATTCGTGTCTGTGTTGATCTGAATTCGGAACCGCATACTAATCTCTCTTACTACTTTTACCACATCTTTGTGGCAGAAATATTATGTAGTAGCTGGCGTGAGCGGACAGTTCGATGCTGGGGCACATGGTTCAACCAACCAATTCATTGAAAAGATCCGATTCAAACGAACAATTCTTTCACGACTTGGGAATCGCTCCTTCGTTGCAGCGAATCAGCGATGCTTGGTTCCTGTTGTGGTCGGAATGGATGGTCCACATGACATGTGTCTCTGATTCAGATGATTTACCTCTGATGTGCTCACTGTTTTGTTGAATACATTTCAAAGGTTGTGTCTTTGCGGAAAGATGGTGTTTTACTTTAAAAGCAACGGTGAGTTGTGAATTGTGCGCCCAGGCAAGACCATGTTTATGTTGTCAACAAAGATAGTATGAATACGAAATAATGATAATGCTTCAAAATATAGAGCATACAACAAAAAGACTGCAATATATGTGAGTTAGCTTGACATGGTGAGATTATATTGTTGGTTCTTCAGTTTTATAGAAAGAATAAACAGTGCTTTTTAAAAGTTGCAATACATGCTATCTTTTACAGTTGTCTCACCGCCCTATACCATCTACATGGGCAAAGATAAATATGAAAGTAAGTGCTTGTTTTATCATAATACTTTTCAGCATTCTGTGCTTGTCAGACCGTTAATACCTGTTTTTGTTTTTCAACAGATGAAGATCTGATAAAGTATGGATGGCCTGAAGATATTTGGTGAGAACGTTTATTTGGTGCTTGACACCACGAATGAAGTATTATTTTTCTTCTAGTTTTGATCTGCAATGAATGTTTCTGTGATTCCAGGTTCCACGTGGACAAGCTTTCGTCTGCTCATGTGTATCTAAGAATGCCAAAGGTATTTTGAGAAGTGAAACGGATTTTAGTATTTGTAATATTTCTGTGTTGACAACTGTTAATTGATTAAAGGGTGTACCGATAGAAGACTTGCCAAAAGAAGTCCTGATTGACTGTGCCCAGCTGGTCAAAAACAACAGTATTCAAGGTGCCGCTTCTTTACGAGAAACATCGAAACTTGTTTGTTAACAGTGTTTTGAAGGTGGGATCTCAACTGTATTTTTTTACAGGATGCAAAATGAACAATATTAATGTTGTCTACACACCATGGGGGAATCTGAAAAAAACAGCAGACATGGATGTCGGTCAGATAGGCTTCCATCGGCAGAAGGAGGTACGATGAGAGATAATGATGCTTGCTTGATAATAAGCACTATGATTTTGTGCACACTGCAACCCCTTGTATTTGTACAAAAAAAAAAAACTTTTACTGCCTGTCTGAACAGTTTATATGATTTTGAAGTGTTCAGGGATTACTATTGTACTATGAAATCTTGTAAATAATTGCAAATTCTGTATTTTATTCAACTGCACTTCAATATCAACAGGTGAAAATTGTGACTGTAGAAAAGAAAATCAACGAAATTGTCAACAGACTAGAGAAAACGAAAGAGGAGCGCTATCCTGATCTGGCCGCTGAGAAGGAGTCTCGGGACAGAGAGGAAAGAAATGAGAAGAAGGCTCAAATACAAGATCAGAAGAAGAAAGAGAAGGAGGAAATAAAAAATAAAAAAGAGATGGAAGAATTAAGGTACTGCATATTGTTAAGATGTTGAGATACATATTATAATCTCAACACAAACAATTGTTTTGCAAAATGCTTTTATTTTATTTATTTTTTCATTACAAATTATATTATCAGCAAAACGATTTGAGTAATTAAAAAAAAAATTAATCATTTGTTAAATCAACTTTTTTTTACTTCAGTTACAGCAGCGTTTGTGCAATATTTTCAATGTGGTCTCAGACTTATGCACTCCACTGTATATACAACATTTTAAATGTTAAATGTAAGAAAATAACATTTAATAATCAGTCCTTTTGAGAGCTGTTATTTACAGGTACAGGCATTCATTTTGTGAACTTGCATGTAACATCTACTTTCCTGCAGGAATTATTCAGCGCTCATGAAGAGTGACAACATGACCACAAATGAGGTAATACGTCCTTAGAGTTTAATATACATTGCTGAGCATTGACATATATTCTGTTGTGACTTTGAAATTATCATTTTCTCTGCAGGATGGCAATGATTCAGATGACTTCATGTAAAATCAATAAATGGATCTGCGATAAAGAAGAACCACCATCTTCCCCCCACAGTATCTTCAAGTTTGTGAAAGGACGTCATAGCAGGCTTCAGAAATAAGCAATCAGAAGGAATCAGTACTTGTGCCAATAAAGCACAATTCCAAGAGCGCTCTAGATCATCTTGCTTTGTCATTCCTTTGAAAATTAAATGCAATATGTAAAGTATGTAAAAAATACTCTTTAAATGATAAAAGAGTAGATGGTTCATTTAAACAAAAAGAAATTGAGAATATCTGCTGATTCTGTACTTCAAACAGGTTTTTTTTTGTTGATGTTTTTGAACGAATTAAAAGATATTCACAGTGGAGATATGTTAATGGCTGTGTGTACACTAAAACCTAGAGGGTATTTGTGCTTATAAATGATGCCTTTCTGGAATGATAGCTTTGAGCGACAAGCTCAAGACGTTTCCTTTTTTGATGTTCTAAAATAAATAAAAATCTTTGACATTCTCGGTTCATTTCTGTTTGTTTGATGGTGTGTATATAGATAGATAGATACGCACACACTTTTTATCTTGAATATTCAGGTCTATCGATGGGCTGGATGAATGTAGAATTACATTAAAATGTGTTAAATGATTTAAAATATAAAACTACATGTTATGTGTTTTACTTTGTTTAGGTTTTCTTTTCAGTGGTATATTTTGCTTTCAAGTCAAATTGGCAATCTATTCGATTTGAGGAGAAATACGTTGCTTGAGGTTTCTTTATTGTCACTGGGAAAAGGCGAAAACATCCACTAGATGGCAGCATTTCACCGCATAATATGAAAACGACCAGATGGGTGTGGATTTTGTAATAAACTGCTGCTTCAATGTATTTGTAATGATTGATTATAATTAAGATATTAATCAATATTTTTCCTTCTAAATATCACATGAGTGGGATGACTTCTCTAGGCTTATGAGATTTTACTTTGTTTTAGAAGTTAACGTGATTACTGACATGTTCTTTTCATGCATTCTCTAATGTCTGCATACATCTGTTTTTCTAGGGTACTCTGACAACTATGGTCACAGGGGTCATTGAATTCTATAATTTAAGGGAACCTTTTTCAGTTAAAGCCTTACTTTCTAATTAGACTAAAGTGTAGCTCTCCTTGAGAGAAAGAACACATTATCTTGATGTTTTGAGACGACTCTCCTGTTTATAGTTAGAGCCTGGCCAAATCCAACCTTGGAAAAGCTGTGTGTGAGTGTGTGTGTTAGTCTTCTTGCTTACAGGTTAAGGAACCACTGGCATTGTTGGAGATTGACTGAGTTGTTGTTCTGGACATGCTGGCGCCCAGCAACCCAAATCTGTGACCTGGAAGGTCACGACGTGCCTGACTTCAGGGTCCGAGTGTCAGCTGCATAATCGATGGAGATATGCTTCAGTCTATCTGTATATGTGTGGAAAATTACTATGTTTATCTATTTCTTAGCCAATCAGAAACTGCAACTTGAAGCAAGGACGTAGCTTAGACTTTGGTGAAGGGTTTAACTGCTGTGATCTTTGTAATTGTAAGCGGGGCGGCCTACGAACTCTTTGTGAGTATTGAAGGTGACTTCTGCTGATGAAACTGCATATCTTCAGTAAATCTTTTCTTTAATTCATTCATCATATCTGGTTCTGGGTCTTTGACTGTAAAACCCCTTACAATTTCTATAAAGAAGTGCACTGAATATTAGAATGTATTGGTTTATTTAAGGCAATTTCCACAATTGGACACAAAACAGATCCTAAAGCTCTTTTTAAAAATTGTCATTTCTTTTTCAAGAGGTGCTACCAGAAAATTTACACATTTCATGTTAGTTTATGACATTTACATTTCATAAACTTTACCGTTTCGTAAAAATAAATAAATAAATAAATAATTTTAAAAACTTAAATGTATTGGTTAATCTAAAGGTCTAACCTTGAACCCTGATTTGTTTGATTTTGCCACGGTCTAGCAAGAAACATTACAATTCATTTTAAATCATTATGCCAGAATTATTTTATTTTGTTGTATTATTTCATTTAAATAAGACCCATCCAAATCAAATTAGTGGTACAATAATAGCATTGACATTGGTATGCTGCGATCAGAAATATCATAGGCTAGGAATCTAAAAGCTGCTGACAGACCACACACCCCTACAGAGCAAGCACACTAGTTGTTGCAGTACAGACAGACACAAAAGAAAGGAGTTATTGTGTGAAGGCGTCGTCTCCTGTCCAAGGCCGGGCTGGAAAATATGACCTCGGACTGGCACCTCAGCTGTCCTTCACTGGCGGGATGTTTCTGCTCTGTTTATAGGAAAGATTCAGTCACATTCTTTTCAAGCCAGTGGCATTGCACTATTATAACACAGGCCTATCCAGCGACGCATTTACAAAAAGAGTGGCTTGTATTAAGCTAATTGGATTTAAACTTGGAGTTACAATGTCTAGATGACTAAATCATACTGGCACATACACTTTGGTGTCATTTTGTGTAAAAAAAAGTAATTCAAAAATTAAACGACAAAAAAGAGAACCTTAACCTATCAGGAAGCAGCAAGATCCCTACACTCTTAAAGGGATAGTTCACCCAAAAATGAACATTTTGTCATCATTTACTCACCCTCATGTTGTTCCAAACCTGCACGAGTTTCTTTCTTCTGTTGAACACAAAAGAAGATATTTTAAAGAATGTCAGTAACCAGACAGTTGACAGGACCCATTGACTTCCATAGTAGAAAAACAAAAACAAAAAAACATGGAAGTCAATGGGTCCTGTCAACTGTCTGGTTTGACAACCTGAGGATGAGTAATGACAGAATTATCCCTTTAAAAATAAAGTTTTTTATTGGCATTGATGGTTTCATAAAGAACCTTAAAGGCACACTATGCAGTTTACATTTTTCTCAAACAGCGACCCCTAGAGTCGCTGTGGAGTACTTGTATTTACCTCTCAAACTTTACTATCAGGATGATTCGCCCTACTACGAGTTCGTTTACCATCGAAATGATTTCTAAGCTGTTATATTAAGGTACAAATCTTGCATAGTGTGCCTTTAAACATCAATGGAACCTTTCCATTCCACAAAAGGTTCTATATAGTGGAAAAATGTTCTTTACATAATTAAAATGTTCTTTACACAATGGTTCTTTAACTGTTCGTTGAAGGGTTCTTTAGGGAACCCAAAATATTTCTTCATGGCATCACTGCGAAAACTCACTTTTGGAACATTTATTTTAAGAGTGTATGGAGGATTTCTTTTGGACTATCAGACCATGTATACACATACCTGTGCATGGCCGAAGTTAGCATCAACAAAGCAGAGAAAACTTCCTGAAATCCTAACAAACACTCGTTTAGTCCAATCATCCACCGTCACAGTTACCTTAGACCTCCGCTGGGTGGATGGCCTGCCACACATAACCTGTCTGCTCCATTAACCTCATGTTTAGAAAAAAAAAAGTCTCTCTAGATGTGGCTGTGGGGCACAAACCAGACCCTGTCAGCTATACTTCACATCTTCGCTGGCCATTAGCACATGCTGCGGCCATAACTGTTGGCAGGGACCACACACGTCCACTCACACTGAAAGAGTGGGGATAAAGAGGCAGGAAAGCAGTGAGAAGCGTGGACCGCCGCACAAATGAGAAGGGATGTGCCTCTGTGGTCTTCCGAACCGGTCAGGCCAGCTGGAGCCTTCAACAAAAGCAAACAAGGTCATAAAGTGGGCGCAGAAAAGAACAGGCCTGGAGAAGAGCCACTGTGATGTGAGGAAATGTGTGGTACACATGGGTCTGATTCAACAGTTCCTGCACCGTCGGGGAGCGAGAATACAGCAAACAATGTGATAAAGAGCTGCTTTATGAACCGCTGTGAAAAACAACTGTCAAAGGATCGTGATTATAAAGCATTAACTTCATTTGAAAAAGAATGTAGTGAAATCATATCAATAAGACAGTACAGGCCTTCTCATCATTATCCTATATGCAATGCCACTCTTTCACATTTCAAGACGTGCCAAGTTTTCTGCATACACATAAACGTTTTTTTTTTTAATAAAATTAACATCAAGGATGTATTAAATTGATCAAACGTGACAGTAATGATTTTGACATTGGTACATAAATGTATATTTTAAATAAACATGACCAAACACATTTGTTTTTCTACCACGATGCAGGCTTTCCATTGACTTCTATTACTTTTATACTGAGCTAATATTTTATATGCACTACCCCTAAACCTAACCCTCACACAATCCATTATAACATTTTTATAATGACATCATTTAGCTATTCCCCACCTATGAATTCTACAGGAGAAATGTTAAATATGCACTCTACAGTTAAATGAAGTTGTGATTACCTTGTGAAAAAGCCACATCTGTAAACCATAAATGCATCACTTGTTTGACTTATAGCTCTTCTTTACAGTAACATCTTTACAAAATCCCTACACCGCTTTCCAACCACATTTGCTTAACTATGATAATTGTTTCAGAAATTATGAACATTAACATTCAACCACCCTCAACCCAGTGGAAAGCATCTCAGCTTCATTTCTTCATAACACATGAGCTCTCCCCATGGGTACAGTTAGAGGTTTATTTTGTGCTTGACTTATCGACAGCGTACTTCATGCTGATGATTCACTCCAGAGGCCCCTGACACAGTGATTGGACAAGATCAACAGAGACGTGACCCACTGATCTATTCAACCCATCCAGCTGACAACACAAATTCCTCTGGCACGTATGAAAAGCTTACACCAGCAGCATAAGATTTCCAGTCAAAACCTTATCTCACCTTGCAATTTTTTTTTTAACATTGCTAGAAAATCCAGCTAAAATCAGCTTAAGGTGGAAGCTGTTTTTCAAAACATTGTACCTGGTTGGTTTCCCAGCTGGTGGAGAAGGAAGGACATCAAAGGAACATTCATCTGAATGGCAGCTGCCCGTGTGGTGTGTGATCCTCCATTGTACACAACCTGCTTGCTGTCATATTTGCTCATTCACACATTTTGGAGATCATTGCAATGGTTTGCATGGCTCAGTTAACCCTTGCAGTATGCTAGATGTTGTAACTACAGCATCTGACTGTCAGCAAAAGCTGCTCACTGCAGAGCCAATGGGGGGAGCTGGACATCTAGCCACACCCTCTCTGAATGTAATGGGAGGAGCTTGAAGGTCCAGCCACACCCTAGCCCTGCCCATATCCTTATCCCTAAACTTGAACCTAATTAGGTGAAGCTGGACTAGGTCTCTGAAGTGAGCACCACTTGCAGCAAAAAGCATCTTTCTACATTGACGGACTTTCAAATATATCTTAATAATAAATTGCAAAAACTTCCCTAAGTTACAGTAGATTTTTTTAAATGAAATATCTGTGATATATTGCTTGCAAAAAAATCAGAATGCAGCAGAATACATAGGCCTATTTGTTATTTGCATGTTATTTTATTTCAAACTCTGTAAACAATTATTTTCATGATTTATCACACCTTTGTCAAATCAACTTAGATAATTAATGTGGTTTCAGATAACATAATATTTGAGAGTTTCTATTTATTAAACCAATCTCCAGTATTAACTCAAATTCTTAATTTCAATGAACTCAAAATTTTAAGGCAACCAGGTAACTTACTTTTTTTTAAGTTAAACCATATATATATATATATATATATATATATATATATATATATATATATATATATATATAATATATATATATATATATATATTTTTTTTTTTTTTTTTTTACAGTAAATGTATTATAATATACATTTATGTGAATGTAATCAGCCAAACTTTATGGTAAACTAAAAAAACTGTTATGGTAAACTAAAATTTAAAAAGACTTAAAAAAATAAACAAAAATAAACTGAACTAAGTGAAATAAACAGGTTTAAGTTGAAGAAAATAAAACTGCAATAAATTAAAGTTAAACAGAAATATTTATATTTATAAATAATAAAAATGACAAAAGCACATGACAAAAAAACTGAAGATATAATAAGATATAATAACAAAACCTAATTCAAATGATTAAGAAAAACAATAATACTATAAAAATAATACTAAATAACACTGCTGATATATATATATATATATATATATATATATATATATATATATATATATATATATATATATATATATATATATATATATATATATATAGTATAACGTGTTATTTTAGCTTTATTTTAAAACAATATTTTTAAATAGTTTTAGCTTTATTAAATATTTATAAATAATAAAAATGACAAAAGCACATGACAAAATTACTTGAAAACTGAAGATATAATAACAAAACCTAATTCAAATGATTAATAAAAACAAAAATACTATAAAAATAATACTAAATAACACTGCTGATATATATATATAGTATAACATATTATTTTAGCTTTATTTTCAAACAATATTTTTTAATAGTTTTAGTTTTAGCTTTATTAACAATAACACCACTGCTAGAAACCAGTATGTTTCCAAAACACCTATGCTGATTAAAAGCAGACATAGCTAGTAAAGTTATTTGTAATTCAACATTCATATCAACTCACAGTGTTAGAACAGCATTTCCATAGCATATTTGGGTCAAAAGTTCAGCAATCCTAAGTAGGGCAAAGCAAAAATTCTTTCTTCAGAGACATTTCTGTAGAACGAACAGAGCAGCTCAGGCATGTGTGGAAAGCTGGAGAATGTGCGAGGATTGCACCAGAGGGAGCCATTAAATCAAGGTCATGTGACACTCACCATCAGTCCAAAAAACTCTTGGCACTGTCATGCACTGAGATTCACTTGGGAGTCCAACCATATGATTCTGGATCTTTGAATACAAGCCCAGGAGGAACCATGGAGCACAACAGCTAAGGATATTAGCATTGCATCTGAAAACATAAAACATCACTTGAACATGCCATATGGAGAAAGTCTTCTCTCTCAAAACTGTCCCACAGAAGAGTTCATGAGTTTAGATCTCTTGAGTAAATGAAATCATTGGCAAATGCAAATCAAGCATTTTATACATACAGTCCCTCCGCTTTCTCGATGACACTTACAGCAAAACACGTTAAGGAGGGGGCTGCGGTTTCAGTCCCAGAATGAGGTTGTCCCACAGTCCCAGTCCCTGTGGTTGAGGGTTTGTCAGAGGGAGGCGTCAGTGTAATCTTTGTGGTCTGGAAGTCATTCTCTTTATGTCCAAATGTGCTTGTTTATTTTTATCTATTGTGAAATAAAGCTGCTTTATTGTGGTCGACTTAAGTTGCCATTTCGTCTCAGTAACTGGTTCAATGTCTCACTGCATGAACCTTGTCAATTCTCAACAACAAAGCTACAATGGCCTGTTATAAAACAGTCTGTATTTTTATTGTTTTGCCTGTTTAACCACATTGCTTATAAAGGGTTTTCATTTCAGGGTGACCATACAAAGCCTATTAAATAATTTCTTGTAATTTTGGAAACAATAGTCAAAATAGACATGATGTTTAGAAAAGCATCCTTTTACATTCTTTATGCAGAATGCTTTAGAACTGCAGTCACTGCCTCACCATCTTTGTTTTTGGAGAAAGCTGAACAAATCTGACTGCTGATTTACTAAAATGTCCATTATACAATGTGCAGTGCTTGAATGCAAAGTCACTTTGGATAAAAGTGTCTGCAAAATGCATAAATGTACAAATGGGGCTCATGCATGTTATCCAACAATACAATATACTCAGTTAATACAAGAAATTATATTAGCTATAAGTTTATGATATCTATAAAACCAAGTTAAATGTCAAAAAAAGGAGGGGGGGGGGGGGGGATGACTGCATATTGATCTCAGATGTGTGTATATATATATATATATTATTCCCTTTTCAAACGTCTCCAATACATTTTATAATTACCCAAAAATCAAACATAATACACCCCTTATGCATGTTATCACGTCTGTCAAAAACTTAGACGGGCTGTCAGTTTGAATATTAGAATTAAAAACATCGGCGTAACACACTTATTGGCATGAATCACTTCACTGAATAGCCTACTTGCCGGCTAAGAAATAAGTAATTGTAACCTTATAGATCCATCTGTTTTCAAATTCACATCATTCGAACATCACAACATTTCATGTCTGTCAAAAATAACGTGCACAATACACAGTAGTATTTACGTGAAGCAGATGTCCAACGAGTGCATGCATTTCCTGAAGAACCCACACTAGCGGCTGAGAGGATTCAACATGCTGTCTGTCAGAGACAATACCAAACGTAATACATAAAGCACGCGAGTATAGATTTATTCTTCACCAGCTGAAATTGAATCAGAATGATTAGGGAACTGAGTGAAATAATTCACACTACATGCTAAAGAGAACAAATGCCAATCCAGTTGAAAAACTTTGCCAGGTTAGTGAACATCATACAACGTGTTGGTTTTGACGGACATTTTTTATGCACAAACTACGCATTCTGATTCTGACATTCCTGGTTGAAATATTTTAAACATCTTAAAGATGAGTCCCTGTCGTCCAATTTGACTCTTGTATGCTGACGTGATATATATTATAAACTTGACAGGTGATTTGTTTTAAATAGTTCGTTCACTATCTTCTCGGTTAAAAGATTAAGGCAATCATCAAAGTTTGATCAAATGATGTTTAATTTTCCAATAAAAGATGATACATTTTTACATTATTTATTACATGACCGGGATGATCCCTTAAATTTTTTTACTCATATACAGTATATTGTTATTTATGTTATGTCATATATATATTAGGGCTGTCAAAAGATTAATCACGATTAATCGCATCCAAAATAAAAGTTTGTTTTTAATAATATATGTGTGTGTACTGTGTATAATTAAATTTGTATATATAAATACACACACATGCATGTATATATTTAAGAAAAATGTGTTATTTATATATAAAAAAAATTATATTTATATATAAAATAAACTATATAAATATATATATAGTATATGTATGCAAATATTTCTTAAATATATACATGCATGTGTGTGTATTTATATATACAAAATACTTATACACAGTACACACACATATATTATGTAAACACAAACTTTTATTTTGGATGCGATTAATCGCGATTAATCTTTTGACAGCCCTAATATATATATATATATATATATATATATATATGAGACCCAAATAATTTTACCCAATCTGCAGAAATAATTTGAAATCAAATAAAACATGAATATATCATATTTAGTTCGTTTTCATTATACACACATTATTGCATGACTCTGTAATACTCTATTCTGATTGGCCGATCAGCAGACAAATATTTTTGGTGAAAAGACTGCCAAATTATTTATCTGTTTGTTGTTCTTGTACATTGTGCTAGTTCAATATTTCTGGCATAACTTAGTTGTTTCTTTCTTCTAACATGTTCAATATTGAATCAAATCAATATTTCATGCCTATAGTTATTTTACAATTATAAATATTTTTTATTTTGATATATGCATTTGTATTCATTTGATTACTAGCCATACAATAACCAGGATCAGAATAACTGACATAAATATAATTACCTTCCACTCCATTCCAGACCAACCTGGAGGTAAGCAATTACATTGACAAACAAACCAACATGTGACGTAACATAAATATCACGCAGAATAGAGGCCTACATCACACTTGGCATGCCTACAGCGTTCATTTCATCTAATTACCATATATGTAAACAATGCCACACATGAGACTGCATGGAGACAGTGGAGGCGTTTATATAAATGAGTATATAAGCAGTCGCAGCCTCCTCAAAACGTCCTCCAAGCGCAATTAGAGAAAATGGCAACATGGCGTGGGACGAAGAGGAGGGTCTTGGCTTTTATGCTGAGTTGTTCATCTGCGGTTGCCTATGAGGAGCCCTCGGGGAGGTACAGGACTTGACTGGCAAGTATAGCTAACAGGGTCCAGATGTCACCCCTGCGTTTAAGAAGGGGGTCAGGGGCTGTTACTACAGCTGCGGGTTCCTCTCCACCAAGGCAGGCCAGTGGAAAATAATATTACAATCACTGTACGAGGTGAACACCCAATGAGGTGGACGCACCCAAAACCTTTCAAAAACCATATGGAGAGGTAAAGGAGGGGGTTTAAACACATGCAAGGTGTCACAGCCAAATGAGGGCAGAGCTGATGTAGCATTCATTTTATGTCCGCCACTCGCAATGTTGTTGTGGCATGTTAACAAAGTATGTAAAAGGGAAACAGCTGGGATTTATTGCCCTACGGAAGATGCTATGCAGTGCCATTTCAGATCAAAATCTGAGTACTTGAGCTCAATGTATAAGATTACTGAGAAACCAAAACAGCAGTGCAAAACAGTCAAAAACTGCTGATTAATCTATAGCAGAAATCCACCGCTAAGCTGGAGGGAGGTTGGAATCATGTCAAGACTAGGGGAAAATGCAAAATGAGGGCCGAGCTGTATGCATAACAGGAAACTTCAGATGATACATAACTCCTACGGACGGAAAGGATAGTCCACCCAAAAATCTTACGTCATTATAAACCTGCCAGCAAATATCTTCTTTATCTTGAATCACAGAATAAAGAAAGTCATAGATATTTGGAACGACATGACGGTAAGTAAAGCAATTTTCATTTTTGGTTTGACTATCCCTTCACCCACAAACTAAAAATTTTCCATTATTTACTCACACTCTTGTTTTTCCAAACCTTTACGAGTTTCTTTCTGTTGAACACAAAAGAAGATATTTTAAAGAATGTTGATAACCAGACAATTGATGGCACCCATTGACTTCCATAATATTTTTTTCCTGTTATGGAAGTCAATGGGTGCCGTCAACTGTCAGGTTACCAACATTCTTTAAAATATCTTCTTTAGTGCTCATACAGGTTTGGAACAACATGATGGTGAGTAAATGATGATAAAATGTTAATTTTGGAGTGAACTATCCCTTTAATATTCTTTGTGGATCAAGTAAATTGTCAATTTGTGCTGATTAAGAGACAAGTCAGTTTATAGCAAAATCAAGCTTTTGAAACTCCTTAAGCTAAGAAAACCCTTCATTAAAATTATAAATGAACAGTTAATAGGCAACAAACATAGTACACAAACTTTCACGCATGCTGTCATTAAAGCATGAGGACAAACCAAACACTAGGACATTATGTGCATTTTGCAATTCAACTTTTTTATATAAAATTTTTATGCTGATTATATAATCCGTAATGGAAAAAAAACTGTATTACACTGGAAAAAAACTTTCTTGCATTTAGTCTTTTGAACTGAATGGCTGGAAGATTAACATCTCTTGGCTTTCTTCATGCATGCACTTCACAAATTATTTCAAACGAAACAACTTTCCAAGGCTCGATTGACGAAAACAACACATGGATAAGTGTAAAATGTCTTAGCAGAGGCAGTGGGCTCTCGGGGATTTTATTCAAAAATGTTAAATATTCCGCCTGTCTTAATCCAATAAATCAATGATATTTTGCGGAAAGTTTTTCTTCTAAAAAGAATGAGAATATTCCCAATGTCCTTATCAAATGTACATTTATTTTCCCATTTGACATGTTTTGGTATTTGCTATTTGCCAAGCATAGTTTAATTACACACATGCCAAGAAAAAATGAGTTTGAGAACCTATTGCTGCAAACAAACTCTTTAAGCATTTCACAACAAAGCTCACTTAATACGTAATATACTGAATGCATATCTTTTGTATTTATATCTAAATGCTTCTCCTGCAAACAGAAATCTGGAATAACTTGGTCTTATTATAAAGTTTAAGGGTTAAATCAATTTGACTCAACAGCCATTGCCAGATGATTTTTTTTTTATGTTTGATGAAAATCGAACCCACCCTTGTTTACTGTTACTGACATACCAGAGTTGTTTCTTTTCTTTCTTTCTTTCTTTACAATAAAGCATCACACCATTCCCTCTGCCAAAAGCTCCAAACTGATGGCGTTTGTTTTGAGAGAAGCATTTCCTCCATATGGTTTTAATAAGGAGTCTCTGAGTGTGTCTGTATAATGAAATCCAAATAAATATGTTCATGTTTTATTTGGTTTGATTTCAAACCATTTCTGCAGCTTCAATTCAATTATTTGGATCATTTAACTTAAAAGTAACAAACAGAATAAGAAAGAAACGATATCTCTTGTATTAAATTGGTGGCGTGTGGTGGACTTCTGAAATGAGGTTGTGACTGATGTAAATTCCCATTCCAGTTTCATTTGATGTAAATGAAAGGCATTAAAAACATTACATAAAGGATTAATAAAATGTATGCTTACTTGCAACTATACTATTGTATTTATAACATAATTTACATTAACACTATTTATTAAAATCAAATCACACCAGTGTCATACATTTTATGCAAATTAGCATAAAATGAATACTCCCCACCCTCTCAAATTTGATCTGCAGTGTTATTTGATTTTTAAACCCACCATGTAGATGCTAAACAGGTCTGTCCAGAGGTTCTGGTTTTGTTCAGGTTGTCACAAAAGGACCTTTCACTGAGACTATTAATTGTCTGGGTTTATAGTCTGTTAAGGTTTATGTGTAATTTACTGTTCCCTGAGCACTGGCTAAAAACTAAAGTTATGCTGTACAGGATGTCTACAATGTCTGGCCATGTTGTTAGAACATACATCATGACCTTGGTGGCTTCATGAGGTGCGCCGTTTGCCCCTTTTGACGCATTTAAAAAGACCATTTGCAAAGTGAATATGAAACAGTAATGCAGCAGTACTGTGAGAACCTTTCCTGGAAAATTAGTTTTCGACAGCTGTGCAAGGAAATTACTCTAGATAATGTTCACCGTGTCCTCCATCACAAAGTCATACTGTACCAAACCAGCTCTCAGTCATGATTCATGTCGAACAGGCCATGTCCTACAACTGTGAAGCTCATCATTTGCTTCTTAACTTGACTTCCTCTCAACTCATGGTCTCATGCATGCTCTCACATTCTTAAAAGAGCAATGTCATGCTAGCTGTAGCTGAGGAAAGCATTGGAAGGATCGGTTCAAAAGTTTGGGCTGGGTAAGATTTTTTTTATGTTTTTGGAAGAAGTCTTTTATGTTCACCAAGGCTGTATTCATTTGTTAAAGAATAGTAAAAAGGGTTTAAAATTACTATTTTTTCAATTATTTTTTTATTTATACAAAATATAAATTCAGCAAAGCTGAATTTTCAGCATCATTACGCCAGTCTTCAGTGTCACATGATCCATTCCAATATGCTGATTTGCAGCTCAAGAAACATTTCTTATTATTATCAATATCAAAAACAGTAGTGCTGCTTAATATTTTAGTGGAAACCATGATACATTTTTTTTCAGGATTATTCTTTGATAAATAAAAAGCATTTATTTGAAATAGAAATCTTCTTATAATATAAAAGCCTTTACTGCCATGCACTTTTGATCAATTTAATGTGTCCTTGCTAAATAAATTAAAAAAGCATTAATTTCTTTAAAAAAAATAAAAAATTACTGGCTCTTAAACTTATTTTGCACAATAATTCCCTGTAAACTATTTAGATTTGCCATCACAACAGCAGCATTTAACTTGCGCCCTGAAGTAATGGTTTAAAATTAGCTCTGACTTCAACACACTCTGGCGGCTGTCTAGACGTTTGACATAATCTGTTTGTAGAGCTTTTATAATTTTTTGTTGCGTAGTGCAGTTGCTTGTTTAAATCATAAGCTAACCCTGTCCTAACGGCATACCATTAAAAATATCAAACACAAGTTCGGTCCCCAAATTAATTTCCATGCAATAATAATGTCACAAGTCATAACATTCAGGGGAGTTTTCCACAGGATCAGTTATTTAACCCCACAAACTTGTTTTTTTTAAAGCCTTTAGCACAAAATATTTAATAGTTCTTAATATTTCTTTTAATCTCCCTTCGACATTACCTTTGTTGCTACAGACAATTTATGAAACATCTAAGTGAGAAAATGCTTGCGTGAAATGAATTCAGCATGAAAGAAAATGAAATTGGCCTCAGCCCGTGGCTTAACATCTGGCGCAGTTTACTCTGGCAAGTCATGTGTTATTCAGGAGAGGGAAAACATGACACCCTCTAGCTTTCCATTTTTTTTCTATTTTAAACTTAAAGCACAAGAAATATGTATCTACTGTACATTGTTTTCATATATCGCTCTTTTTGACAGAAGAGGTAGACAGATTTTTCTCACGGCCCATGACTTCCTGAGTGAATTCTGTCATTGTGTCGATCCAGTTTTCTTTGCCGTAGAGCAGCAGAGGAGGTCAGGGTTTGACACTGGGACATCTGCAAACACATTAATGAAAGTTATTAAAGATACACTGGGCTAAAATTCATTTGGCTTGAAGTTTGAGGTCTGTTTCTGACAATAGAGAAGTTTCAAATAGCATTTGAGTGCGTTTTGATGATTAATATAAACTTTGAACATTATTACTTCGCCTGGGTTATTACGTTTGGCAGCTTTGATGGATGGTGTAAGGACACGTCTTGGAAAGTAAGAATATTGAGCTGTTAGCCATTGAATAATTATGTAACGTTTTGCTTTGTGAGAATCTCTGACCTGTTATTGAGATCATCATGTTTTCTTTGGCAAGAGGAAACTTCCTTGAAGTGTCGTGCACTATTATAGTGGATGGGGCCTAAACCTTCAGGCCAGCTGCAGAAAACTGCTGGGTTAAAAAATAACCCAACCTTAACCACACCGCTGGGTCACTATTGGACAGAACACGCGCTGGGTTGGTTTGACCCAAGTGCTGGGTTTTACCATTTAACCCATATTTCTGGGTCATTCATTTGACCCAACCAGTGGGTGAAATTAACCCTCTTGCTGGGTTAAATCTTACTCATGTGCTGGGTTATTTCTTGTCTCATTGCCTTAATAAAATTAGAAACAAATATTTTTTATATTATGAATTAAATAATTATTATCTCTGTAATACAATAAACCAGAGAGGCCACTGTATGATTTCAATCTCATTTTTTATTTTATTTTATTTTATACATTTCTTTAATACTTTTCTTTATCAAATACAAATGTTAATCAATGTCAAAGGTCTGACAAAAAGGCCCACCTCATTTCATCCCTGAGGCAAGGAATGTGCAGCAATTCACCAGTCATCTCATTTTGTAAATATTCAACCATGTTGGTCCTCACCTGTTGATTACACAAGTCAAGTCATCTTTATTTATATAGCGCTTTTTACAATACAGACTGTATCAAAGCAGCTTCACAGTGATACTGTAACATGAATATAATACAACAAAGTTTGTTTCTAGAAGAAAATTGCGTCATCGTCCACCTTAAGGCAAATCAATAATATTGTTGAATATTAAATGTCCCCAACTAAGCAAGCCAAAAGCCAAGGCAACAGTGGCAAAGAACCAAAACTCCATCAGTGACAGAACGGAGAAAGAAAAACCTTGGGAAGAAGGCTCAGTCGTTCAGTTCTCCTCTGGCCATCGAGCGAACAGTGTATGATTATGATCCAGGCAGCATTACAGATCAGAGGTCAGATAGAATAAGAAAATTCAGAATATTTATCCAGTTCTATCTGGTTGGAAGTTGGAGTCATCACACCGGTATGGAGACGAGTTTGTTGAGGATCAGTCGTGTCGATGAGGCCTTCACAGGGCGGATGAGGCTGGCACTTCAGGGATGCATCATGGATGGGTCCAGGCGCAGGTCCACCTTCTGATCTGGATACGGCCTGGATCCGGCTGACTTCAGTAAACTTTAGAATGAACAGAAAGACATACATTAGCATAGATGCCATTCTTCTTATTAAATAATGAGTACATCAGGTGTTATAGGAAAGTGTCCCCGGTTCCGGCTGACCTATGCAGCCTAATAATCATTTAACTGATTTGAATAATAGAAATGTATAATGTTCTATATGAATGCCAGGTAAAAGAGATGCGTTTTAGTTTAGATTTAAACTGACAGAGTGTGTCTGCTTCCCGGACAATCACTTAGAGAGTGTTGCAATAAAACTGCTTTTTTTTGTGGAAGTATCAATTTATTATTGAATATGCAATTATTATTGCAAACATTACCAAATGACCAAATGTGAAAACTGAATTATAGTAATAGTAATAAAAGAGTAATTTGGACAAATATTTTTTAACATTAAGGCATTAAAATAAAACATTATTTTATTAAAAGTAAAATATTACTGTAATGTTGATAGTGTCTTTAACATTAAAACTCACAAACCCACAAAGCTGCTCGTTAATCTCCTGACTGGCAGCGCTGATGATCGCCTCGTTTAGATGTTAACTTAACGTTACACACAATAAAATGAAAGATGACATGCATGGTGGTAGGGTAGGCTATCATGTAAGTTTACATTTTTTAAGTTTTAAATTCAAATTTCAAGCTCTTGAAAGCCTTTTTTTTTGGCAGAAACGATGGTTCGAGACATTACAGAAGACACACGCAGACTGTGCTGGAACTTACCTCAGTCACTTCTTCAGACGAGTATTTCTAAAACTACGCCAGCAGACTTTTCACTCACAAATCACTAGCTAGCCTAACGTACATTAAAGATTCATTTCCCGCTGATTTTACGTGCGAGCCCTGTGAGGGAAACTGCGCGTATGGATTTCATACAAAACACTTTTCTTACTTTTAAATACGCAACGTCCACAATGAATAGGCCTACGATAATTACATGATGAATTTAGAATTTACATTTTCAAAAGGCTGCTGATATAGCTGGTTTAATTTAAACTAAGGATATAACGATGCAGCCTTTTGTAAAAAAAAATAACCGGCTAGCTGTGGCTGATTAATGTTTCACAGAATAAATACGTTACCCCTCACACTTCCATATCAAAGACTGTAGCCTATGTTGAACAGTGAAATTAGCTTGCTGCTACCACCACAACTTATTAAAAATATAGGTAAACATTCATATTAACTTACCATAAAACACTGCCTGCTCCGAGTGGCGTGCTCCTCGAGTCAGAAGTGAAGAATCCAGAAAGTTCCGCAAGAATGAAAAAAGTAACCAGTTGCTGGGTCAAAATAACCCAACCAGCGGTTTATTTGTGAATGACCCCCTTACAACTCATTTGACCCAGCATGAGCAACCCAATAATGTGTTTACAGTACCCCAAACAACCCAACTTTTTGACCCAGCACAATCAACCCAACAATTTGTTTACAGAAACAACCCAGCATTTTTTTGAGTGTGGGCAACAGCACACAAGAGAGCTTAAGCTCATGAATGCGCAACACATTCTGCACGCTGTTTCCTAGTGTACTGGGTGGTTCACTTCATTAACTTCCATTCACAACCCAAGCTCATTAGAAAAACGTACCTGTGGCAACAGAACTGGACCCCTGACTGAGCCCCCAAATGTTTTCTCCCAAGGTTTTTTTTTTCTCCATTCTGTCACCTGATGGAGTTTTGGTTCCTTGCCACTGTTGCCTTTGGCTTGCTAAGTTGGGGACACTTAATATTCAACAATATTATTGATCTGCCTGCATTGACACCATTAGGCCTATATGAGAACTGAACTAAGCTATATATATATATATATATATATATAAAATGTAACTAAATTAACTTTTTACAAAACAAAAATTAACCATCACTGAACTTACGCTGGACTCTGACGCTATTTTATTCGAGATATGCTGGACTGCAGTAACAAACTATGTTGCATTAGTTTCCTGTTATCGCTGTAAAGATTCTTTGAAACAAATCTGTATTGTAAAAAGCGCTATATAAATAAAGGTGAATTGACTTGACATTTATGTGAAGTGATATTACGTTGCGTCGCGCATGTTTCGCGACTGTTTCAAAGTAAAATGTCCAGCGAGTGGCACTAAAAGCGTGTTCTGTTTTATCTGAAACAAACGTTGACTGTTGGACGTATCACAGGAGTTCTGAATTGATATATCCGGTGAGTGGCGTTAAGAGGTTAATGCCGTCGTGTTTTAAAAATAGCGTAGGCCTACACACCTACTAAACCTACCTGATAGTGCTAACTAAAGCAATTGTGACATAAAACCGCAATTGCTGAAGCAACCATGCCATTTTAGCTTGTTTCTACAAATCTTTGAGCTTTTTTTTTTTCGTGCCTCGTGATTCATGGGATTCATACGCCTCCAAGAGTGTGCGTGAGCTGAGCAAGTGAGCTACAGAGCAAGTTGTCAGAAAATGGAGTAGAAAGTAGCCTACATTTTTATATGTTTAATTTATAAGTGAACAGAACAGAACAGCTAGTAACTGCAACGACTAAATAACCACACAGAACACACTAACTGCATAGCAATGCCCAAGCAACCACTCCGATAACCCTAGCAACATAACAACAGCTTTGAAATCACATAGCAGCAATGGCCAAGCAACCGCTTTAAAACACCCAAGGGCATAGCAATAAGCCATAGTACATTTGGAACTGCATGACAATGTACTAAAACACTCAGAACAGATAAACTATTTGCCAAAATACCATATCATCATGGCACAGAGTTTGGCAAGCATCACTCACGTTTTATCATTATTTGTTATTTATAATTCATAATATATTCAATATTCAAATGCCCCAGAGCATGACATCGTATCCACTTCATAGCAGGGTCCATAGGGGTAGACATCTTGCTTGAATATTTATTTGGCTCCCTCTCCTTTCTACATGCCAAAATCACAAAATACACAGGCAACCAAAATCTAGTTCCACTGGAACTCATTAGAATATTTTCATCTTAGCTGTTGTTGCCATTGAGGTTTAACGATTCAGCTGGTTCCCACACAGTTACTATTATGTTGTCATTCCCACAAGGAATCAATTTCTTATGAAAAGTTGTTTGGTACCCTAGTTTTCTGGATCGAAATGTTTGATTATATCATAATCAGCAAGTTAGATGATGGCTGAAGATCAGAATTTGCACAGTACTGCACTTGAGAAAGAAATAATGGGATAGAGGAATAAACAGATTTCTTAAAGAAACAAAAGGGTCTGGGAATTACTAGGAATTAGGGATCTAACACCACATTCAAATGTCAATCATCTAATGCTAATGGTTTGTTTCCGTATTACAACTTAGCCATGGTACAATAAGAGAAAGTAAAACTAAACTATAAAAAAACAACTCATTGCAATAATGTACATCGAGAGATGAAACATAATGGTCATTCAGTGACATGCTAATCAGACTTTGCGTTCTGACATTAGTGATTTAGACAGTGGATTAGACAGTGGATTAGACAGACTTTTGATCATGTAGATCTTATTTTAGCTTTGCACTTGCTTTTCATTTGTCGAAATGAGCCATGTAATAATCCATCAAATGGAGCTGACCTTTTCACTGTAATGATGATTTATTGTCACATGTGGAAACTGTTTAAGCTTGCTAGTAGTCAAATATCACAGAGGCTTCTCATCACCATGTGCAACACCATGCAGCTGGCACAAGTTGTTTTAACATCAATATAAAACCCCTTAAATACTGCCGTTTGGTATATTGTTTGTGAAATAAAAACACTTTATTTTGATGCTTTACATTTACTTAAAGTGAAAACTTCCAGTTAGGTATTCCATGTTTCCAAAATGATTTATTTTGGTTGTATAAAACAAAGTTGCAGTTTAGTACTGATCACTTTTGGCCATTCAAATCCATAAACTGCACTTTTTGTCTTTGTTTTTTTAAATTATAGAGTTTTTGGGCCTTTTTAAAATGCAACATTGTGAAATGTTAAAAACATTGTGTAATTGCTGGGTTGATAGCGAATCATGAAAAGGCATTTCTCTTATTTGTTTCATGATTTTAGTTTAAAATGACAAAAGCAGTAATAAAAATGGTACATTACTTGCTTAGTGAAGTTGAAAATGCTAAACAAAAATGCCCCCTTCTTATTTACATACATATAAACCTTTATTGTTGTGCAAGAGGAATAAATTGTATGCCAACACATCATGGAGTCCTCCTCAGACACATTAACCAATGCTTAAAATTACTCCTGTTAAACTTATCCATATTTACAAATTGGAAAATCAAACCAATATGAACATTAAAACTTAAAGTTGCACTGTTCAATTCCAATGTCTGTAAAGGTTTTTGTAGGTTTATGCAATGCCAGCAACTGTAAAATGATGAGTTGACAACTTTTCGCACAGTGTTTCATCAAATTTGTACCAAGGCTACCTTTAATGAGTGAAAATATTTGGTTTACTTGAACTCATAATAAAAATTATGTTTCAGAGTACCTGCTCTGAATGTTCTAGGATTATGATGCAAATACAAAATGGAAAATGTTGCTGTATTATGATGCAAATACAAAATGGAAAAAGTTGCTGTATTAATACATACACTCCATAAAAAGCAAAAGTATGATTTGTCGAATGTTTATCTGTCTTCAAATGCTGATGCTGGCGAATTATTGAGTCTACTGGATAGTACCTAGTACAATTAATGGTTTCATAGAAGTCTGGCTCTATAACCATTGTTAAAACAAGATTGTGGTGAAGTGGCTCATGTATAGAATTGTGCTTGAGCTCTTTTCTAAGTGTGTTGAAAGCCTATACATAGTGTATTGTTGTTCAGAGCAAGCTCCATTTTTGGAGAATGTGCATGTGGGCGTCTAAGATTCCAAAGAGTCTCCACCATTGTCTTGTTTAGAGAGAGATCTCCAAGTTGACGTCTACCACCATCAACTGCAAGAAACATCATAACCGTATCCAGAAAGGCAGTCAGTGTATCACCATTTGGGTTATTTTTAAGTTGTATGTCTATCTGTTCATGACTTCTGAGCAGGCTCCCCTGGTGGTCCAGGTGGTCCAGGCGGCCCCGGTGGTCCTACAGCGCCCTGTTTTCCTACCAGTCCTTGAGGTCCATGTACCCCTGGGAGTCCAGCTTGTCCCCGAATTCCTGGCGGTCCTTTGAGGCCAGGAATTCCATCCTTCCCAGGAACCCCCATATCACCCTTCAGTCCCTTTTCAGCACGAGGCCCTGGTTGCCCTAAAGACCCTTTTTCTCCCTTAAGTCCTAGCCCACCTTTCATCCCAGAAACTCCTTGGACACCTTGATCCCCCTTAATTCCCATAGCGCCCTTTAATCCTTGAGGTCCACGGTTTCCTGCAAGTCCCCTGTCTCCTTTCAGTCCCGATACACCTAGAGGTCCTTTGGCTCCCGATTCTCCCCGGCTTCCCTTTGGACCTGGTGGACCAGGCATACCTATTAAGAATCCAGAAAAAAAAAGACATTAGATTCTTCAAGAACATGCAAGTGAAGCTATTTTATAGACACTACAGCA
The DNA here is from genome assembly GCF_949319135.1 of Squalius cephalus. Classification (NCBI taxonomy): domain Eukaryota; kingdom Metazoa; phylum Chordata; class Actinopteri; order Cypriniformes; family Leuciscidae; genus Squalius; species Squalius cephalus. The sequence continues at coordinate 29,830,956 of NC_137133.1, read as the reverse complement.
GGGCTCTTCAAGAGGATCACTGTCCAGCAGAGTTTAGCCCCCAACGCTAATCAAACACCCCCGAACAAGCTAATCAATGTGTTCAGGTTTTGATCAGTGTTGGTGTTAAACTCTGCAGGATAGTGGCCATTCAGGGCACTACAAGTAGATAACAACCTTTCAGAATAGTGAAGTTCTGGATCAGCTTTGCATGACTGGTGTCTACAAGCTTCATCTCCTCCATCACCAATGATAGGTTCCTCACATCAGCTTCGAGGCGCACATTCAGTATCATGTACTGCATTCTGAGAGTGTCGGCTAGGTGAAGAAGCAGCAAGACTGTGTTGTTCAAGTTCTGCAAATCTTCAGTGTGACTTCCCAGTCTGGATTGGCAAGAGGAACTCTCTATGTTGATATATTTGTACATGCTCTGAACATGGCTGACGGTTGCATTGATGCTGGAAGAAACTGTGTCGATCTCCATTTCAATGGAGTTCATTCTTGCATCCAATGTCACAAATCGCTCCCCGGTCCGGTTTTCGTAGTACTTCGTGTGGTACTGGTGGTCATGCATGTTCTCCTCATGTTCGTCAATGTAAGACGAGACGTTGTCCAGTTGCATCTGAAGGTTCATGACTTGCAGAGTGAGGTCATGCACCATCTCTGAGCTCATGCTGATTCGCTGGTGAGTGGCAGAGACGCCACTTTGAACGGCCCTCACGGTCTGCATGGTTACGCTGGCATTGGATTTCAGGGCACTTAAAACTCGGCTGTAATTCTGCCAGTCTGCTGTTATTTTTTGGAGCACCAAGGTCTCCTCTTCGGCCTTCCTCTGAAGAGCACCTATCCACGACGCACTAAGAGCAACAGTGGTGTTGACTTGTTGCATTGTGGCCTTCAAATCATACTGATCCTCAATAAGGGTTTTCATCCCTTGATCGGTTTCATTAATGACAACCTGCCAGCCTGTTACCTGATCCAGGTATTGGCCCACAGACTGGTTTATACGCTTAATGATGATTCCATAAGTCTGGAGATCTCTCGTCATTCTGTTGCTGGATTGCGTAAGACTTTGCTGGGACTGGATCGCCTGGTCCAACTGCTGCTTTTGACCGAGTACCATCTTCTGGGTCTCCTCAAACTCCTTCTTCAGTCTGGCAATTTCCTCTTGGAATTGTGCAACATCTAAGCAGTTGGAATAGTTGTTTGCAGTGCTGATATCTACAATAGAACCAGCAAACCATGAATCTCTTGTATTGCTGACAAAAAATACACTGCAGGAAAATACAATTGTGTTTTAACAGTCAGAGCTCTCTGTGTGCACAGCTGTTTCTTAGGTCATTATTTCAGTTATAAATGATTTCTCATGAGTTTTTACTCTCTGAGGGGTTCACCGACCACAGGAAGTGAACCGAGAGATTAGATAAACAAATTAGATAAATCTAGCAAGCCTATTTTAAACAGAAGCAACTGTGTGAAAACATGGTTTGACTTTCCTGTTGTAGATCAGTGTTTTTATTGTTAACTAAAACAAAAACTATTAAAAACATTTTTTGGTAATTAAAATGAAGCTTAAATACAAATATTAGATGAAAAATGAAATGTTGCCTTATTTGGCAAGTTTAAACTGAAGTACTAAAATTACTAAAAATGAAAATTTCAAAGCTTTGTAGAAATATAAAAAAAACTAATAAAAATGACAAAAGCACATTATAAAATTATTAAAACTTAAACTAAAATTTAAATGAAAAGTGAAAATATATTAAAAAAATTCATAAATTATAAAAATGATAAATTAACAATACTAGTATATAAATAACATATAATAACAATGTAATGCCTAGCAGTTCCCAAAAATTGATGTACCATAAAACAAGAATTCTTACCTTTTATACTCTCCTGGACTTTGGAAATGTGTTTGCGATAAAATGATTCCTCTTCAGATAAGTTGTCAACTCTCCTGAAGACTGACATGACAAATTTATTGATATTAAAACTGCCATTTTAGAGAATTAAGTGATGAACAACAATCAAACAAGCAAGCAAAAACATTTTTGAGAGGAATTTCTAATTCTAATAAAAAAAAATGTGACATTGCATAATATTTGAATGTTGGAACAGTTTAAGTGATCTCAGTTTCCTTAGAGAATACACGGGTTTGGAATTCTTTTCTGAAGCTTTCTTCACACACCACGACTTAATCTTGGACTATGGGGACTGGTAAAGTGTAATGGACCCCCGCTTGTGGTTGTAATTTATTTTCCAGCTGTATGTCTGCATGTAACCTGCTGTATTTTAAAAAAGTGCTAAAAGGACATTGCTTATTTTTTGTCACTAAACAGGATGCTTGAGTAACTTGATTTGACTTGTCTTGTGCAAACTTCAGATTCACTTCCTACATAACATTCTTTAACATAATAGCATGCATATTACACGCATAACTGCTTTAACAACATTTTTGAGGAGTTAAAGCAATATGAAACAGATGTGTGGCATCATTCTGAAATATCTTGTAGTTAGGCCTGTTTTTTTCTTTAAATTAACCATCATCTTGTCATCATATTTAACCAAACAACATTCTTCTTGATTTATTTTGCCACAGTTTAGCCATGTTGTGGCCTGATGTGGTAGTATCCTTGTCACAACAATGCTAACAAAGTTCTTGTAGGAGGCCCATTGCATTTTATATATGGATTTGTTGTTTTATGTCATAATATTATTAGGATAAACTTGTGTAATTGTCTTGAAGGTATATGATTCGCAGTTATTTCACTATTGACTTTTGTTATGCTTTAATGCTCGTAAGTGGGGCAAAAGATTCAGATTTGGCATATAACATCACACATGACGTGAGATTTAGATTGTAGCTCCACACAGGGAAAGGTTTTGGCCTGCTCCTATAAAATCTGGAGATTGTTGACTTTATGAGCATAATGCTGAATCAAAACCCACACTACATGCTGTAACCATGTGTCTGATGGATGAAAATCAGGGTTTCCTGCATTCCTTTTCTCTGGCCCATATCTGTCTCCATTCCAGCTGTGTGTCTTCTCATGTGGAAATCCTCAAATTAATTAGATCCATTGCTGATTCAAGAACAAGTTTTATATCTACCTTTCAACTTTGATCGTTCACCTCACCAAGAAAATGATTGTGTTGAAAACACGGATTATTAGTGATAGTGTTGCAGTGCCGTGAAATCTTACCAAGGGTTGCCAAGACGGCCACTGCAATGATGAGCAAAGCTAAAAAGCCATAGAGCATTTTGACAGCTATCTGAAGAGAATGTGTCTGCTGGCATTTCATACATCCTCCTCTTGCCCTTCCTGTGTACAAAAAAAAGACACTCATTCTCATTAAGAAACCTGGTATTCCTGTCAGATCTGAAATTTATCAGAACCATTATATACTGTTATATAAAAAATAAAAAAAACAGTAAAGAGACTCTATTCAAATTGGACGTGACTAATAATTCAACTGAGCTTGCAAATTCGGTAAATTAATCTTTTCAAAGCCTAAGTGTCGTCAAGAACTGAACATTTAAAACAGATGGACAAATCAATCGCAAACAAAACAGTGGGGGATAAATGCCGACATGTACATAAAAACACTTAAAAATGTATTATAGAAGTCAGACCATAGCAAAAAAAAAATAATTGTCATATTTGTGGAGATTACAGACATTCAGGCACATTTAAAAAAAAAAAAAACCTTCACTACTGCATAACTCCTTTTTCCTAACTCCATCTTTTGTACTCTGTAATGCCTCATTAATAAGAAGAGCAATACGCTTTAAGAAAGATGATTTTTCTAACCTCTCAGGGGAGGAATTTCCTCTTCTTCTCCAGTTAAGTCCTCCTCTACAAAGAGAAATTGCACAAAACACGAATAAGTCACGGCTTTACAATTTATAACATCATACTTGAATGTAATCATAATCCTATTAAATCATCGTTCAGCGTATTGGCTAATCAAACACAGTTCTTCTTGAGACTCATCATCTACCTCCTGCACAGTACAAAACACTGTACCATCATATTTCCATCATGTCAGGTCTCAGAGTTTAATTGCAGGAGATTATAAGAGGACAACTAGATCCACTGCAGGGATTAAGTACATACTTGGTCTTATAACTCTATCAAGAGGGTCCAAATAAAACTGAAAGAAGAGAAAGTCTCCACATACCATTAAAAAGCTGGTTCTCGTAGCCACAATAGCTATCTGCAAGAGAGGGGAGGAAAAGCAGCAGGGTTGATGTATGTGTTTGCAAATTAAGGTCAATAGATTGAAACTTATCTCGGAGAATGATGATCACATTCGCTTTATCAACAGAAACAATAAATCAAACTAAGAGTGGAAAAACTATAAGGCCAGCTTGCTAGTACAAGACAAAAACTTGGACTGATTAGTACTATATGAGGTCACTTTTGGAAAGAGCCTTATATGAGCACAAATACACAAAATTGGTGAGGATAATATATATTTTTTTAAACTAAATCTGATGGGATCTTTGGGAGAATTTATTCCCCCTGGGTGGAATAACAAAAAATAAATAAATAAAATAAAATTATATATAAAAATATTATAAAAAATGAAATTTATAAATATTGAAATATTTCTTGGCTGCAACACCAAGGCGAGGAGCTGCAGGCTTTGGGTGGGAAACACCATAGCTGTTCTGGCCAAATGCCACAAAAATAAAGAAGGTGTGGTGCAGGACATAGCTATGAATAGAAAAAAGGATAAATGTTATTGCATACAGCACAACATCTGGAAAAGCATTGTCAGCAGAGGGTTATTCAGGCTAAGCTTATTTCAGCCACCCATGACGGTTAGTAACTTAATTAGCTGATGACTGGAGAAGTACAACCAAAACATTGTATGAAGTGCTTCACGTGAGGAAAAATTGGACTATATGCCATCAGAACATCTAAGAAGCTTTATCAACAAGGGACAAAGATAAAAAGGAGTTTTCAAACTGAGTCATGAGGGAAGACCTTGTTAAGCCTGTTCCATTTTATATACTACTTGAGCACAAACATCGAGATGTGTTATGGTCTACAAGACCACCTATCTTCCACAGAGCTTGCTATCCCAAGGGAAGAAGGAATACACAAAAAGCAAACAAAAAGCGTGAAAATGTTTAGACGTCTCTGAAGGTTGCAATCTACCATGTTGCAAAGTCATGGTTCCTGGAGACAAACCAGGGTTTACTTAAAAAAATGGGAAAAATTGGGCATCAACTGTCTGAAGAAACGCAGCACTTTGTGAAAAAAGTTTGACAAGTTTAGAAGCAAACCACACAAAGGAATGATGACTCAACGTCCCTATACCTTGCAGCTGAAGAGCACTGGGTTGGTACTTAAGGTCCTGAGAACAGAGTTGTGCCAGTCTGAGAACTGGAGGTATGCCAGTCATCACTGCCAATGCTGTTAAACGTCAAACTGTTTTTTTTCTTTATCGGACACTATTGTTCAGCAAGCACTTTTAAAACAACATCCCTCAATAGCACAGTCTCAGGGAGTTTGCACCTGCTTCGTTTTCCGTTTGCTTAAAATCTTGGGTCTGTATTTTTCAAACCTCAGGCACGTCTTGGAGCCATGCTTTGCATGCCAAACCTGCTAAGCTCATGGTGAGATTGTTTATACCTACTACTCAAGCCGCTGAGGTCAGGTCTACCGGAGCCAGAGTGCTAGGCAAAAGCTTGATGAGGGAGAAAGTGGAGAGACTTTACATATCCCTACCAGTCCTGGCTACACCGGTGACTCGGAAAAGGTGCAACCTTGGGTCTTGTGGTAGCGTGAGTGTTGCCAACAGGACAGAGGAAAAGGAGGGGACCCTCCAGTCTGGTCTGGATGTCTGAATTCCCCTTGAAAACATTGCTTACAAGGAAAGAACCATTGAAAAGCACTATGGCAGGGTCAAGTACTTGAGAAGTATGTAAAGAGGCAGGATATTTAATTAGCTTGCAGGGTCATTCAAGGATCTGGAGGAAATGGAAAGTTTCTAGATTTCGTTAGAAGTCTGAGAGCATAAGGGCAACATGCCAGTGTTTAGTAAGGGTGGGCAGTCAAAATTCAAAATACAGTTATGCGATGTAAACAAAATTTAAACAAGGAGGCAGTCTTCAGTTTGCATGTTATGCAACAATATAATACAGTAAATGGAACTAAAAAAATAAAATAAAATAAATAAAAAGGTCTGCTGTTTTCTCTCAAAATCAACAGCATTTGTTGACCTTAGAAAATTGATATTTTACCTTGTCTGATATGGGGCACTGTAAAAGAGTATGATCCATTTAACATTAGTATGGACACAATTCAGGTAGCATTTGAAGGATAAAATCTTAAAACATCAGTTATCTCAGGTGTACAGCGCAAGTAAAACAGTCCACTTGGGCAGATGTTTAACAGTATGTTAACAACCAGCTATGAAAACAACATCTGTGCCCTGACCAAACATTACAGGCTGAAATTTCATTCTTGGTCTTCGAAACACTGAGAATAATTAAAAGCACATGAATTGCAATGGTGGCATGTACTAATCTGAGATGATAATATATTGTCAGTGCCCATTCTAAAGACTTGGTCACCAAGATTCACTTACTCCATCAAAACATGGTTGTCAAAATATTTAGTCTTTTCTTCACAATATGTAATTTCTTATGAGGCATCCTTTCAGCTATCCTCTTTTCCACAAATACAGAAAGGGCAACAAATGTTTATACAACTCAAGAGTTGAGAACTCTTTGGATAAGGTTTAAGAGGATATCTCATGTCAGAACTTCACAATGTCAAAAGTTTGAGGTTTACCTCTTCAGCACCTTCTACAGAGGCCAAAGATGTCTGAGGATTCTCCTAATCCTTCAAATCTTGCAATGTAAAGCTGGTTGATGAGGCATTCTCAAGGGTAACTTCAGGAGCTTTGATGTCCAAAAGAACGAATTGGCGTAGTGTACATGATCTCTAAACTGTGGGTTTAAGAGTTTGTCTAGTGTTCCCATGCCTTTGAATTGATTCACTTTGCTGAAAAGCACCAAAACACAGGAAACATACAGCAATACTGGTATTATGTGACCAGATGAATGCAGTGGGTATAAAACATCTGACAGGAATGCCTGCAACTTGAGATGGGAAGCAGAGGCAGAGGGCAGGGTCTTTCCAAACCACAGAAACCCAACCACAGCTAATAAAGACAAGTGTCTCTACAGTTCTACTTGATGTACAACTGCTTAAAAAGTATGTGCAGAGTTCAACCATAAAGTTCAATGGAGAAAAATTGAAAACATTCTTACTGTATATTGTAGTTTATGAAAATAAAGGAGTTAAAAAATGGAGGTGAATCTCACCCATCTTTAGATGTCTGCATGTTTACAGTCACACATTAATTACATTAAAATACATGTTCTGGGATGTTTTACAGCTTCTTAAAGACAACCTCATTAGGCTTTAAAAAAACAAAAAATTTCTTTGACCATTAAATCCTTGATCCTTTGATTCTTGTCTTTAATGTAGAATCTGATTTCACCAAGTGCAGTATGTTCCTGGATCTACAACTTTGTTGATCCTGGAACAACATTCCAATCAACCAATCAGACAATACATTTTATGTCAACTTTAGGCTTGCAACCAGTGTTAGGTGCTTCTACATCAGGCCTTGTTTACACCTGGTATTAAGCTGCGTTTTGGTCGATCACAAGTGGGCGATGCTAAATACAGGTGTAAACGGGGTCTAAAACGTTTTAAGCTTGTCCACTTTCGACCACTTCCAGAGGTAGTCGAAAATGCATTCAACCGGATTGCTTTCGTAGTGTAAATGCTCATGTGGTTGAATGCGTTCTCGAACAACCACTAAATACTGCCTACTCCTCCGCCTACTGACCTAATGCGTAAACAAAATGGCGTGTCACCATTATGGTGAGGTAACATCTCACCGCAATCAGGCGTCATCTTGTGGCTATCAGAGCAGAAAAAAACCACTGCTATTCGTGTTTTTCCATCGTCTTCGTGCACTCATTTGTAAATCACGTGAGCTGAGATCGTCCATTAGATTAAAAGATCTGAAAAATCCCATACATTTACCCGCCCATAGACCCTCTCTTTGAAGAAATCAGGAAAGAAGCGGTCGAAAGTGGACAAAAGAGATGGATTAAAACACCAGGTGTAAACGGGAATGTGTCTCCCTCGTCTACATGTGATCCGATCGACCAAAATGCAACTTAATACCACTAATTTTAGAGGTAGCATATGGGAAGGGTTAGGCTGAGGTGTAGGAATATGGTTAGGAGTACATTTTTGGACAGTAATGTTGTTCCAGGCTGAACAAAATATGTTGACCCAGGACGTGTCTAACTCTGGAAAATCAGGATGTTCTGTGTTCAATTATAAACAAATATGTTTCATTAGATCTGATGCACTTCAATCCGATGTAACTAAGAATAAGAAGAGCCTGCTTGCCCCTTTCTGTTTATTACAAATAGATTCATTGGTCAGATCTTGGGAAAACAGCTGAAGGAAATGTATGCGTGTGCGGTTAACACTGGCTCCACACCTGCTGCCCACACTTGAAGAATGAAGAACTTAAAATCGCACATCTCTCACAGCATGAGGAATGCATTAGGAGCCATGCTCTTTCATGAGTCTCTGGTTTATGCATTAAAAGAGAGAAATGTTTATCTTCATTTTGGATACGTTTCCTATAAATTCAAGATCCTACCACCAAAGGATGCAGATCCACATGTTCCACTTGCCTTCAAAAAGATCTCACTCGCCTTTTATGAAAACCAATGGTATTATATTATTCTGTGTTGAATAAAACCAGCATCTAAAATGTTGCCCCATTGGTATGAGTCTAACTGAAAATTCAATAGCAAATAGTGTCAAGCTGAGAGTGGTGAAGGTATGATGTATTTTGCGGTCAAAATAACAGAACCACAAACTCCCATCCAACATCAACAGCTCCCTGCTTTCTCTAGAACCTCGGAGTTTCAGTTTTGAATGTGTGCTGTCAGCACGCTCATGTTAGCCAGTATTTCTCACATGAATAAAAAAAAAACATATTAGTCAAAGTATATAAAATAAAAAGAAACATTGCTTACCTTTCATGTTGATTCTGTAAAACACCCCAGGTCAGTTTGGTAAAGACGAATGTGGAGACTTGAGACCAAATATATTTCACCTGTCTGAACGTTCAAACTTGGGATGTATTTCAAAGACTCATCAGACTCCAGAGCATCAGGCAAGAAGAATACCGGTTTGCTTACAAGAAATAAGTCACTAAATCTGCAGACTAATCCAATGTCGAGGACACTTGTGGGCACAGCATCCAACAGCTGGTGTGTCAAGAGGAACCCTCTATAACATGCTTCCTCTTTGCTATAGAACCAGTGGAAAGTAATACCTTGGACAGTAACCATGTGCAGCTTTGGGAAACATGCCGGAGAGAGGGAGTGATTGTTTCTGTGTGGGAAAGGGAGGGAGTTGATGAAGGGAGAAGGAGGAGAAAAGGAGGTGGGACACGGTGCATGTGCTTCAGTGAGTCAGTCTTGAGCACTGGCCTAATTGTTAACAAATGTCTGGTATTGGAGCAACAGGCACCTTTATCTTCTGTGGCCTCTTGTTATTGGAGATTTACAAATTATGTTTGCCAAAAGGGACATGCTGTTCTTCAAGAGTTTGTTGTTGAGAGGAGAGGATAAATATCATTGTGCTATTAATGAATGCAAAAGTGCAGATTTATATTTTTGTCTCAACTACTGTGTATATATGCTAAAAAATATTTTTTTTTGTTCTATTGAGCAACATTATCATTCAGTTTGAAGTCAATTCAAGTCATTCTAGTCATGTATCTTTATACAAAGGAATAAGGAAATGAGAATTTGGTTCACAAAAAAGTTTGGAAAATCTATATGGACAATAATGATATATTAAATTAATAAACCATGATTAATTTTTGTGATATTGTGAATAAAAATATATTTAAAAAAAAAAAACTATAGTTATAGAGGGAGGAAGAAAAATTATTTCAATTTATCTTGATTGTATGTGTTTTTTTTTCCATTTTGATATAAAAATCTAAAAGTCAAACTGTGACCCCTTGTAAGTTTTCTGATTTCAGTAATTAACAACTTATATTTCTGTCTGTTCCTTACACAAACTATTGCATGGCTTCTTCAGATTTGGAATATAGCACACAACTCATATGGGCCACTTTTATTGAACTTTTTGGATTTTGACAGTCACAATTATATGTATATAAAAGAGCAGCATGAACGTTCTTCAAAACATATTGTTCCACAGCAGAAACAAAGTTTTGCAACAAATGAGGGTGAACTATTATTTTGGGTGAACTATTGCTTTAAGACCATGTGTTTGTAATTTTTAATTATCTTATTTGAAAAAACAACAAGCAATTCATTGCATAGAATGTGATTCTATTTGGGTATCAATGGTCTATGCCTTTGGAGGCACATGACTTTTACCTCTTTTCGGTACGCCATTCTCCTCCAGACACACACATATCTTTGATGGCTTGTGTTTCTGATTAAGCATGTGGGATTCATGGTTCCTGTTAGTATTAAAAAAATGAATTAATTAAAACCATCTAAAAGACATTTATCATGTAATAGCCAAAGGTCAAGAAATGTCAAGCATGGCCTCAAATGCATTTACATCACAGAATTCTACAGTTAAGGTGCTATCAAGAGAGAAAGGTCAAATTAGGACAGGAGATTCCTGGAATTCTGTGTCCCATAACGTTTGCAATGACGGATTCCATTCATGATGCTGGGATTTGGAAAAAAGAAGATGATGATATAAGTTTTTTTTTCATCCTCATGTGTTCAGACAAAAACAAGCTCCACCTCAAGATCATTTGTCTGTTATTGTTCTTCCGTGATCACCTACAGTAAGAGAACAAAACAAGTTGAAAAAGAGAAAGAAAAAACATGAGACACAGAGAAAGAAGATAGTAAAAGTGCTGTCTGACAAGAAGAGTTACCTTCACTTAAAGTAATTAGAATGTAGTACCATGGTACTAAATAAACATGAACATTTTCACATACCATGGTGTTTAAAGAAGACCATTGTTAAACCTTTGGACATGTCAAAAATATGATGGTAATATTATGGCTATATAGTACTTACTTGATAGTATTCCTTATAGCCATTACACTCACTTCCTAATCAATTGTTCTCGCAAAGCAGCTCTATAAATAAAGAACTGGACTAAACTGAATTAATCAAAAGGGTATGACGTTTCTCATTTAACTTGAGTGCAAGCTCTCACTTGGATGGTGTTCATAGCTCACTATTTTAGCTTTGTTGTTAATATTTGTGCAGATGTGAAAGCAAATGTGCTTTCAATAAATAATCTGAGATTGATTACGTTTTTACTGAGGAAAGAATAATGACATGCTGACAGCTAGTACGAAATGGCATTTAAAGATGTTGTGCAATTGTAATGGTTACGGCTTAAAGGTTTATCAAATTTCACCAGTGTCAAATATTATTTTGAGCTGTTGGATTAAAAAGCAACTAAAAAACAACTCATATTTAAGTGGATGAGAGGTTTAGCAGATGATCTGCTGTTAACTGCACCAGTGTACCTCCATATGGGGTGAAGCAGTGTTAGCATGCATCAAATTACTCCAAAACCACCAGCTTTGATCTGCTTGCCAAAACCGTAAATAATGCCAGCAAATAGAGTAGTGTTTAATAGACTAGCGTGAAAACCATCTGGCACTTAATATGCTTTCAAACCGATTCAGACGACTTCAGAATTTGTAAACAAAATTTTGCACAGCTGTTCGGTTCTGGGGAAGAATACCATTTTTTTTTTCTATAATGTCTCTTCAACTGTTATGCATATTTATGAAGATACTGTTGTCATTTATTTGATAGGGAGCAGCCTTTCTGCTTGTGACCCCACAGCTATGCTTTCCTTTCCTTTCCTTCCTAGTTACTGCCATCCAGAGGACATAACTAATGTTACAAGGAATAGTTCACCCAAAAAAAAAAATTCTGTCATTATTTAAATTATATAAAAAAGGTACACTATGTAACTTTTGTCCCTCTAACAGTCCAACATTGTTTTGGATGTGCTTCGGCTCTGTGTGAGTGTGAGGATGAATATGGTTATCTACTGCTCATAAAACATTCACTATTAGTCTTAAATGATATAACCAGTTTAGATGGAAAGGATTTCAAGTTGACTAGCTGAAGACGTTACTGTAGCTATACCCATTAATAGACACGGTACTTCCTTGAAAATAAATTCAACAACCATAACGAAATAATCTTTCACTATAGATAATGATTTGCAATGAATTTTGTTAGAGAGCTACATATGGCATATGCCATCTCAAGATCTTTTACAACATATCAAATCCCTCAGTTCTCACCATCACTGAAAAGCCAAGCCAGTGTTGATTCTTGTTTTATTAAAAGTTCGGTTGCGTTCTCTTTGCTAGCAGACTCTGTTTGGCGTTTTAAAAAAACAAAGAAAAACTGGTGATTCCCTAGAGGTTGGAGATTTAGAGTGATCCAAGCCTTTCTCACTCTTTGTGACAACATCTAAACTATGCCACTTTATTTCCATTTTGTTAATTTTGGACAAAAAAAAGTTACAAAAACTGAAAATGGGGTAAAAATAGAAAAGGCAATTTCTTGAACCAATGGCAGGAGAAGCAAAATGTTCTGGCAAAAGCAATGTGCCAATATATATGAAACCACTGTGCAATCGCATTTAATATGCCAAGAAATAGGGTGGAACGTTTAATACTTTACAGCATGCTGTGAATGATATTGACAGAGGAGGACCACTCACTGGTATTGTTTATGAGGTGAGATCTCCATTTGAGAGGACAGGGGTCAAAGGCGGCGATCAGGTCATATTTGCTGGATGCAAATGAAATACGCCTGTTCTGTTGCCACTAAGAAAATGGAGCCACATGGTATTCAGTCAATGTCCAAGACACATGACTTAAGTTTTATTTCTTCCCAAATACTTGGTCATTCATTTGATTTTTACATATTCTGAAAAATGTAAGTGCAACTTACCAGTGCAAAACTCTCAGCCATGATGAGGGTGTTGAGGTTAGTTGACAGGGTGTTCCTATGCAGTCGCTCAATGTTCAAAGTCAAAACAGCACACTCTAATTCTGGTCTCTAGATATGGCTTTGTTCCCTCCTTCAGTGTTAGTGTCTGCCAGGTGAAATCTGAAAACATTGATTGTTTAGAAAAGTAATAACACATATATATTATATATATACACACACTCACCTAAAGGATTATTAGGAACACCATACTAATACCGTGTTTGACCCCCTTTCGCCTTCAGAACTGCCTTAATTCTACGTGGCATTGATTCAACAAGGTGCTGAAAGCATTCTTTAGAAATGTTGGCCCATATTGATAGGATAGCATCTTGCAGTTGATGGAGATTTGTGGGATGCACATCCAGGGCACGAAGCTCCCGTTCCACCACATCCCAAAGATGCTCTATTGGGTTGAGATCTGGTGACTGTGGGGGCCATTTTAGTACAGTGAACTCATTGTCATGTTCAAGAAACCAATTTGAAATGATTCGAGCTTTGTGACATGGTGCGTTATCCTGCTGGAAGTAGCCATCAGAGGATGGGTACATGGTGGTCATAAAGGGATGGACATGGTCAGAAACAATGCTCAGGTAGGCCGTGGCATTTAAACGATGCCCAATTGGCACTAAGGGGCCTAAAGTGTGCCAAGAAAACATCCCCCACACCATTACACCACCACCACCAGCCTGCACAGTGGTAACAAGGCATGATGGATCCATGTTCTCATTCTGTTTACGCCAAATTCTGACTCTACCATCTGAATGTCTCAACAGAAATCGAGACTCATCAGACCAGGCAACATTTTTCCAGTCTTGAACTGTCCAATTTTGGTGAGCTTGTGCAAATTGTAGCCTCTTTTTCCTATTTGTAGTGGAGATGAGTGGTACCCGGTGGGGTCTTCTGCTGTTGTAGCCCATCCGCCTCAAGGTTGTGCGTGTTGTGGCTTCACAAATGCTTTGCTGCATACCTCGGTTGTAACGAGTGGTTATTTCAGTCAAAGTTGCTCTTCTATCAGCTTGAATCAGTAGGCCCATTCTCCTCTGATCTCTAGCATCAACAAGGCATTTTCGCCCACAGGACTGCCGCAAACTGGATGTTTTTCCCTTTTCACACCATTCTTTGTAAACCCTAGAAATGGTTGTGCGTGAAAATCCCAGTAACTGAGCAGATTGTGAAATACTCAGACCGGCCCGTCTGGCACCAGCAACCATGCCACGCTCAAAATTGCTTAAATCAGCTTTCTTTCCCATTCTGACATTCAGTTTGGAGTTCAGGAGATTGTCTTGACCAGGACCACACCCCTAAATGCATTGAAGCAACTGCCATGTGATTGGTTGATTAGATAATTGCATTAATGAGAAATTGAACAGGTGTTCCTAATAATCCTTTAGGTGAGTGTATATATATATATATATATATATATATGTATATATAGACACACTACCGTTCAAAAGTTTGGGGTCAGTACGATTTTTTTATGTTTTTAAAATAAGTATATTCTGCTCACCAAGGCTGCATTTATTTGATAAAAAACAATTAAAAAATACAGTAATATTGTGAAATATTATGACATTTTAAAATGACTGTTTTCTATTTTAATATATTTTAAACTGTAATTTATTCCTGTGATCAAAGCTAAATTTTCAGCATCATTACTCCAGTCTTCAGTGTCACATGATCCTTCAGAAATCATTCTAATATGATGATTTGATGCTCAAGAAATTCATTATTATTATCAATGTTAAAAACAGTTGTGTACAAATTTTTTTCAAAATTCTTTGATGAATACAAAGTTCAAAAGAACAGCATTTATTTAAAATAGAATATTTTCTAACATTATAAATGTATTTACTGTAACTTTTGATCAGTTTAACTCATCCTTGATGAATAAAAGTATTGATTTATTTTATTTCTTTCCCCCAAAAATAAAATAGAAATTCTTACTGACCCCAAACTTTTGAACGGTAGTGTTTAATGTTACAAAAGCTTTAGATTTCATATAAATGCTGTTCTTTTGAACTTTCTATTCATCATAGCATCATGAAATAAAAATGTATAATCATAAATTGATAATAATCATAAATGTTTCTTGATCATCAAATCATCATATTAGAGTGATTTTTGAAGGATCATGTGACATGATTTATATATATATATATTTATTTATATATATATATATATATATATATATATATATATTATATTTTATATATATATATATATATATATATATATATATACAGTATATATATACACACAGTATATATATATATATATATATATATACAGTATATATATATATATATATATATACATACAGTATATAGTATATATATATATACAGGTGCTGGTCATAAAATTAGAATATCATCAAAAAGTTGATTTATTTCAAGAATTCAACTTCACAGGTGAAACTAATATATTATATAGACTCATTACATGAAAAGTGAAATATTTCAAGCCTTTATTTGTTATAATTTTGATGATTATGGCTTACAGCTTATGAAACCCACAAAATCAAAATCCCAGAAAATTAGAATATTACATGAAATCACACAGTAATTACACAGTGATACCATGGTCATTGAACCAGGTTTTGGTTCTTTTGGCAGTGTGGGCCGGTGCAAATCCTGCTGGAAAATGAAGTCAGCATCTCCATAAAGCTTGTCTGCTGAAGGAAGCATGAAGTGCTCTGAAAATGTCCTGGTGGACGGCTGCGTTGAGTGGACAGCACAGTGGATCAACACCAGCCGATGACATGGCTCCCCAAACCAACACAGACTGTGGAAACTTCACACTGGACTTCAAGCATCTTGGATTGTGTGTCTCTCCATTCTTCCTCCAGACTCTGGGACCTTGGTTTCCAAATGAGATGCAAAATTTGCTCTCATCAGAAAAGAGGACTTTGGTCCACTGTGCTTTATTAAATCCAGAGTCAACGCAGCCGTCTACCGGGACATTTTCAGAGCACTTCATGCTTCCTTCATTTTCCAGCAGGATTTGCACCTGCACACACTGCCAAAAGAACCAAAACCTGGTTCAATGACCATGGTATCACTGTGTAATTACTGTGTGATTTCATGTAATATTCTAATTTTCTGAGATTTTGATTTCGTGGGTTTCATAAGCTGTAAGCCATAATCATCAAAATTATAACAAATAAAGGCTTGAAATATTTCACTTTTCATGTAATGAGTCTATATAATATATTAGTTTCACCTGTTAAGTTGAATTCTTGAAATAAATCAACTTTTTGATGATATTCTAATTTTATGACCAGCACCGTATATATATATATATATATATATATATATATATATATATATATATATATATTAGGGCTGTCAAACGATTAATCGCGATTAATCGCATCCAAAATAAAAGTTTGTTTTTACATAATATATGTGTGTGTACGGTGTATAATTATTTTCTATATATAAATACACACACATGCATGTATATATTTAAGAAATATTTGCATGTATATACTGTGTATATATATTTATATTATATATAATTTATATTATATATAAATATTTTATATATAAATAACAAATTTTTCTTAAATATATATGCATGTGTGTGTATTTATATATAGAAAATAATTATACTCCATACACACACATATATTATGTAAACACAAACTTTTATTTTGGATGCGATTAATCGCGATTAATCGTGTGACAGCCCTAATATATATATATAGTGCTATGCATAAGTTTAGACACCCATACTAAAGTTGACTAAAAAGAAGAATAAAAAATCATCTTTTGGAAATTGAACTTAATGCCTTAATTAAAAAAATTAGGAAAAATCCAACCTTTAAGGACACCAATTTTCTTTGTGAATGAATAATGTATCGTAAATAAATAAATGTTCTTCCTTAAAATACAGGGTGCATAAGTTTGGACACCCCTATGTTAAATTCCCATAGAGGCAGGCAAATTTTTATTTTTAAGTATTTAAAAAAAATTTTTTTTTAGGATACTATGCATCCTGATAAAGTTCCCTTGGCCTCTGGAATTAAAATAGCCCCACATCATCACATAGCCTTCACCATATCTAGAGATTGGCATGGTTTTATTTCAGTTAGCCTAATAGCTGGTTTGATTTGCATTGAGAGATGATCTTATGGAAAGTAATCCATGCCAATCTCTAGGTATGGTGAAGGCTATGTGATGATGTGGGGCTATTTTAATTCCAAAGGCCAAGGGAACTTTATCAGGATGCATAGTATCCTGGATCCATGAAGTAACTGGCCTTTAAAAATAAAAATCTGCCTGCCTCTATGGGAATTTAACATAGGGGTGTCCAAACTTATGCACCCTGTATTTTAAGGAAGAACATTTATTTATTTACGATACATTATTCATTTACAAAGAAAATTGGTGTCCTTAAAGGTTGGATTTTTCCTAATTTTTTTAATTAAGGCATTAAGTTCAATTTCCAAAAGATGATTTTTTATTCCTCTTTTTAGTCAACTTTAGCATGGGTGTCTAAACTTATGCATAGCACTGTATATATATATATATATATATATATGCATGCATGCAATAATAATAATAGTGATGCTTGCCTTAGCAAACACCATTAACTAGATAATGAAAACTGAGTGTAGGAGTAGAACAGATCTTTTACTGTATTGTATTTTATTTTATGAGTAGGATGACCTGACAACATTTTACAGATGCATGATATTCATAAAGAGGGAGTGTTTGTCTGGCCGTGTTGGTTGTTTGTACAGATGTTGTGTGGCCGTAGGGGAAAGTATGGGTTTAAACATGCTCCTACAGAGTGCAACATCACACAGCGTGAAAAACAAGCTTTGAATCACCTTTGCCTAAATTTCAGAACATTATGAGCTGTGCTTTCCTGATATTTAGGTTCCTCTGGCTTTGTCACAAATGAACTCTGAGACTAGGGGACGAACGCTACCTGACGAGCTATGACGTGATTAGTGGACTGAAACACCAGTTTCCATCCACTGCAGGAGTGATTTTTTGTGGTTGTTGCCCAATGTTAATGTGCAATATGCAATAAGTGATGACATGTTTTGGTCAAAGCACACAATAATCTCTTATTGAGATAATCTCTCACAAAATAACATGTTTATGTCTGTGAGCATTATAAGTCTCAGAGTAAGTCTTTCCAGAAAGTCTTGCAGGTTTCACTGACATTTTTGCCTTTTCTTTTTTGTTTTAACATTACAGTGAGTAATAATGTTACATAACCGGCAAAATAAATGGCACGTAAATGAAGCCACCTGGGTGACTAGACTATATAGGGGCAAATGTCGAGTGTGCCTATTAAACTCAGGCTTGTATAACCTGCAAAAATCGGCACTCTTTTTGTACTTAGTTTCAGAACTGGTGTTCTACTTCCTCATGATTCACCGGATTATTCTCTGCACCGTTAGAGCAGATGTTATGTTAAGGTGATTCACCACTGAAAGTTGGAGCTATCTGACAGTAATGAGTTATCCACATACTGTCTTTTCCGGTAAATTCTAGAAGGCATTTTTCCCGTAAACCTCATGTTTAGTCTGTGCCCCTACAAGCACAATGAGATTAGCAAAACGGCGCAATATTGCCCACTTCTGGTCAGAGAGAGCTTCTGCTGTTGAGAATAATAGTTTCTGGAACCGTCCAAAGCCACAGCCATTCTCATCCCGTGAATCACGTTGTCAACATCACCCAGCCTCCCAGTATATAAACAAATCAGAGGAGGCACAGTCCATCTGCAAGGAAGAAAAAGCATCAAAGCAGGGTGAGTACAGAGAGAACATTAAAAGAATGTTATATAATTACGGTTTCATAGGTATTATTATATAATATCTTAGAATATATACATATATGCGAGTCATTTTTTACAGTAATACCTTTTTAGTGTTTAATGTACTATAAAATTGTATTGTAATTAATGCTACATTTATGCTTATTACCATTCAACTGAGCAATAACCCACTGCTGCAAAAATGTAAACAAGATTCTGTTTGTAGTTTTACTTGGCATGAGATAGCATAACATATAATTTATGCTGTTTATGAATTATAATGCACCCTCACGTAGTTAACGTCATCCAAAAAGTCTGTCTGGGCTGTTGGAGTTTGTGCCTACCCTAGGCGAATTTGTATTGATTTTTTCATTGCAGAGAGGAATTTGTCTCGCAGCCACAAGCTGATGAGGGAACTAAGCTAAGGTCAAATGCATTCAGAATGCACACTGTGCCCTAGCAAGATAACAGTAAACAAAGCAAATCTCCTCACTCAGAACAAGCCATCTGTGTGATGCACGTTTTTGCTTATAAACACCACATGCCAGAGATGTATAACTTCGTTCCAAAACAAATATCACAAGATTAGGCACAAGGACAAGATTAATTCAAACAATGGGAACAAGAAGATAAAATGAAAACTTTTTGAGGAACCTCAAGGCTGTTTAATTTACGGAGAAGTCCATTCGCCTTAAGATTTCTTTCCATTCATTGGCTCTTCCTGTTAACATCTGTGCATGTTTCTTATGTAACTAGGCTCCTGGCTTTAACTTGGCCGAGTTGGGGTTTCTATGTACACGTACCCAGAGTAAAATGAGGGAACTTATCTCCATGACTGAGTCAAAGCTTTTATGATGTTTACTTGGTGTGAATTACGAATCCAGCAGCAGCTGTCGAGGACCAATGGCTTGTCTTACTGTTCAGAAATGTCCAACATGATTAAAAGTGCTGCGTTTTGAAAAGGGTAGCTTGGAATCACACACATTTCTGCAAACTCACGAAAGTAGGATTAAGTTTTGCCAGAACAACCGTTTTGAAAGCTTTAGTGAAGGGGATTTGCACTCAAATCCATGTAATCACCGAAGGGAACATATAAACGTTCAAAGGGTCACAAGTTTGCTGCACTTCCACTGATTGTGTTCTTAAAATGCTTTTGGTTTGATTCTGGTTAAAAGGATAGTTCGCCCAAACATGAGTCATCATTTACACAAACCTGTATGACTTACTTTCTTCTGCAGAACACAAAAGAAGATACTGTTTTTGTGCATACAATGAAAGACAATGGTGTACAAATTAGCATTAGACCCCATTACTTTCACTGTACAGACAAAACACTGCCTTTTTCAAAATATCTTCATTTGTTTCACAGAAGAAAGAAATGCATTCAGTTAGGAATGATATGAGTGAGAGTAAATGTTAGAATTTTTCTTTTTGGGTAAACTATCCCTTTAATATGTTGTAGCTTAATTACTATCTCAAGGGAGAGTAAATAGTATTATATTTATACTTTTCAAAAAGGACTAAGATAGTACAAAATGACACAATAAATCTGTTTGGGCCTCTGCTCGGAAACATCAAGGTCACAGAAAGACACTGACAATATTTATTTCAGACCTATAAATAGGTACACTGATACAGCGGATTCATTGTCCACACAGTCTGTAGGACAGTGTCTCGCACAAAAGTGTGGGCTTTGCAATTGTTCATGGTCATAAACTTGCTGAGTCACTTTCACCACAGCTTAATTGAAAAATAAAGGTTCACTATTGAGTGACCCATTATTTCCTGACCTCTGTTCACAGCTTCTGTACTTCAGGACATAAGCCGCCACCAAAGATGAAGGTCTCATGGTCTCTGCTGGGGCTTTCTCTACTCTACCTCTCCGCAGAGTGTCTGTTACCTCCAACTAAAGAGGAGCTCAGCAGTAAGTGTGTGTTAGATAAAAAAAAACCGCTGTGCAGACATGTTGTGAACAACCACAGGACAGTAATATAACCATTATTGCTTTTTGGCAGAGATTTCAGTGCTTGGTGAAAAGTACCTGGATAAGCAGATTGAAAATGCCATCACTGGGGTGAAGGAGATGAAGAATGTGATGGAGCGATCAGCAGAGGATCACAAAAGATTTCTGTCTGAACTGGAGAAAACCAAGCAACAGAAAGAGGTGAGAGAGCCAAAATAAACTCAACCGAACAAGCATAAACAATGATATAAATTTTAAAAAGTACTTTAGTTTATAGTAGCTATTGTGAAATAATAAACAAAACTATACAGCATTTATTAATCTTGGTTAAATGTAAATGACATAATACATTTTATAAGTTGTATAAACTAAAATTAGGCAATTTTTAGCAATGAACAACAGTATACTTATAACTTTTCATTAACAGATCAATAAATTCTGGGGGAAAAATTATGTAGATTATTTACATACAGTATATTAATGCATTTTTAACTACTGTTCATTTATACAACTTGAAATATTAATTTATTATGAATTAATAATGAACAATAGTAAATTCATAAATTACCATTAACCAATATCAATAAAACTAAGATACGTTATGTAGATTAGTTACATAATCTACATATAGTAATACATTAATATTTCAAGTTGCATAATTAACATTAGGTAATTTATGATAATTTAACAATTACATAGATTAATAAATGCAGAGAAAATATTATGTAGATTAATTACATATTCTACATATCTAAATGATTTCAAGTTGTATAAATTAACATTAGGTAATTATTAATTAACAACAGTATATATTAATATGAACCAAGATCAATAAATTCTGAGATGTATGATGTATATTAAATACATAACCTATATATATATATATATATATATATATATATATATATATATATATATATATATATATATATATATATATATATATATATATATATATATATATATATATATATATATATATATATATATATATATATATATATATATATATATATATATATATATATATATATATATATATTTATATTAATGCATTAACATGTCAAATTGTATAAATTACCATTAACCTATATCAATACATGCTGATATAAATTGTTCATTGTTGTAACTTCATGATACCCAATGCATTAACTAATGTGAACACTTATTGTAAAGTGTACTTATATAATGTAATGACATTCGTACATATTCAAGTGTTACTTAAGTGTCAAAATATTTTCTTGAGCCCCTGCAGTCAGTCACTTTTATAATACATATATCTTGTTTTGTTCTTTTTTTTTCTTGTGCTATTCCATAATAAAGACTGCTCTGAAGATGGCTAAAGAGATGGAGGAGAAGCTAAGTGAGGAACAGAGCATGTGTAATGAAACCATGCAGGCTCTGTGGGAGGAGTGCAAGCCCTGCTTGAGAAAAACCTGTGTGAAGTATTACTCGCGCACCTGCAGCAGCGGAGCTGGCCTGGTGGGACGACAGGTGAGACGTCTGCACAAACATCCCTGCAATAATCCTGACCTCATTCTGGTGTTAGTATCCATCCCTCTCTTTTTCTGTCTTAAGCTGGAGGAGGTTTTGAACAGGACCTCTCCCATCTCCATTTGGATAAATGGGCAGAACATTGAGACCCTGGTGGATGAGGACCAGCAGCAGACCAGGCGCTTCCAGGACCTGGAGGAACGGTACACAGAGGTTGCCGATGGAGTAGACAACATCTTCACGGACAGCATGAGGGTGTTTGACCACATGCATGCCTTCCAACAGCCCGGCTTTTTCCCCAGTCCATTCCGAATGCCCAGCATATTCGGCAGACAGGACCCAGCGACCATCCGGTCCGCTCGTATCTACAGGTCCCCCTTGCATGACCCGGAGTTCCACAGCTTCCACAGCATGTTCCGCCCCATGATGGAGATGGCAAGAAACATGTTTGAGTCATTCGGGCCCTACATGGGAAGTGATGTGGATTTCCCCACCGAAGGTAAATTTCAGAATCAACAAGTCTCAATGTAACAACATATACAGTGTTAAAAGTCACACTTAAAGGGGTAGTTCACCCAAAAAAAATTTATTCTGTCATTTACTTACCCTCATGCCATTGCTAAACTGTAACGGTGTGTCTGAAATCAAATACTTTCTTACTATATATATATATTATGCGAAAAACAGTGTGCCAAAAGAGTAGTATGTCTGAACGCATGGTATTCGAAAAACAGTAAGCTAAAGCTGTCATTCTACACACATTCATACAATATAGAACAATTTTTAACGGTCGTGAAGTAAGTTTCAAACCAAATGTACTACTTACTATACAGCATGTGATTTCGGATGGAGCATATGACTTTGTTTTTCTGCGGAACACAAAAGATGATATTTTAAAGAATGTTATGACCAAACAGATTCATTTCCTATTGACTTCCATTGTTTGTAATTGTGGCAATATGACAATGCACCCTACAATATACTACGATATGATAGCATAAAATAGTGCTTAAAAAACTATTCATTTACTCACAGACTGCTTATACTCCAGATGCATTTCATTTGTAAACCTGTATTCACAGATGGGAGAGTAAACGAGGATGTTATTATATCTAAACCATTTGGAAATGATAAGATGACCTGCAGGGAAATTCGCCGCAATTCGGCTGGCTGCATTAAACTAAAGGAGGAGTGTGAGAAATGTAAAGAGATCCAGCATATTGGTAAGTGCAATATTAAAATGCCTTGATTTCATGTTATATTATCCAACACCGAACTTACAATATTTTGGTCCCAGTTTGGGATATATATTAAGAGAAATCACAGTCATCTAACAATTAGGGCCTTGTTCTCTTCCTCAGACTGTTCTGGAAAGAAGCCCCTGGAAGGCCTCGTGAAGGAGGAGCTGGAGAAGGCTCTTGCCAGGGCTGAGACATTCACCCAGGAGTACAACAATCTGCTAAAGCGATTCGAAGAGAAGATGTTCAACACCTCTAGTGTGCTGGACCTGTTCAACAAGCAATTCGGTTGGGTGTCTTCTCTAGCTAACCACACCAAAAATGAGGATGGCTTCTTTAAAATACAAGCAGTAGGTCCTAATTATGTGATTCAGAACCACTGTAACCCCTTTCACTGTGCACATCACTCAATCACCAACATTTTACGTGCAGGTGATGTCAAAAGGCTCAGATAATGTGGAGGATCCAGCTGACACTAAAGTGTCAGTCAGACTGTTCGACGGGCCAGATATGAGCTTCACAGTGCCAGGAGACATTCCCTGGAGCGACCCAAAATTCTCAGAGGTGGTGGCGCAGGAGGCTTTGGATCATTACAAACAGAACACTGTGTGAGTTATTACCGCAATCTTTCCATTTCGGTTCAAACTTATATGATTACATAATTATCAAAACCATTAATGCTTTCTTCTCCAGGGTCACAAACTAAACGATTTGGAGGGCGGGTACTTTCCAGTGAAGATGATCATATCTTTTCTCTGAAAAGCACTTGAGAAGATCCTTATGAATTACTGCTATATTAATATTGACAGATGCTGTGCTCATGTAGCTGGATTTCTGTTGTCTAGCATTATTCCTTCTGTCTCATCCTATTTAACGTTCAGAGACCCTACAGAGATTAGAATAAGTGCTTACGAACATATAATCAACTGTACATTGACAGATATCAATAAAACACAAAATTTCAGATTTTCTTCATCTCTTAATGAGCTAAAAGGTGTTTCCATATGTTAATAAGAGTAAAAGGTCACCTCCTATAACATTCATTCACTTTCCTCCCATGCTGGAACTTCCAACCTCCATCCAAACAGCAGAATCCAATGAAACCTTAAAAACAAGGCTGAAGACACATCTTTTCTGAGAGGATTAATTGCACTAAAAAAAAAAAAAGAATGTACACGCTGTTCTGCATTTACTCTTCTGCTCTATTTTTTCTATGATAGCACAACTTATTAGCGTTCAGCTTCACCCTCATCTGGATGAAAACTAAAAGAATATGTTAATATAAAGAATAGTACTCTTCAATTTCAATAATATATATGCAAAATCAGATGAACATGACTGCTGTTCTATATATTCTTATCCTAAAACATTTAGGTTTAAAATGGATATAAATGTGGTTTCACACCATTGTATCGGCACTCTTGTCCAATCAAATCAGAAGACTGGAACCATGCAATTTGTATGTTTTTTGTATAATTAAGCAAGACCAACAGCATGACTTCGAGTGACATATTTTAGTGACGAGTTACTTACATTTTAGACACAGTATTGCAAGTTACTTTGGTTTTGCTCCACCAAAAAAAACAAACATTGGGTTTCCGTACAACACGAACATAGCAGTTTTTGAATGAATCAAAAATTGAAGTGAATGATTCAATGGCTCATTCATAGTCACTGGTTTCATTCTCAAATGAACCGAAAGAATTAATGACCTGTGATGCAACCAACAGAGTCAGTGAATAATTCCCATCTCTAAAGCACAGCTTGTGCATCTTGTAACAATTGGACAATTGGAGTAATGTAAACAGTGAAATGCCCCAGTGACTTTGGACTACTGGAAAACAGTTGGAGCGCTTGACAAAAAAGGAAATTATTAAAATATTGTGCCATTTTTATTTTGTGTAAAAATCACACAGCTGCTAGTTCATTCTGCAGAGACACATCCATGCAGTTAAACATTTATGATCCCACAGCCATTATATGAGCAATTAAATAGAATATTTGCTGTTAGTCAGCAATTAATGCAAATTTACATACGAGATCAAAAGGTGTGTATCATACAATATACAACATACCCCTGATACAGTAAATCAGCCTGAACAGCAGGGAGAAAAGGCTCACCTTGATTTAACATAGGGGACACATTACTGTGAAAACCTGCACACCAGGAAGTAAGGCTTTAAGGATGAGTAAAAGAAAAAGACAGACATCAGTCAAAATGAATGAATGAGAGACATGGCGCAAATCTATGTAACAACACAAACGTCACACTAATTCAGACGTTACAGATACAAATCAAGTGGTTCATCGTTAAGAGCCGTTTTATACAAAATGAGATTGTGAATGACATGCAAAAACAGCGACGAGAAAAGACAAATGAAAGCCGAAGGGGAGAAAGTGCAGTCATTGTTTCAGGTCTCACAATTACGTACTAATGATGTCACAGAGTTTATGATGCAGATGATGTACCGTATGCGGTACAGCCAACATTTGAGACTGAGAGAGGAACATCTGCCATCCCGGGGTGAAAGACTGTACAAGGTCGAACGGGTCGTTTTGTTATACCAAAACAGAGTGTGTTAAGAGAAGGAAATAAAACAGCCTTTGATGCCATTCATTTGTAACGGTTGTCCTCAAACTCACTCTCGTGCACATGAAACAAACACACACAATGTGCCGTCCATTGGTATGGTAAGGAAGAAATATTAAAGGGTTAGTTCATCCGAAAATAATTGTCATTTGACCCAAATCGTTCAAACCCGTACGAGTTTCCTTCATCCGTGTATCAAAAAAGTGAATTTTCAACTCTTTTAAATATAATAAAAGTAAATGAGGGCTAACAAACAAAAGCAGCATTAAAGTATCAGCTTATTTCACTTGTGCATTATATTTCAAAATTATTTCAGCCATAAAATAGATTTTACTTGAAGAACAGACTTAAGTCGTTATTTGTAATTCTCTTTGCCGTTTTGTCATAAGAGAGGTAGCACTGTGCAGTTCATTTGATTTTGTTTGAATCCTTTTAATGATTCAGTTGATCCAGATAAAAAAATAAATAAACGAATGAATCGTTCACAAATTTGACTGATCCAGTTCATTAGTTTAACTCAATGACTCAGTCACTCCAGTTAACTAGAGCAGAAAATAAGCTTCTGTTCCCTGTAAAAAGCAATCATATAACTACAAAATATTTGAAATATAGCACACAAGTTTTTATGACCACTTTTTTGGTGTTTCTTTTGTATTTGTAGAGCTTGACAGCCCTAGAGCTCATTTACTTTCATCATTTGGAAAAAGATCAGCCAGGACATTCTTAAAAAAAAATTAAAAGTCATACAGGTTTGCAATGACATTTTTGGATGAACTGTCCCTTTAACAAGTGCCTGTCAGAATCAGTTTACTGAAGCATACTTTTGAAATAATGTGATCTCCCAAAAATCAGTTCTCCCCTTTTTAGGACCAGCACATGGCCTCATATGATTGTCTGAGCACACACGGGTGCCCTAACATGGAAGAACATGACAAGCTGCCTCGAGACTCTGGAGAACAGGAGGGGAAGAGGCTCCTTCATGTTAACCAGAATTACAGCCTCTTGCCGGCCATGACATCAGGCTCTTGCCTCACACACTAAACATAATGTCTGGGGTATTACATATACAACCACTCATACTTTCTGTTTCATCAAAGTGCCATAACGGATAATAATCTTGGGCCCCATCCCTCTGAATGGCTGTGCGAGACAGAACGGTCTGGAGGAAGCAGCGATTTTGTCCCATCTCACACAGTCAGCAGAGGAGTGGAGACGGGTGAAATGGACATCCTGCCAGAGGATCCAACAGACCACTCAAAAAAAAAAGAAAAAAAGAAAAGGGGGTAATCACGCTTTCATTACACACATTCAATCTCAAGCACGCGCACACTCCAGTTACAAATGCGAAAAAGGTCTAAGCTGTTCCAGTTGCACTTCAAGAGATATTCTTTCTTCTAGCAGGTCCTAAGAAGACAAAATTTGAGAAAGACGAATCGTCACACTTATGAACAGTATGTTTTATAAAACTGGTGGTCACATTCAAAACACGTCTCACAATACCTTCAACTGTTGCTGTAATTCACTGTTGAGTCTGGCTAAAACTGTATTCGTTTCTTTGTTTCTTCTAATGGAAGCCTGGATTGCCTTTTTATCCTTACCGATAGACCTGTTTTTATAAAGGAAGCACACATTAGGATACAAGCAAACACTGTATCCAGAATTTATTATTGCATTTTATTTTTATTAATTGTTGTGAAAATATTGCCACAATAAAAATAAAACATTCAGTTTTCTCTCCTGGTGGATTGACTGTTGAGCTTACCGTGGAATTGAGGGCTGGGTTGCTAGAACAGTGGCTATGACGTTAGACTTTTGCGGAAGGTCCTCCACATCTGGTCTGAGCTCATCTTCTGATTTCAGTCTTCGACGGACCGGTTTGGGAGGTGGGGCCAATGGAGTGGATACTTTGGCCTATGGATAACATACATTGAGGTATTATAAATGCTGAAGCAATATGCAATCTAAAGACTGGTTGGTAGAGACTGGCTTACAGAGTTGACAGTGGTTGCATTTCGTTCTTCTGCCTGAACATCGTTCTTTGCTGTTCTCATCGTCCCGGCAGCTTCTGCACATCTCTCTGCCTGTATTTATGAATATGCATAATATATAAACTACAGTTCAAAAGTCTGAAGTCAGTGAGATATTAGTATTAATACTTTTATTCAGCAAGGATGCATTAAATGGATAAAAAGTGAATGCTGTTCTTTGATGAACTTTCTATTTATAAAAAAATCATGAAAAAAAAATATATTTTCCACAAAAAGAAAATACAAGATAGAAGAAAAGATATTAGAAAATACAACTGTTTTCAATATTGATGATAATAAGAAATGTTTCACCAAATCAGTATATTAGCATATTATCCTGAAGGATCATGGGACACTAAAGTAGTGTTGTCAAAAGTACCGACAGTCGGTAATGAAATTTAAAACGTGACGCTTTGAGTGCCGTTGAGCGGAATCATAAACACCTCTGATTGGCCATTGTGTTCACGTGCTCATCGGATATGTCTGTGATTGCTACAATGATCAACGCACAGGAGCGTCTGAGAGCACACGGAAGTGTTCGAAAGTTTTTTTTTAAAATGGGAGCGGGAGCTTTTGAAAGCACAAGCAGTCTTCTAACAGTGGACCAGTCCGCCTATAGATGCCTGCTTTCAAACGCTCCCGTGTGTATGTAAGCGCACGGTGAAGAGCGTCACTGATGTATATTTACAACATGTTTTTGAAGCGCTGATCATTGCAGCCAATCACAGACATATTTGATGAGCGTGTGAGTACAATGGGCAATCAAAGGCGTTTACGATTCCGCTCAACAGCGCTCAAAGCGTTTCATTTTTTCAATTTCAGTACCGACTTGGTACCGATTCCGAAGTCGGTACTTTTGACAACACTAGACTGAAGACTGGAGTAATGATGCAGAAAATTCTGCTTTGCCATCAGAGGAATAAATTACATTTTAAAATAAAAAACAGGTATTTTAAATTGTAATAATATTTCACAATATTACTGTTTTAACTGTATTTTTGATCAAATTAATGCAGGCGTAGTGAGCATAAGAGACTTCTTTCAAAAGCAATAAAATAAAATAAAAACTTACTAATCTCAAACTTTGTATGTTTCTTTATAAGAAATGTATTGTTTACTTGTTTTAAACATATTTTTTGCAAACAAGTCATTTCTGCATATCTTTATACAGAAAAAAAACAATCATAATCAGACTTTAACGTAACATATGGTTCCATTTGTACCTGTCCACTATCAGATGGGTTCTCTCCATCATCTTCCGGCGGGTCCACAGCAAAAGCCTGGAACTGGCTGAAGTCAGCAAAGTTGGGCTGTTCTGGCATCTGATGGGGTGACGTGCTGGTATGTGCTGGAAGACCATCTCCATCTACTGAACGGTGACCATGTGGCACTGATGTCTGTGGATTTGAGAATTAGATATTGCATTACTCTTTTAAAGAAAGAAAGCGAAATAGATATCTAATTGTCTGAAAGCAGTTTATACAGCATTGCTAACCACTGGGCTGTACCTGTGTGGGCAGTGGTCTCGGAGGCACTGCGGGGGGGAAGGCCACTACACCTGGCTGCTGCGAACCTGCTGGAGAAGTTATTACAAAAGACAACTTCAGCTTTTACTAACCGTACCCCAAAAAACAGGAAGCTATGAGTTACTTAATAACTGTTTGTGTGCATGTATACCTGCAGGGACAGCAGCAAAGTTTCTGTTCATGTCTAGAGAGGAGGACCGTGAGTGAGAGGCGTGGGGGCGGGGCGGAGGTGGGGGCGGAGCCACAACCTTCAGTCCTTCCGGAGAGGTGCCAGAGTGAGACCTGTAAAAGTATGAGCTGTTAGTACTTTTTTGGCTGGCAAATCTCACATCTAAAGCACTAAATCATTTCCAAATCTAATCCATGTTAATCTGAGTTTTTCTTTAAGCCATGACAACACAAACACTAAGATGAACACAGATCAAAGTGAGTCTGAATTTGGTGCCACAACAAGAAGTAAAGTACCTTTGTCTGTTCACAGCACTGGAAATGGGCTCTTGATCAGATGTAAATGAATCTGAGCTGCTATAGCCATCTCCTGAGGAAAGTAAGGGTAATGGTTTCGAATGAATTACATAAGAAGATCAGCCAATTAAATGCTTGAATAGTCCAGATGTACTTACCAACAGTGGTACCAGGAAACTTTATAGATACTGCTAGCTTGGTCTCGTCAGAAAGTTCTGGTGGTTTCGCCATTAACGGACTAGTTGGATGTGTGTGATCTGTTAAAACAAGAGTAAATAATTAAATTAGCTTAATAACCAAATTATTACAGATTTCCATTTTGTGACTACAGGAGAGTTCAAATTTTGTGTTAAGAAAGATTTTTTTAAAGCAATTAAGGTAACACTTAACTTAACACGTAACTGAACTTCTACAGCATTTATTATTAATTGTTAATTTCAACATTTACTTATACTTATAAAAATAAAAAAAAGTTGTATTTATTAACATGAGTCAATGCACTGCAAATTAATATGAACAAAGCTGTATTTTTAACTAAAGTTAACAAATACAGTAACAAATGTATTGCTCATGGTTAGTACCTAACCTAACGACTGAGTCAGTCCACTAAACAACACACTTAACCATTAGTGAGTCACGACGGGACATTCTGCCAATCTCAACTGTGCGAGATCTTGTACCAAAACAAACATGGATGTCAACAGACAGCTGTCGCTACTTATTTGCAGTGCAATTTGTGCAGAAAAAAACTGGAAAAAACCCTGCAGACAACACTGGTGTTTTTATTTATGAAACGTTAAACATAACTTGAATATATAAAATACTGCTTTATTTATTCAGAAACAGAAGTCATTTAAAATGTTTTTTCTACATTTAAATTTTAATTTGATCAGTCAATCGTAAATGTACAATGTTCACAAAACTTTTTAATGGGACATTTGACAGAAGAGCTGCAGAGATAATCAAGAAACGGTATCTCCTCATCAAATATATTAGATATAATTAAAGTGTGCATATAAATTATTTAATTTACAAATGTCATGTTTGTGATTTGTTTTATTCATTAGACTATTTAAATTAGTACATATTCAGAAACAAGTGCAGTTATATAGCCTACATAAGGTACCATTTTATTTTTTTCTGTTTAACTTTTATTAGACTCTACTTTTATTAGACAGCTACTTAATATTCTTTTTAAAATGAGAGAACTCACAGCTTATTCTGAATTTTTACAGAATAGAGTTTCACGTTTTTTCCCATCTGCAGAACAAAATGAATAGCCTAAAAACAATTAACTTACAATGTTTCTTTTGTATTATTTCATATGTCGTCATTGTTGACAAAATTACAAAAATTTGTTAGGGGATGCATGTCCACAGCATAGTCGCCGGCGTCAGTCACAAATATTAAACGTTTAATAAAAATCTTTGTGAGGACGACTGGCAAACAGCTGGTTCTTAAATTCTAAGACTAGAATTTTTAGACTGCACACCACATGACTTTAAACAACGACTGAGCGCAACTGGAAAAAACTCTGTTTGAGCATAATCAAAGTCGTAACAACCTAATTACATTCATAATCAGCCTGACAGTTGTGTAGTGGATGGTTGCTAGGGCGTTGCCGAGGTGTTCTGGTGTTTTAGTGCGTTTTTATGTGGTTTCTAAGTGGTTGCTTGTTTGGATTTTGGTTCTTTCTTCAATGCAGGACAATGAGATTTTTTAATCCGCTAAGTGAAAATTCATTCTGAACGTCTAACCAAAAGTATGAATAATAGATATAGTGATTAAGATAAGAGAATACACCAAAAATAATTGAGAACAAAACACACAAATTTTACAAAAGTGCCTATTAAATTTGCATTGTAAATGGACGCACCACTTCCAGTTCTCTTGAGCTCCATCTCTTGCATGTGGATCTTGCTGGGTGTCATACGAATGGGCACAGGGTGGACTATTGCTGTATCCTAAAAAGAAACAAGCACAACTGCTGCTGTCGTAAAACTACAATTGTGTTCCATTCAACTTCATGAAGATTTGTCATCTCAGTCGTAAAGAACAACAGCGAATAGTTAAGAACCTGGCACTGAGTAACTAAATCATTGTATCACATCAAAAGACTTCAAGAACAGCACTCTCAAAGGACAGCCAGCCAGAGATATCACTTGGATTACATGATACAGTATGAAAGAAAGAGCATGAAAGAAATATCTGTAAGCTCAGCAAGCAAAAGAAAAAAACAAACAAAAACGTATAATTTGATGAAGGCACTGTGGCTGTGAATTTATCCTGAGGACATGCGCTCTCAGAGAGAATTTACAGAGTACTGGGTTAATTGAATATCATTAATCATGAAAGAGCACTGAGTGATTGACTTACAGGGTCAGCTGGTGCAATGTTAGAATCAAATTGGGTCAGAGTTTGTGAGCTTGAGGAGCGTTCGCTAAAAGTCTCCCACTGCTGGAGAGACAGAGCAGAAACATGTCAGCAAGGTGGAGCCACTCCACTCCTCACACAAGCAAACAGAGACCATAATACAACAACAGTATGCCCTCTGACTGTTAGGAGAAACCAGTGATTTGTCTTGCATTGTACTGTAGTTTATTCTCTGGTGTCAACAGAGGAACAATTAAACAATTGTTGGGTGGGAGGGAGAATGTCACATTTTATTTCCTTATTACAATGATCAGTTTGGTAGAAAAAGGTAGCCGTCATCAAAAGAGAACCCCCAATAATTATATCCAGTAGATCAAAACATTATTGACCTGATTAAAGGTGAAGTGTGTCATTTCCACGGCACTTGCGTTTTCAAATGGAATTGCAAAACAAATTACTATTCAAACAGGCTTTCTGAACACTCTTCCCGTCTGGCATTGGTCGGCGAAACAGATAGTCCTGCCCTAAACTCCACTGCCACTGGTTGAGCCAATACTGTGTGTAAGACCAATATAGTGTAAGACCAGTCGGGATGCTCAAACAAATATTTTGAAAGCCCCACAGAGCCACAGTTTTACACTTTCTTTTAGAAATCAACCTAACTCTTAACAGTTATTATAATATCCCAATAAAATCACACACTTCACCTTCAAAAATAACTGAAAGATGGCATAAAAATCAAAACAGACCCTATTTACTATTTTCTTAAAGGGATAGTTCACCCAAAAATGAAAATTCTGTCATCATTTACTTACCCTCAAGTTGTTATAAACCTGTATGAATTTCTTTCTTCTGCTGAAAAGAAAAGATGATATTTTGAAGAATGTCAGTAATCAGTTTATGGTCCCCATTGAAGTCCATAGTATTAATATTTTTCATACTATGTAAGTCAATGGGGTCAATCAATTGCTTGGTTACCCATATTCTTCAAAATATCTTCTTTTGTGTTCAGCAGAAGAAAGAAACTCATACAGGTTTGGAACAACTTGAGGGTGAGTAAATGACGGCAGAATTTTCATTTTTGGGGGAACGAGTTATGTTGTGTGATGTTTTAACACTTATTCTAGTACTTATCTCATATTTTTGAGACTTTATATCATAATTATGACGCAGTATCTCAAAATTATTTACTATTATTTACCAAAGCTTGTTTTTTTTAAATGGGCTTTCATAGAATTGGGTTTATTTTCATCATCTTCAATCAAAATGTAATAACCTACTCTACTTTCATTACAGCTTTATGCTGACCTAAACCTTAACATTACCTTGAAAAATAATGGCAACAACAAAATTATAGCCCATCGTCTTGGTTTAAAGTGCCCCCAATCCAATCAAATTCTGCCATTGTTCCCAACTGAATATTTTGTTTTACTTGGAAATGTTGCACATTACGGAGTATTCTAGGAGGTTAATCTAAAACTAAAAAGATTTATTTTAAAAATGTGACTTCAGGTCAGCAGTTTTGACTACAAGGACAACACATTCACAACATCACAGTGAAGCATTAACTGTCACGACAATTCTCATGTGAGTGTTACATGTGATGAGATGAAAGTGTGCTTCACTAGCACCTCTTTCTTCCAAGCAGAAGTGTATTAGTTTTATTTTCCCATAAAGACAAACGCAGATAGAAATACAAATATCAGTGACAGAGGTAAGGTACACAGAGTACTCCACAGTCCAAACCTCATTGTTCTGGTTGAGCTCAGGCCAGTTCTGGTTCAGGGAAGGCATGGAAGGAGACTTATTTGGAGTGACTTCCACAGGGGAAGCAGAGAAGCTAACCTCAGTAGCAGGTTCTGGAACTCCTGTAACATACATACAGACAATAAAAACTTTATGCAGACACCTGATAGTCATTCAGCATAATAATAGAACAAGCAGAACAATAATTTGCATCTAAAACAGCAAACTTCACAAGGACTCCCAGGGGTCCCAAGGGCATATTCTATGCTCCATTTTAATATGCGAATCTGTTGCTAAGAGACAGGCTCACATCCTGTGAAGCTTTTATTGGAATACTGGAATTAGAAGCAAGTTTGTTCTCTATCCACAATGAAAGTAAATGCCGGGAACTGACAAAACCACAATAATTGTAACATATTTTTGGTTTAATATGCAGATTTTGGACCAATTACATTAATTTAAAATCACTTTAAACTGTGTCTATGTAAAAGAAAAGAGAGTATATGACAACCCACACAACAAATGAACATTTAACTAAAAGGTTTCTGAAATGTTTTTGAAAGAAGTCTCTTACGGCCACTTAAGCTGCATTTATTTATTTACAGAAAAAAAAAACAATATGGTGAAATATTATAAAATTTATTATTTTATATTTTAAAATATAATTTATTCCTGTGATGGCAAAGCTTTTCAGCAGCCATTAAAGCGTCACATGATTCTTCAGAAATCATATGCTGATTTCTGATAATCTAATATGCTGATTTAATGTTCAAGTAACATTTCTTATTATCATCAATGCTGAAAACAGTTGTGCTGTTCAATGTTTTTGTGGAAACCGTGATTTTTTTTTAATGAATAACAAGATCAAAAGAACAGCATTTATTTGAAATATAATTTTTTGTAAAGTCTTAACTGTCACTTTGAATAAATATAACATGCCCATGCTTTAAAAAATAAAAAATAAAAATAAAAAATCAGTGAAATGTTATGAAATAAGGGCTCCACATAGCCCAATTTTGAAGCTGTGTTTAGCGTGAGGCTTTTCTGCTTACCTGCTGAGTCATCCAAGTCAATAAGCTTTGGCATTAGGCTCTCGGGGAGCTTTTCAGGAAGGTCATAACCATTTTTTCTAGCGACTACGAGATGAAATGCAGCACAAAACTCATCCAGGGTCAGTGCACCATCTTTATCAAAATCTGATAGCTCCCTGCAAGGTAAAGCAGGTCAGTCAGTCAATACAGATAAGATGAATATTTTAAGGTACAAAGAAGCAGATGGCAGGGACAACTTCCTTTTTCAAAGACAGGACATGAACAAATCGAATGCAAATGACTAGGATTATCAACATATGTAATTTTCGAGTAAGCTAATGTCCTTGGATACACTTCTGTTTAAAGGGATAGTTCACCCAAAAATTGTCATCATTTACTCACACTCATGTTGTTTCAAACCTGTATGAGTTTCTTTCTTCTGTTGAACACAAAAGAAGATATTTTAAAGAATGCTGGTAATCAAACAGTTGATGGTAGCAACTATGGAAGTCGATGGCTACCGTTAACTGTCTAGTTACCAAAATTCATCAAATATCTTCTTTTGTGTTCAACAGAAGAAAGAAACTCATACAGGTTTGAAACAACATGAGGGTGAGTAAGTCATGACACACTTATTGGGTGAACTATCCCTTTAAGGCAATCTACACCAAGGTCATCCAAAATAAACAAAGAGAGACAGAGACAATGTAACCCTTCAATGTAAAACTACTTACCAAATGTGAGACAGTTCTAGAATAGGCAGTTTCGACTTCGTAAAGAATTCCTTCGCGGCAGAGCCTGAACAACAGAGGACGGATGCATTTTTAGGTTGGTAAGTTCAGCAGATAGGCAGTTACTGTTCAAAATGAGGTCTCAATTACCAGGGATTAAACCAGTGAGATCTGCCTGAATGGTCTTAAACTGGTTTATGTAATACTGTCTTTGCTCATCTGTGATTTTCCAGGGGTCATCGTAACCGCTGGTCTGTCTTTGGATTTCATTTGTGATCATTGCAGACATCACAGTCCTTCCTGTTGTGCTCTCCGGCTGTTAAAGAAGAGGGAAAAATAAGAATTAGATTTTGTAAAGTACTCGTATATGTAAACTACAGTTTAAAAGTTTGGGGTTGGTAAGATTTTTTTAAACAGTATAAACAACTGCTCAGCTACCACCTTTTTAAATTCCTTGTATTACTGGTAATTCGCTGGACATGCATCCACTTGGGCTTTGGCAAATATTTAATATAGTCTACTTTTGTGCTGCCGTGCACAAAAAAAAATAAACATCTGTTCTGCCACAGAAGCCTTGGTTCCAGCAGGCTATTGGTGACAGACTTCATTGTATACATAAATGTATACATAAATGTATACATGGAGGCCTGCACTCTTTTACCTGAGCTGAGGGGGGATGCATTGGAAGTGTGCTGGAGGGAGGGGTGTCTGTAAAGCTGACCCAAGTTTCTTGGACAGGAGGGGGTGAATGGGCGGACCACATCCCGTCACCTGTTACTGGTCCTTAAACAAGACACAGATAAGGGAAAGATAAAGAATGAATAGGTAAAAAACTAAATTGGACTGAATCAATTAAACAAATTATACATCAACATTTAGTACATCATGTGACCTTTAATATCAAACACCCACCAGTATAACAAACTGATCTTTGAGTTAGATTTGCTTAGGACTTGCTCAGGTGCACAGAAATAAGAGCAACACTTTATAATAACTTTTATTAATAGATAATTACCACATCAATATTAAATATTATATTACAATATTTAAATAAATCTATAATATAATATTTTAATGTTGGCAAGGAAGGTTATTCTGTTTCCAAAATAATAAATGATGCCATTATTAAACAGAATACCTGGCTGTGCTTCTCTAAAAGGTGGCCAAACAACTCCTGGCACTGAGGGCTGTCTGTCCACGTTTCCACCGCTGGCCTGGCGTTTGTGCTTCCTCCAGGCATGGGGCGAAGTGGGAGGGGACTGGTGCGGCGACACTACAGGAGATGTGGTGTCCGGCTGGAGCCAGAGATAAACTAAATGAATTACTTAGTAATTCTTTTGGCCAAACTGATGGCCTCAGAAATGAAGATACATGGTGGAGCTAACAAGCAGTCATTTAACAGATCTGAGACAGGACATACAGTACAGGACATATAGAAACTCCATGCAGCCAGGAGTTAATTGCCATGGCACAGTTCAATGATCGTCCCTTTGTGGGTTTCAAACTTGCAACTCTTCACCTCTTAAAACTTCCTGTTTTATCTTATGCCATTTTTTGCTTTCAGCATCAAAGACTGAAATTCATGACAAAAAAATAAATAAAATAATGTTTACAATGTAACTACAATGTTTTAAGTTAAATGCTAATATAAGTTAAATAATAATATTAGATATTTAAAACATTTTATTAAAATAATGGCATATGGCCTTATACGTATAGTCTCAAGTAGCCGCTTTTTAATAGACCCCAAATTAATAGACATTGTTTTAGTTTTCAAGTAAACGAACAGTCAATATTGTTGTCCTCTTAATATTAACAACATAAGACAATGACAGATCTAGCTGACTACATTCACCCTAAAAGGCCTAAAGAACAGATTTCTTCTTCAAATTTTTACATATTTAATGATAGTACGTGGGATATATGCTGTAGTACCTGAGGATCAACAGTGGGCACACAGGGCTGAATCATCTCGTGCGCTGACACTTTTTTGGCTTGCACTCGGACTGGAGGTCTAGGGAAGTAGTGCCCCTGATTCTCTGCGTCTGCGAACATGACCGCGTGCCTCGTCTCCTGCTCGTTCTTGCCCATCACAAAGCGAGGGAGGGGCAGATCCCTGACTGCAAACACAACTCCACATTAGACTGTTACACACAGAGCCAGATTTAATATTCAGCTACTGACAGCACTACTAAACTGTTTTTAGGTCGAACGTTTTCATTACTAACTTTAAAATCAATGGAACAGAAATCAATAGAAACCAAGTTTATCCCAAGCATATCTAAACTCCAGGGCACTGTCAGCAATTTCCTGTTGACTGTGACTTTGTGTTTTTGCAGTATCTTCAAGGCTATGAGTCGGGTCTTATTTCCTGCTTATTTATACCACTGTCAGTATCTCATTCTTTTACAAGGTCTTGTGTCTAACCTTCCAAAATTCGTGTAGAGCATTTGCACAGGGCTTCCTGTTTGGGACTGGGTATGTATATATATATATATATATTTATTAGTTTTTAGCGCAATTTTCCTACGGACAAAATTGCGATTGTTAACTCATGATTTCTGTTCTGTCTGTGCGCACCAATCTTGCACTTCTATCTCCTCCTCAACCAGACCACCTAGAGACTTCGGGTTTTCGGCATTATGTTAAGGAAGGTCTAATCTCGGGAACGCGCACAAAAAAAAAAAAAAAAAGATTTACTATCTCTTAGTGTTGTGATCCCATGACGTCAGAAAATTGCGCTAAAACACTCACTGAGTTTTTATTACTTGTTTATATATATGTATATGAATATGAATAGAGAGAGAGAGAGAGAGAGAGAGAGAGAGAGAGAGAGAGAGAGAGAGAGAGAGAGAGAGAGAGAGAGAGAGAGAGAGAGAGAGAGAGAATGAGTAGGGAAGTAACAGTTCTCTGTAAAAAATAATTAACTGCACCGTTCTCCGCCTATGGTTCGCCCACTGTTGTTCATCTTACAGGTGACATATTATGCCCCTTTTCAAAAGATGTAGCCTAATATAAATCTATGGTGTCCCCAGAATGTGTCGGTGAAATTTCAGCTCAAAATACCCCCCAGATAATTTATTATAGCTTGCCAAATTTGGACCTTTTTTGGGTGTGAGCAAAAAAAATGTGCCATTTTTGTGTGTCCCTTTAAATGCAAATGAGCTGCTGCTCCCTGCCTCCGTTCAGAAGACGGCCAATTTTTTCCACGAGCTTCGGATACAATAACAAAACACGCGAATAATCTCACTCATCCAAAAACACAGAAATAACCAGCAGTGGAGTGCAGCCTTACGGGGGGACTCAGGAAAACAACTTTTAGACGTACTTTTACACAACTTTTACACTTGGACGTTTCTGAATGGTTAGTTGATACATTTATGTAGTTGTTGTGGTTGCCTAGCAACATAAAAAACACAGGGCACTGCTTGTCTGTGTGATCGGGGCAGTGCTGTGCACCTCGCGTTTTCGAACCTGAAAAACACGTTAGGTGTGATCAGGGCCTTAGGTGTGATCGGGGCCTAAGGATGCTCAGGTCAAAGGCCATATATACTTAACCTTTTTGGTGCTTAACACAGTAGAACTAACAGTCATATGATTAGCTTAGATCATTACAAACCAATCACCAGAACAAATTACAGTGAAGAAGACTTGCAGACAGCGCGCCAAGAATGAGTTCTCTTTTAAGTCTTGCGCTTGAACAGACAAATTCTCACAAAAATTATGTCCGACACACCCGGTTTGGCGAGTATCCTAGCAAACACAGCAGGTTATGTCTTAAGTGAACGTAAACAGTAGAGATAGAATGCATGCGTTCAGTATCAGTGTACTGGATCCGTGCATTATGTCTTAAAGTGACAGCAGCCTAATATTCCTGCAAGTGTTTTTAATGTCAATCAAACAACATCAAGGAAGGAGACAAGGAAATCCTTCACTGCTCTTGACTAAATAGCTTTTGTAACTTTAATAATGATTAATCTTCATTCACTGAAGATTATATGCAGTTATTTATTTACATTTGATTACTTTATTTAATTTCTGTACCTGAAGACTACTGTTAAAACTTAAAAAACACAATTTATTTTATTTGTATCTTTGCTCTATTGTATTTATTTGTGCTGTTGCTTTTAGTTTGAATACTATTTTCATTTGACAGCAGGCAAACAGTCATTTTTTCCCTGAACATAGCACATACTGAATGAACCGTACCGAAACCATGACACCAAAACAGCGATAAAAACTAAACCATAAGCAATTTGAACAGTTACACCCCTAATAGAGAGAGAGAACAACCATGATAGACAACAAACAAACTGGAACATTTGCATTTGGCTTAAAGGCACAAACAGTTCACAGAAATATACAAATGCAACAGAAAGGAAGTATTTTTTATCCTCTAGTCTAATTCTTATGTAATGGGGCAGCAAATGTCACATTGGATTCATCTGCAAAAAGAGTGTCTGCAATATTACACGGATGTGATAACTTCACATTAAAATAGTATTTTGATTTGGTGCATACAGTACACACAAGCAGAAATAGCTATAAATAAGCTTTGTTGCTACTCACCACTGTTCAGGGTCTCCACACGCAGGGGCATTCCAGACTGGGCCAGAGCAATGAGCTTCAGTGCAATGTAGAACTGACTCCGACCGAAATGACCGAGACGTGTGGCCCCACAAAGTTCAGTAATCTAAGACAAAGGACACAAAACTTTCAATGAGATAAACTGACGTTAACATCAAAAAAAAAAAAAAGGTGAACATACAATAACATGACCAGAGGTGAATATAAGTTAATGAAGTAAATGCACATAAAAATACAATATACAGCAAAGCACTAAAAATAACTAGCTAAATAACTTTAATATTTTAATGACTCCAGTTACTCCAGTCTTCAGTGTCACATGATCCTTCAAAAATTATTCTAATACACTGCTTTGAAGATCAAGAAAGAAAGAAAAAAAATCGTATCATCAGTGTTGAAACAGTGTAATACACTCAGGAGTCTTTGATGAATATAAAGTTTAAAAGAACAGTAGTTGTTTGAAATAGAAATATTTTGTAACATTATAAATGTACTTACCGTGTTTTGATCAATTTAATTCATTCTTAAAGAATAACAGTATTAAATAGTTCTTTAAAATAAAAAAATATATATTACTGACCCCTAACTTTTGAACAGTAGTGTGTGTATGTTACAGGCCAGGCATAAAATGAAACACTTAAATTTATACATATGTAACAAGGGGTCTCTGCTCTCCATCTCTCTATCCGCCAAGGGTCCCTAAAATTAACATTACGGCCAAGCATTCACCAATATAATAGCAGCCTACCTCAGAACAAAAACCTAAAATATTTAATACACATTATTGTGCCTACTTGACTGATTAACAGTTTTCAATCTTAAATGCTAAATATTGATATAAAAATGAATGAAACATGAGAAATCAGAGCAACAACATATAACAAAACTCTAATATCTCACAAGTAAACCTTCAATGAAATGCCCTTCCGTCAATTACTTTAGTATTACAGATCAATAAATCTGTTGCTCAGACAACATTAACAATATAACAATATGTAATTTTCACTAGCAACTCATGGACACACCCCTTCACGAAACTTTGGCCAAAGATCTAGAAGCAACTAGACTAAGAAGACCACAAGTTACAATACCCAACCAACAGATGAGTGTTAGCTAATAAGCACCAAGTGATGAAACAAAAAATCTCTATGACATTTCAAGAACCGTCAACCATGTAAGGGGTCTCCCAAAAGAAGCTTATATTATCGACAAGTTATGGACCAGCTGTAATACAGTTAATACGTTTGAGTGATGTCTAATTCCTTAAATAAAGGATCACACATTATGCATAACACCACCAAACCTTCTTGTTTGCTATTAATCCTATCAAGTGAGAAAAACACATTTCAAGAGTCATCAACCTTATGGATTTCCTGACATAAGCAGAAAAATACAATTTATGCTTATATTAAAGAGGAAGCAGGCACAACTAATAAGTCTACAGACTTGCACAACAGGAAACAAAGTTTAACTCTCTACACAGATGCATCACCAATTCATCTGTGCAACTCGTCAACAATGAGACTGATTCATCACTCCGGTCTAAATACTCTTGACATCGCCCATATGAGCCATTAGAGTCCTTGGCATGTCTGAGACGATGAACTCAAGTCATCAATGCGATTTACTTGCGTGAATAAGCATAACAACACATATCTGCTGACTAATACACACATATCTGAATCAGATGCATACTCTACCTGAAGCACCACTTCGTTTGAGAGCTGGGCCGCCCGGAAGAGGTCCAGAACTTTGCCATTGGAAGCCACTTTCTTGGTGTTATCGACATCACAGGAGAGGAAGAGTTCAGAGTAATATTTCTGCTCGACATCGCTCAGTGTTAAACTCTCCATCGTGGCAGCATCAAACCGCAGCTGGTGGCTTCACCTTATCAGGCCAGCGTCTTGCCTGTCGGTTTATGAGCGAGACAAAAAAACTAGCAAAACACAAGTAAGATCCTTCTATGAAATGGACGGACACGAAAGAGGATGCTTTGGGGTGCTTGTTGTTTTTATGTACCGTTAGTCGCTGTCTTTGCTCTTGTCTTTTGGCCCTCGCAAAGTCAACCAAACTAATAGAGCCTGGGACGTTAGAATTCAGCGGTAACAACGTCGAGACTGGGTTCCGCTGTTGCGCTGGCTCTTTAAGAGCTGGATATGGCCGTCGGTGGAACAGTGGAGCTCGTGTAGCCGCTGAATGATGTTAGGAAGAAAGTTTCGGGCTCTTCGGACTGCTTCCCTCTGCAGACAGCGCCGCCATTCCTGGACCCCGTGACGTCATGGCCCAGGCGCGGAGGACCCGGATGGAGTGTGGCGTCACAGATGTGCCGTCAGCTATCGTGTTTCAAAAATCTGCTGCTTCATATCAAAAAGCAAATTCGGCTAATTTAAACCATGTTTTGTTTACTTATTTTGTTTCTTAAATATATTGGGAAAAATCCTTAATCATAATGAATTATTATGATTTAACTTAATACATTTTCTATAATATCTTAAATTGAGACAAAATGTATTATTGTATCGTATTGTATTAAATCTGTAGGGGTGTATAAATATATTCCATTACGTTTGCTGTTGTCTTTTTGTAGCAGATTTTATAAATGTGTGTT
The DNA here is from genome assembly GCF_949319135.1 of Squalius cephalus. Taxonomy (NCBI): domain Eukaryota; kingdom Metazoa; phylum Chordata; class Actinopteri; order Cypriniformes; family Leuciscidae; genus Squalius; species Squalius cephalus. The sequence continues at coordinate 29,787,729 of NC_137133.1, read as the reverse complement.
ACTTTCAAATAATTTTGCTTACAGACGAAGATATACTTTATAACATTTAGCATGACATGCATTATGTGTGTATATATAAATATATATCTAGAACAACTGAATTTAAATAAACTGCTCAGTCAGCAGTGCGATATCCTTCAAGTAGCAACACCTGTCGCACAGTGGGAGGGGCTACCGAGATAAAAAAAATACAGTAGGAGGGGTTATGTCGTGGTGTGAGACGAGTGTGGGAGGGGTTAGTGTTGTAATAGGAGGGGCTAATGATACAATTGTTTAGAGTGGGAGGGGTTAGCGGTGTGGTGGTGGGGGGTCATGGCTCAGAGTTCGTAATGAGGGAATCCAATCTGATACGTAACAGATATGTTAACAGGACTTTTTCCACACTGACTCATCATATGCGTTCCAGTCGAGCATCATTGCACTCTAGATTGCGATGGAATGGATTACTTTAATTTTGACTGTGTCTATTGTGATTATTTCTTTTCATCTTATTTTTGGTAAAAGTCACCCCAATGCTCCTCCATGCATAAGAGGTTGGATACCTTGGTTTGGTGCTGCTTTTGAATTTGGCAAAGCACCTTTGCATTTCATCCAGCAAGCCAGAGCCAAAGTAAGTTTGCCCTTCGAGGAAATTACTTGCATGAAGAATCATAACTGTATAGCCTAGTCTATATAATTATATACATTATATACTAGTATATATGTTATATACTAATACTAATTAATATACTAATTTTCATTTATGCTAGGGACAGTGCAGTGGGTTTCTGAAATTTGATTTCAGTGTTGTTAATTTTTTTCACAAAATATGAAAAAACAACAACAACAACAACAACAAAACCTGTATTTAAAAGTCTGCAAATTGTCTGTGGCATAAATCATACAGGTTTGGTCTGCCATTGGGTTCAGAAGTCCAGCTCCTCCCATGCAAATTGTGATGAACTTGCTGCACTCAAATATTATGTGAAAAATTTAAAAGCACAGTGTGGTAATTAAAATTTTAAAAATAACAGATATGCATTATAATTTTATGTTTTACGTTTTCTTTTAAAGTTAGCCGCGCATTATTTATATTATATAATCAATGTAATCATATTAGAAAATGTACACTCAGGCTTTCTATCTATACAAAAAAAATGATTTGCTTTACCATGCTTGCTTATATACATAATGCATGCATATTTATTAATATTGTGGGATTGCAAGATTTTTATTTTTTTTTGTGATGGCTGGCTGTTTATACTTTCATTACCAACTGCAAAAATATTACCCAGACACTGTGCTGGAGCCCTGTGGCTAATCTTGATGTGTTTTGTTTTTGAGCTGTGCCATACTAACCGACTTTGAGGACAGCTCAGTCCAGCATCATTAATTTATGCAACTAGGGCAGGAGCTGCACACAGTGGCCTTTTTTGACACAATTTTTGTTCTGGGCACGACTGTGCCAGTTCTGTGAAAGCATCGACGCTAATGAGAGGTTTGCTGAATGGACAACTGCTCTAAAATTCAGTAATTGCTTCTGCCAAGGCAAGAATCACACTAAAAGAGTGCCAAAACACTAGGGGGTCACTAAATAAATTGCCTGTTTTTTACTGTATCTTTTCATTGGTATGAAATAGAAATAATAAAATACAATTCCCAAAACTATAATAGCATTTTTTCCCCCTAGTATGGACCAGTTTTCACTGTTGTAGCTGCTGGGAAGAGACTGACGTTTGTGACCCTAAATGAGGACTTCCGAGCTTTTTTCACTTCCAAAGATGTTGATTTTGAACAAGCAGTGCAAGAACCTGTTTACAACACAGGTACAATGTTAGCAATAAATGCAATAAATTTGAATCTATGCGATTACTCTTTTACACGTGACCTTAGAACTGGCTGAACCCAATATAAGATGAACGTCATCAATATTGTAGTCAGTGATAATGTGATTACTCATGTTAACCTTGTTTGCGTTCCTGTCCAGCTTCTATCAGCAAAGACAGTTTCTTTAAGACCCATCCGACCTGTATCACCATAATCAAGGGCAGACTGACTCCGGGCAACACGGCAATGCTCTCCGCTCATCTCTGTGAAGAATTTAATGACCATTTGGAGAGCCTTGGAAGCGAAGGATCTGGACAGCTAAATGTGCTCATCAAGTATAGTCCTCTTACATCAATTATTTACATTGTGCTAAAGTTCCCCGTAGAGAACAGTAGATACCTTCCATACATTTTGCTGCGAATGGTTAACATGGAAATTAGAAATTCTGTGCCTAATAATGCCGCTGCATATCATTAGATTATGCTGTAGACTATAATATATTATAATCCGCGACATTAATCCTGCAATCTGACAAGATAAATTCAAGTTTAAATTGTTCTTTAAAACTAAATTAGACACTTCTTAACTTGTTTTCAGGAGTGTTATGTATCCAGCAGTGATGAGTAACTTACTGGGCCGATGTAACTCCCCCAGTAGTGCCCTATCCAGGCAGGAGTTCCTTGAAAAGTTCACAACATATGATGATGGATTTGAGTATGGCTCCCAACTCCCAGACATGTTCCTGAAGTATGTGAGCGGTACTGCCACAATATGACTGAAAACTGCAATTATTAAACTTATTATTATTCCACAAGTTACTTAAAACGATACTCGACTGAGCGTTTTGCATATCTACATACACTCACCTAAAGGATTATTAGGAACACCATACTAATACTGTGTTTGACCCCCTTTCGCCTTCAGAACTGCCTTAATTCTACGTGGCATTGATTCAACAAGGTGCTGAAAGCATTCTTTAGAAATGTTGGCCCATATTGATATATTGATAGGATAGCATCTTGCAGTTGATGGAGATTTGTGGGATGCACATCCAGGGCACGAAGCTCCCGTTCCACCACATCCCAAAGATGCTCTATTGGGTTGAGATCTGGTGACTGTGGGGGCCATTTTAGTACAGTGAACTCATTGTCATGTTCAAGAAACCAATTTGAAATGATTCGAGCTTTGTGACATGGTGCATTATCCTGCTGGAAGTAGCCATCAGAGGATGGGTACATGGTGGTCATAAAGGGATGGACATGGTCAGAAACAATGCTCAGGTAGGCCGTGGCATTTAAACAATGCCCAATTGGCACTAAGGGGCCTAAAGTGTGCCAAGAAAACATCCCCCACACCATTACACCACCACCACCAGCCTGCACAGTGGTAACAAGGCATGATGGATCCATGTTCTCATTCTGTTTACGCCAAATTCTGACTCTACCATCTGAATGTCTCAACAGAAATCGAGACTCATCAGACCAGGCAACATTTTTCCAGTCTTCAACTTTCAAATTCAACAATTTGTAGTGGAGATGAGTGGTACCCGGTGGGGTCTTCTGCTGTTGTAGCCCATCCGCCTCAAGGTTGTGCGTGTTGTGGCTTCACAAATGCTTTGCTGCATACCTCGGTTGTAACGAGTGGTTATTTCAGTCAAAGTTGCTCTTCTATCAGCTTGAATCAGTCGGCCCATTCTCCTCTGACCTCTAGCATCAACAAGGCATTTTCGCCCACAGGACTGCCGCATACTGGATGTTTTTCCCTTTTCACACCATTCTTTGTAAACCCTAGAAATGGTTGTGCGTGAAAATCCCAGTAACTGAGCAGATTGTGAAATACTCAGACCGGCCCGTCTGGCACCATCAACCATGCCACGCTCAAAATTGCTTAAATCACCTTTCTTTCCCATTCTGACATTCAGTTTGGAGTTCAGGAGATTGTCTTGACCAGGACCACACCCCTAAATGCATTGAAGCAACTGCCATGTGATTGGTTGATTAGATAATTGCATTAATGAGAAATTGAACAGGTGTTCCTAATAATCCTTTAGGTGAGTGTATATTTCTTAAATGCATTCAAAACATCTATAGCCAAACAGGTAAAGGATGTTTCTTTTCTGTCTTCAGGGAATGGACAAACTCAAAGCAATGGCTCATTTCTCTGCTAAGAAATATGGTTGCCAACGCAGAGGAGACTCTCTACAGTGAGAGTTATGGAAAGGTAATATAGGTAATCAATACCAAAGATTCCTCCACTTGAGATCTTAAAAGTTTTTAAAATCCCTGGAAACCGAAATGGGGTGCTTATATCGGCCAAATGTTTCACTCTCTATCCAGTACTGTCAAAAACAGTGTGAAATTATTTAAATTTTTACTTAAGATGTTGATCTCAAAACATATGGCATAGAGTCTAATGCTAAACTGAATAGTTCCTTATTGATATGTTAATTGTATGAACATGTTTGCACAATAGAGGGAGCTAAAGAGTTTCAGTCAGGCTTCCAAGCCTTTTTTGTAGGATGATAAGACATTTGAAATTTCACAGTTTTGTTCTTCTCATTATCATATATGTATATTTGGAATCAGCATAATAGACTCTTTCTATTTCTATTGTTTAAAGGAATAGTGTACCCAAAAATGTAAATTCTGTTATCATTTACTCACCCTCATGTCATTCCAAACCTATATTAGTTTTTGAAGACGGTTGGTAACAAAATAGATTTGGTTCCCATTGACTTCTATTGTATGGACAAAAATATAGTGGAAGTCAATGGGAATTGAAACTGTTTGGTTATCAACATTCTTTAAAATATCTTCTTTTGTGTTTAGCAGAAGAAAGAAATGCATACAGGTTTGTAACGATATGAGGGTGAGTAAAGGATGACTAAATTTTAATTTTTGGGTGAACTATCCCTTTAATAATGCAATTAAAGCCAAAGAGTTCCTAATCTGTCACTGTTTCTCCTTAGACTTTACTACAGCACCTGACTACTTCAGTAGCTGACAAATATCTACCAAATTATGGTTTACTTTTGCTTTGGGCTTCCCTGGCAAATGCTATACCAGTAAGTGAGAGGTTTATGTCAGTGCTGGTGTGAACCCAGATTAACAGATGAACAGAATGTTACTGAGACCAAACGTTTCACTTTATTCTAGATAACATTTTGGGCCATTGCTTTTATTGTGTCCAATCCTGAAGTGTATAAGATTGCAATGAATCAGATCAGCACTGCCCTCGGTGACCAAGGTAAAAACCAATCTCTCAAAACAAATGGGTTTCTATCTTTACAGCCCCTCCCATACTCTCTGCCAACATTAGACAAAAAGCCTGCACAGGCTTTATAATTGCTTTCATTATAAACATAAACTAACTTAAAAAATGTGGGCGTCTAAAAGATTTTTCAATGCTTTTGACTTTTTGTAGTCTCTTATGCTCACCAAGGCTGCATTTATTAAATAAACTACAGTATATATTGTAATATTATTACAATTTAAAATATCAGTTTATTATTTTTAATATATTTTAAAATGTAATTTATTCCTGTGATGGCAAAGCTGAATTTTCAGCATCATTACTCCAGTCTTCAGTGTCACATTATCCTTCAGAAATCATTCTAATAGATTTGCTGCTCAAAAAAACTTATATAGTTATATTATGCTGTCTCTCAATATTTGGGACCACTTATTCATGAATTTCCTCACAAATCCACTAGAGGACAGCAAGCTCTCATGCATTGTGTTTGACAAGCCTTACATTTAAGTATCATTTTTTTTTCTGTCAAAAATAAGATTATATTTCCATATGCACTAATAATCATTATTTGCATGTTGTCGAAATGAACCATATGGACCTCTATATGCATAATGCAACAGCACATGACAGTTAAATAGGATATAAGTATCATTGTGCTTCTGTTTAGACAGATCCAACCAGGCTTTGTTCATTGTGAATTAGACATTCTCTTAAGCACACATCAGTAGTACTTAAGGCTATGGATAGTCACTATAGTGCTTGTGTGTTTGCTTTGCATTTAAGACAAGGAGAAGACAAAGGTGACCCTAGATGACTTACAGCGGATGCCATATGTGAAGTGGTGTATCATGGAAGGCATTCGGCTGAGGGCCCCTGGAGCCATCACTCGTAAAGTAGTGCGACCTCTCAAATTACAGGTCAGCCATGACAGATTATTCAGTGTTCAATCTATTTAGTTTTTTCAGTGTTTCTCTTGGATTTATGCAGAACAAATTCTATAGTAGCACATAGATAAACAGCATCTTTCCTGTGTTTTAATATAAACCATACAATAAGGAGAGAAAAGCTAAGATTTCATTCCTAAAATTCCTATCCATAAGAGAGAGAGAGAGAGAGAGAGAGAGAGAGAGAGAGAGAGAGGGGCTACAAAGCAAACATTAGCAGGCTTTTTGTCAGCTAAAAAGGAACTGTATTTATGTATGTGTGTTTTCTGCTTTCAGAATTATATTATCCCACCTGGAGACATGCTGATGTTGTCTCCTTACTGGGCTCACCGAAACCCCAAGTATTTCCCAGACCCGGAAGATTTCAAACCTGTGAGTAACTTCACCTTTCTGAATGACCTCAGCCACAGGATGAGGTTAACCCAAATTCCACTATAAACCAAAATAAAATAGACACAAGACACATGCTCATAAAATGCTTTTCCCCAGCAAGTAAAGTGCTTTACTATTAAATGTTCCTGCACTTTTTGAGGAGTCTTTTTACATAGTTTTTTTTTTTTTTTTTGCTCTATGAGGTATCAAAGATAGAACCGGCATCTCTTTTATTAGTATTTTCTTTCAATAAAACTTCCTTCCAGTTTGTTTGGCAAGCTGTGGAGTGCTGGTCACAATGTGCTTGAAAACTCCAGCTGTGCTCCATTAAAACAGGAATAATAGGCCTGACAGTTATCTTCACAATTAACCTTCCGGCAAACGCCTATAGAGATTCCATTCCATTTCTGTCTACTAATGTCTTGAAAGAACTATCACCACTCACAGAGACTGGGTAAGACCTACATCTATACTGTAAAGCCACTCTGTTAGTAAAAACGCTCTCTCTCTCTAACAGTGGAAATGCACTTAAATATTTGACACACTGAATGGATATGGCTGCTGTCTAAATGAACATTCAGTATTCTTGTCCATTGGAAAACTGTACAAATTGTTTTGAATCTATGAAAACCTTGGAGGGCTGGACTTTTTGACCAATTCAAAAGTTGCTTTAATTTTGTCGGCTTTTGAGTTGCTAATGCAACTCGAGCAATTATTGATTTACGCGCACAATAGAGCCGCATAAGTGAACGGATGGACATTGCATTGAAAGTTATTCAGAGATTACTGTAAATATGTCTTGTTATTAAATTAAACCTTGGAGTGCTGGAAGACGGGCTCTGTTGGTGTATTCTGGACTGGCCCTCGTCTGAGTGGATTATTTTTAATGAAACTTTTCTTCCCACAGGAACGATGGGAAAAGGCAGATTTAGAAAAGAATGTCCTCTTGGAAGGGTTTGTGGCATTTGGAGGGGGGAAAAATCAGTGCCCAGGAAGGTTAGGAAAACTGTTGTGTTTATACGAAATAATCTTTGTGTACACTTAAAAAATTTACATTCAATAAACTTAATTAAATCGAGGAAAGTATTCCATGTAATTAAATACATAAATAATATAATTTACATTTTTTTTCATGTATTCTAGATTAAATTGTTTAACTGTAAAAAAAAATATATACATTTAATTTTCAGGTTTTTGTCAAACATTTGCAACATATTGCAACACATCGATTGTTTTTATAACAATATTTTCATCCTTAACATCCATCACATAAACCACAATGGTGACAACTACATATTTAAGGAAAAAGATGCACTTGACAGCTGACACACATCACTTATTACTCAAAGGGGCAACAAACACAACCACCAGTGCCAACACAATAAACAGTCAAATGACTTGCAGATTTAAACATGCCACTGCATGCTGGGAAACAATTCCATGAAATAAAATGTTAACTTATTTTAACTAATGAAATACTAAGGAGCAAAATATATATTTTTTAAATGTATATTTTCATGCATCATAGTGCTGATCATTGTTTCTTTTTCCTTTGACAGGTCTTGAACTTCTCTGAACTTTGTACAGATAACACAATTGAACTTGTTGCATCTTTCATGAAGTCAGTTTAGAGATGTTAGTGCTTTCATGCCATGCACATCTGGCTGCATTTTAGTTCCTTTTCCAGTCAAGCACGTACAGCTCCAGGTTACTCGAATGGGGAAAGACTGAAATCTATAGAAACCTTAGTCAAGATTACATTTAAGTCAGCAATAAAAAAAAATTTGCAATAAAATCTGACAACAATGGTATCATACTAATTAACTTAAATCATGCACAAAAAAAAGTAGAAACACTGTTGATATCTGAAATCAACTAGTGCTGTCAATCGATTCAAAAGTTTATTGCACATTTCTTTCTGTAATTAATCGCACCTAACATTAAAGTTTTTAATATATTTTTATATTGTAATAATTTCATGTAGAAACAACAAAGACAGAATATTTTAAATATTTGATCTAACAGGTAGGAAATATACAGAAATTGAAAAAAGTTATCAAACACTTCACAGTCATAAAAAATAAATTAAATATAGATTAATCCATATTAAAGCTACAAAAGATCAGTCAAGAGCAGACGAGCTGATTAACATCAGTGACAGAAGCAGGTTTATTAGGCTTCTGTCACTTTAAGACCTGTGCAGATCTGACACACAACTCTTTACGGTCATTTAAGACTTTATTTAGCTCATTAAAAATGAGGATAATGCTTACGAGTATACTTGACAAAGCGGACATTTGGGCATACCTTTGTGTGTTTTTGTCCGTTGAAGCGTGAAAGAGAACTCAATGCGGCCACGTGCTGTCTGAAGCGGCATTCTGTGTGAATTTTCGTCTTTTCGCGCTTGAATGGTTTAATAGCACTTGAATGAATGATAGCGGGATCATATACTATAAGATGACAGGAAAAACGGATACTGCGTTAATTGCGTTAAATATTTTTAATGCGTTAAACTGAAGAAAATAAACGCATTGATTTTGACAGCCCTAAAATCAAACAAACACAACCCTCCCTTCATTGATCTACCCCCAAAATGCACAACACGCAATGAAAGAGGGGATGTCTCATTATCAAAGCTGAAGCAATGCAAAAATAATGCTTTGCGAAAAACAGAACAAATATGACGAACGAACAACAAGAACAAAAAATTAACATACTGTACATCCGGTATATAAAAAGCAAGAGTTTGTTATTAGTCGTCAGCAGCACACCAGCCCCAGACAAACAATGACACTCAAAACTGTCCTGTTATAATAGCAAACATTACCACAGCATATCGTTATGTTAAAAATAGTAAAACCAATAATGCTCATATGTAGAGCTGAAACAACGTAACCTCAAGGACCGTTTTTAGGCTTTCCCGCTTAGGTCTCTTTAGCACTGGAAAGCTTTTCTAATATTAACGCGGATCCTAAAGCTCTTGCCTGATCATAACCATTCTTTTTCCAGTGATATTGCTCTGACCTTTTCTCTTTTGCAATGTCTCTCAGCCATCTCTCTTTCTACAGTCTTTCTTCAAATCTCTCTCTTGCTCGCTCGCTGTCCTCCACTCTCTTTCAATCATGAGTGGACACGCCCCCTACTTCTAATTGGCTACTAGTGTTTTGGGGTGCTCAGTCCGATTCACTTTCAACAGTGTTTCTCAGAAATTGCTTATTGCACCTTTAATGCTCTCGGGGGCTGTTTTTGCCTTCAAGGTTTGGTCAGAGTCTTTAGCCTGTAGCAGGAACACTATGGGCTGTACTTGGCCTATAGCAAATGCCACAAGCTGCACCAGCCCATCTTTTCCCCTTTGGCTCTATTGATGAGAATGTCAGTTCCCTTGGGTTATTTACACCAAGGCTGGCACGAAAAGTTCATAGCTGTTACCACCTAGAACTTTGCCAGCGTGTGATTCGATTTACAGGTGATGCTTGTAAATCATGGAGCTGCATTATTGATAGGGTGCACTATGGTCCCATTCCTGATATAGTGCCATGTTGATATAAATCCATGGCACTGCTTTTATGTTGCACTGAGCATTCTTGGCCCTAATGTCCGAGCCCTTTGGGCCCCTGCTGATGACATCATCAAGACCATGGGGAGTGTGCGGCTGGGGTCAGTATGACGTTAATAGAGATGTATAAATACTGGAAGAACTTTCCCAGCTGCACAGGAAGATCAAAAGCATAGGCACAGACCAGTGACCTTTCGAGACCCTCCAGAACAGATGCATCTATGATTATCAGTCTGGGAATATATGAGATGGAGAAACAGATAATAAAAAAGTAAGAGACAGGTGAAGTAATATAGAGAGGAAGGCAGATGTATATTGGGAGCTAATAAAAAAAAATGAAATCATGAATTATTTAAACAAATATAAAAAAATATATAAAATTCATCTTCTAATATGCATAGCACCAGAGTTGGGGAAATTACTTTTAAATGTACTTTTAAGTGTTACAATATTGTGTTACTCCCTAAAAAAAGTTTCTAATTGCGTTATTTTGATGGTAATGCATTACTTTTGCATTCATTTTCCTCACCTGGGCAGGGCTTGCTTGTTTGTTTTTTAATAACAAAAAATATATATATATATTTTTTTTTGGCAAATGTAAAGTCCCTTTCACACAAAATAAATAAATAAGCCTCAGGCTGAAGGAAATGTAAATTTACGCCTATACAGTAGAAGGCGAAGCTCAAACAAACCTTTCAGTTTTGCTGCCATCCTGGATTGCAGAAGAATAGGACGCAGTAGAAAGAGAGTTCAACACTTTTATTTCAACAATATAAAACTACATAAAAAATTACACTACAATTAGATGTTTATCTACTGTAAAGTCATTTTTGCTTATTGGTTTGGTTGAATTGGATCATCGAAGGCACTGGTTAATAAAGTGAGAGTAAATACATAAAGTAGTGGTGTTGTTTAACATTTAACTATTGCCGGTAATATTCTGAGTTAGAATTTTACTGTTTTTATTAACCCTGGAGAACCCACGGGGTCAAATTTGGCCGCTGTTAATTGCTGCTACCCAAAATGAACAAAAAAAAAAAAATTGTCAAATTTAACTTCAAAAACCCAGAGTGCCACTTCTGACCCCTGCATAGAGACACCTAGTGGATGAATATTGAACTCACAAGTGCCAGAGTGGTAGTAATATGATGGCTGACCACATGCTGTTTTGTTGAGCTGGAAACCTACCCAAACAAAATCGTCTTCTCAGCAAACCAGCGGTTGGTAAAATTGTGTATTTTTTGTTAATCTATTAAGTATTAGCTTGCAGAATGCCTATAAGTACGTTTTATATTATTTTTGGATAAATTAGTGAATCTGAGCTAGTTCAAAAAACAATGGGCCAAAAATGACCCTCTGGGTGTATGGGTTAAAAAAATGTCGGGTCAAAAATGACCCTTTGGTTCTTTGAGTGACTTTGATGGAGAATGGTATCAGTCCTGTATTTGGCTGAAGCATTGAAATAATTTCATTTGTATAATATATTTTAATAAGTTACCTCAGTAGTACAGGGCCAGACACTAATAAAGTAGTATATCTTTTCAGGGAGTATGGCATATGAGCAAGGACCTCAAAACTGAAATGCACTGTGAAAAATGTGCAGTTCCTCTCTGCATCAACAAAAAAAGAAATTGTTTCAAAGACTACCACAATGTCTAGTGTGAGTTCCTCTCTCTAGCAGTACAGATTTTTGGATAAGCAAAGACCCATGGTGTTAGTTTTTTTCAGTCGTGATTTTGGCCTTGTGTTCGTTTCCATTGGCCACATTTGGAATCCAGTTCTAACATGCAACAAATAAAGCAAAAAAAAAAAAAAAAAAAAATCATTGTTAAATGTAGCTGTGTGGTTGACTGATTATTTTCCTAAATTTAAAATAGTTTGCATTGACAATGTTTGTTATTGTGATTCTTTGAAATGATACGCCTAAAGCCCAATGGGTCAAATTTGGCCCTAATCCTAAATTAGGGTATAAAGGGTTAAAATTGAAAAAGTGGATATTTTGGTGTTCAGTGAACTTACAGCAGTAATTTAATGCATAGTTCATAATTTTCCAAAGAAAAAAAGGGTTCTTGGGTTCTCCAGGGTTAATTTTGAGGAATACTGAATCAGTTTTTTGTGTAAGTGAGATAAGTAAATGCATGCTCACATTTAGTCTAGAACAATAACCATTATGTTTACACAGCGTACACAACACTTGCACCTCACTCCCGATTTCTGTCAACAATGGGAACAGGAGTGGTGTTAGTTAATAATTGGGAAAACAAAGTTACTTATTTGTAAGTAACTTTGCATTAAATAATGCATTACTTTACTAGTTACTTGGAAAATGTATCTGATTGCGTAACTCGCGTTGCATTACCCCAACACTGCATAGCACCATTTAAAGGGGTCATCGGATGCAAAATTCACTTTTATATGGTGTTTGCATATAAAAGTGTCTTTGCAGTGTGGACACAACCACCATACATTGAAAAAAATCCATTCACTCCTTTTTTTTAATCCTCAAAAAGCCTAAACACTCTCAATAATCAAGCCGTTTGGATTTTCTGAGCAATATGATGTCCACTGACGGACTGTCCTGTATTAGCATATTTCCGCCCTCAGCAATTTGTGTACTGTCTGCCAAGGCAGCACTTTATGTGTCAACACGCCCCACGGAAGAGGGGGTGGGGTGAGCAGTTGCTCATTATCTTTTAAAGAGACATGCACCGAAATGGGTTGCTGTGAACAGAGCTGTTTTTGAGGAGGTAAAAAGGGTGTTGTTTTACACAACCATTGAGAAATTTTAACCAAAGTATGTTACAAACTTTACATGAAGACCCTAAAGAATCATACCAACTTGTGGAAAATGGGCATCCGATGACCCCTTTAACATCACTATCACATCCTCACTGGAATAATTTAAAATGCCATTGAAATATTCAATCTATGCTTACCAACTTCCTGCATTCAAATGTCACATTGTCATAAGGCGGCTCTGTAATGATTTCTCAGGCTTGTATAGATCTCTCAGCTGGACATGGCCATAAATTAGTACACTGAGTGTGGCACACCCACGTATTTCATTTTTCTCACTCAATCTGATTTGATTTTGATCATTTTAGGAGATTGTTACTTGCGTCACTAACACAGTGCCCCTGAATGAGTCACGGCCCTCAAGGTTATTTGGGATGATTATTTCAAGAATCATGACTTGCATCTCTCGCCCTCCCTTTATTGCCTGGCATTATTCTTTTCTCTGTCTCACCCAAGAATCTTTCATTCTTGCACTCCACTGCTTCTAATATTCCACTTCCCGCATCCGCCAAACAAGGCCACTGTGGCTATGAATGCACCTGGAATTTGAACGAAATACAAGACATTCATTCACATTTTGCTTTTCTACCTACAATTTCAATCACAGTTTTCCCAGTATTCAGTAGCACTCGAGGGAGGGAGGCAGCTAGACAGCATGCAATATTCCATCGGAATACTAATACACATTCAAGCCGGCTTGTGAAGTGATGAGCACTTCAGAGCGATGAGTTTGCTTCTAGAAAATGTTCTTAATGAGAAAGAGCACATGAAAAAGAAAATGAACCAACCACTTGTTTTTTATTGTGTCATCAGGTGGTACGCCATTATGGAATTGCATATGTTTGTTGCCCTCATCCTCCACAAGTTTGAATTCACCCTGTTGGATCCAGTGCCTAAACCGGTAAGCAGCCTGAGAAAGAGTAACATCCAATAGAGAATGGTAAATAAGCCTTGAAAGAGATGGCTTCAAAGTAGGCATTAGGTTAATCATTTCCAGATGTGTTCCTATGGCAGTATTTACCCAACAAGGGCCCAATCTAATGCTTAAGCACCGTCCTGCTCTTTACCCGTGCAATTCTCAGGCCTGACCAAAAATAACTGTAAGTTTCGCCCACCAACGACCAAGTTCATTCCAGGAGCGTGGATCTAGATATGAATCATGCATTCATGAATGGGTCATAAGTGTATACAGTACCTTTCTTTGGACAGGATCAGGAACAACATTTCTGTTTTACAGCAACTTGATAAATTGTTGATATTGAAATTTGAAGGTTTCATTTGTTAACATTAGTTAATGTATTAACTAACATGAACTAACAATGAGCAACACATTTGTTACTGTATTTGTTCATCTTTGTTAATAAAAATCCAGCTGTTCATTATTTGTTCATGTCAGTTCACAGTGCATTATCTAATGTTAACTAATACAACTTTTGATTTTAATAATGTGTTAGTAAATGTTTAAATTAACATTAACAAAGATTAATAAATGCTGTAGAAGTGCAGTTCATTATTGGTTCATGTTAACTAATGAAGTTAACTAATGAATCCTTATTGTAAAGTGTTACCGAAATTTCTTTATTTTTACTATCAAACAACATTTTCATAAGAAAATTATATACACTAATGTTCAAAAGCATGCTGTAAAAATTCTGAAAATTCAGCTTTGCCATCACAGGAATAAATTACATTGTAATTACATTACATTGTCTTTTTAAATTGTAATAATGTTTCACAATATTATTGTTTTAGTGCATTTTTAATAAAATAAATGAAAGAGGCTTCTTTCAAATTTTTAAAAAAAAATCTCTTGACCGGTGTGTTATATAGATTTGGATAAAACGCTTAAAAATGCTTAGAAAGTTCAACCATTTGTTTGCGAATGCCATTTGCTTTCATACAGTATTTTTTTGCATAATGCAATAAATTCATACATTGTAAAATACTTACTGGGGTTGTACATCATATGTATGTGGTCATTGCACTTGGTAAATATATGTATCTGCTTCTTGTAGAGCCCTCTGCATTTGGTGGGAACCCAGCAGCCAGATGGACCCTGTACAGTGAGATACAAGCACAGATAGAGCATGCATGTGTTCAGAGGGCTGTGCTACTGCTTTAGAGCTCTGTTGACAGTCTTGACATAAGAGTTGTGGAGATCAACTGCATAATATCCTGGGCTGAGCTTCAGAGGTTCTAAGCATCATGGTGAATGTTAAACAGTGACTTGGACACAGGCAAATACTAAACCAGAAAATCATACAATGCTAAAGGTAATTTAGGATATTAGTTGTTTATATTACAGTTTTGTTGGGTCAACCTCTTATATAACTGATGGCATAATAGAGATGATATATATCAGAAAGCATGAGGTTGTGGAAATTCCTCTCTCGAAATGAGAGACTTCATCATTTTCAGGATGTATGAAATAAACAAAATGTGATCCCGTATGCGACTGCACTCATATGTTACAGCTAAACATCTTGTGCATGATATGGACAAGTAAAGACAAAGTTTATAGACAATAATACTAAGTGGAGGTTCTTTTTTGTGAAGTAGAAATATGTAAACACATTATTACACATATAAACACTGTGCTTCTTTTCTGTAGTGGTGAAAAGGATTGTTTCTATAAACACATCTGTCTAATAGTCTGTATGTTCTTCACTGCATCTGTGTACACTCATTTTTGGATAAAACATTACATGGCACAAGTTACATGGAGCAATTGTATGTGGTTGGGTGCAAGCATCTTTAATTTGTAAGGCAAACAGAATGTTTACATTAATTAAATATGATGATGTACTTGATTGAATCAATCACTGTGTTTCAATAAAGAACAAGTTTAATTGCGTTTCAATAAATAACATGTTTCGCTGCAGAAGTTTCCTTCTTCTTTATATATCCATTTACTTACCAACCATGTGACTGTGATTTTGCCAAGCAAACATCATCTTTTGTTGATCTTGGAACAAATTTCCTGTCAAACAAACATAGCCTAACCTTAAAATCTTATAGGATAGGAATGTTCATCCAGGATCAACTAGGATGTTGGATCTAGAAGTATGGCCTACTTTGCAAAATCATGGGAGGTACATCAAATAGCCTACAACATTCCAGAGATGTTCAGCAGAAGGCTAATGTTTGGATACTCGAAAGTGGTGTGATGTAACAAAATAAAGCATTTCATTTGACATTCTTGTTCTTCCATATAAGAATCAATTAAAAACTAAAATATACAAAAACTCTAAAAACAACTGTGTGCTACTAATAAGATGATGCAAGTTTTGTAATTCAACATTCATTAACATGATCAATAATACAAAAATTACACAGAAACTTCCCTTTTCACATCAAGAGGGTGGTGGGCATATATGATGATGATATGATATTTGATGATGTGATTTCACCCTGTAGCTAGTTTGTAATGAGGTAAACTGGTGATGTCAGGCTACCTTGTTTAACTGAATAGAGCAAAAGCTATACAAATTAATATTTAGCATGAGCACTAAATACATCTAGCCAGCCACATCAAATCTGAATTTACTTAGGCCTATTGGGCTATAAGTAACTAAAACGCATTAAATTATGTTAAATAAATCACTGCTGAAATGTTGTTAATAATAGGGCCTTATAATAATAAGCAATAATATAATAAAAGGAACCACTGGGATTTAAAAAAAAAAAGTTCTTACAAGCTGGTTTCCAAGCCTGGCAAATCTGGTCTTCAGCTAAAAAAAACCCTAAAAAAAAAAACCAACAAACCAGTTTCAATAGTTTCACTCAGCAGGGTTTCTTTTTTTACTATAGTATAATTAGATACCCACAAACACTATCACATTTTGTCGCATCAACTCAATTCAACCCACCGCACAATTCAACCCATGCTGCAAGTGTTTTGGAGTCAGACAGAAGTCATTTCGAGATATCTCTGCTTTGCCCTGCACCACATTTACTAAAAACAACCTGCTGAACGTGTCATAGCGCCGCAACATCCAACTGCTGGCGAAACCTCTGACGTAGTTTCGGAATTTGCATATTCGCTTTTAGGAGAAGGCTATTGGTCCCAGAATCTCCCCCGCGCTCGCAGCGCTGCATTTCATTAGTGGGTTGAGCAAACATAATTTGAATGCCGGGAGGCGGTCATTGGTGAATCAAGCTGTCTGCAGTAACGTCAGGAGATTAGTGAATCGCAGCTGGAATGCGAGCTTGATTCACAAAGGCAAAGAGAGGGAGACAAAGCCACCGCACAGAAGATACGCACACCGGACTGCCACATCCCGCACAGGTACCGAAAAACCGTGTCGACTTACTCCATTAGATCATCCTGTATCTGTAGGCTACTGTAATGCTTTGACAGGTGTTGCTGCTTTTATAAATGCTCAGAGAAAGAGAGAGAGAGAGAGAAAGCGAGAGAGTGTCAAATGAATGCAGATTTTTTTAAGTGTTGTATACTATATAGGCTACTATTCTACATGTAGTAGTATTAACTATAGCGTATACTATAGTATCTACTTTATTCTGCACTGCTTTTATCCTGTATGCATGTCACTTTTAAACAAATCACTTTTACACGAGTTTATGGGGACTTGGAAAGTCTGCATTGGTAGACAGATATGCTTCAATAACCAGCCTTACAATTCTAAAAAGAGTATGCAAGACATTTGATGATGCTATTGAATTTGTAATAGTAGCCTAGTTTATGAAGTGCACTCCTTGACCTTGACAGACGCGGCCAGTTGTGTGCTGTATTGACAGTTGCTGGAATTGAAATGTTGATGTGGCATGTTCACCATAAGGGTTTGTCATATTAGTCATCAGACAGAGAGAAATGATGAAAATAAACCCTTATTGCGAATAGAAGAAAAGTGAATGTCAGGTGATGACGACAGAGGGACCGCTCCTCTAGTGATGACTCAAAGGGGATGCAGCAAACAGGTTGCAGTAGACTGTGATTGACACTTACCCTTTTCATTTTGCCCTTTATGCACTGTACAAACCATATATAATACAGAATTATTTATTTTTAAACAGCCAATGTTTGTACCCAAAGGCTTTTAAAACTTCTTAGTTGTAACTAATAAGGTCATGTACACTGTAATTTACTATAATACACTGTAATAACAGCATTTCGTTATGCATCATTTTTGAAAGCAATAAATGTAATAACTTGACTGTTTTTAAACCTCATGATCTGAGAGACCCCAGTGCCCTTTTAATAAAAAGTTAAAAATAAGTTTCATAAAATAAAATGTTCTGATTAGTGTGCACACTAGCCAATTGTCTATTTATAATTGTTTAATGCAGTTTTTCCAGAATATGCTATATCTCAGATTGACCACACACAAAACAATATTGGAGAACAGTCATATTTCTGAAAATAACCTTCCAAATTGGCCAAAATAACATCTGTCAAATGGGTTTTAATTAGGTCATGAAAACAAAAAGAATTTGATTGGGGAAACAAGAGATGAATTAATTAAGAGATTGGTTATATAATTGTTTGTGTATGTATACACATAATACACAAAAAAAAATCATTGGGGAATTTGGGGTCAGAGTAAAGTCAATATTAACAAAGCATACATGAGGGTATTTATATCAGCTTTCTAGTTTCCCCTACTTTTAAAAAAATTAATGTGGATTAAACAATAGTATACTTGTTTCCTGTATTTGTTATCTTTACGGTTTTCCCCTTTTAGTTTGTATGGCTAAAATGAAGATTTGGTGAATGATATTGATTATTCATTCGGTGAGTTAGGAGGAACCATATATTTTCGATGTTTAGTGACCTTAGTCATGCCAACAAGCAAACATGTCTATAGCTTTAGTTAAACATTATGCTTTTTGGCTGAGCTTTCTTCCATTTCCAAAATTAAAGGCATTTAAAATCTAAAGCTGAGCGCTTATGTCATTTAAATCATGCTTATGCTCATGCATAGTTTATGCACATCCTTATCTCATAACAGGGTCGTTGTAATATTGTAAATGAAATTGATCCCTGTCTGGAAGTCTTCATGTTAATCAAGTTCCTCACAATCTCTGCATTTCATTAGTCCTCATTCTATTTTTAGCCTCGTTTACACAGGGCAAGAATGAACCAGACAGCTCCAGCCTCTATCTATAGCCTTGAGTGAAAGTGAGAGCACGCGTGTGTTAGAGAGCGTGTATGTGTGGCTGGTGATGGGCTATTGATCCCAAAAATAGCTGCGGGAGATTTAACAGCGCGTGTGACACCGGCGACAGTGCTGGCTTTGCCCACGGACCGAGCTTGTCAGGGGGGATCATGGGAAGAAAGGGCATGTGGAAAAGCTCTATGGAAATGGGTGCAAGCTGTTCCCCACTTGCCGTTGTTGTTTCTGTGGGCTGACAAGAGACCAGTTCTGCTTTAAGCCCATCACCTAGGCTAATCTTTTGGTGGAGCATTAGTTACCGAGGCCAGGGGTTAGGCCTAACATCTGCTCGATGGGGTTCTGGGAGGTAACTGTTCTAGTTCTGTGTCACCTGTCGTGAGGACAATCGCTTCCGATGCTGCCTGGGTGTACAGAGAAAATACAGTTCATAAATATCTTAAAGCAATACAAGGAAAACAGGATATATATATATATATATATATATTATATATATATACTGTATATATATATATATATATATCAGCATCTTATATATTATTGCCTCTATTTGTTTGCGTTTACTGTTACTGACCCTTTGTATAGCTACAAAGAAGATCTGTTGAATGATATTGATTATTTTTTCATCAGTTTAGGTCGGTTTTTAGTCAGTCCAGTTCCTGTTTCTGTTCTGTTTCACCCATGTTGTAAGTAGACTGCAAAGTGTAGAATACAGCCTGTAAACAATTGGGAAAAAAAATCATGTGGATTAAACAATATTTAAGAGTATATATACTTTTGTACTTTTGAGTATTGACTGTTTTTGTTTGTTTGCTGTTACTGTTTTCACCCTTTAATTTGTATAGCTACAAAGAACATTTGGTGAAATATATTGATTATTCATTTGGTGAATAAGGAACCATATATTTCTCATGTTTAGGGACCTTAGTCATGCCAAAAAGCAAACATGTCAATGGAAAACATTGTAATTGGACTGTAAAGTGTAGAATACTGTATATCCTGAAAGCAATTGGTGATGTTAGAAAAACATCCTCAGTTTTGATATTGTTGTGTACCCTTTACAGCCATGAAGGGAGAGCATTTATTTGCCAACATGAGAAGTGCTCCATTCCTCCAGCGGGTTTACCTCCTAGGAGGAGAGGAGCTGGTAGTCCTGCAGTCCACCGTGGGGGAGTCCTCACTGGGAGACAGTTTCCAACAAATCACCGACTTCAATGATCTCCCCATGTCCCTCTTCGCCTGCAACGTCGACCAATCAGTATTTGAAGACCATGAGGGCAAGGTAAGGTTAAATGAAATCACTCACATATTCACCAGCACTTAATTTTAAAAATCACTCCTGTAAAGCTGAAATGGAAGTTCATTGCGCTAGTGGCACCAAATGGAGTCACAAAAATGATTGTTTCCAAACAGGATTCTAAAAACTTTTCAGCCTCCTCGTTATTCAGATTACAACCTCACACGATTGGTTGAGTTCAAGAGTCAAAGAGCATGAAAAGAAAGGAGAAGAACATTAAAAATAAACAATATTTCCCCCTTTAGATGGTTTTAAATGTATTGTGGCACAGTAAAAACCTCATGGAGACATAGGAACAAAGGCAATTTGATTGGTAGGAATGCTAGAATGCTCCAGTGGAAAAGCAATTCCCTCGACCTGCATTACATGATTTTGAATTAGGCCTCTCCAACCCAATTATACATGTAGGCCACTTCAGGTGTGAAATTCGACTTGTGGGCTCTCATCGCCACTGCTTTCTCCTCATTTGCAAACGCTCTAAGGAGTGAGTTTACACCTAGAGGCAAGGGAGTATCTTTCACTTCTTATGAAAGCCTATTTGTGGTTTTGTTGCTGGTATGATTTGCTTATGCAAAAATATTGACAAAATGTAGATGTTTCTTCCCATATTTTCAGTTCAGCATCTTATTTTCTCACAATAGATACAGATAGAACCAAAAGGCTGCATGGCTGATTAAAGCTATCTTATGTAGTAATGAAAAGCTGTAATAGAAGTTTTAATGAGCTTTTGGCTTCAACACTTTGGTGATAAAACATGGGAGAAATGTTTGGAGTCACGATGAAACGGATGTAGCGACAGATCTTTTCTTCTTTATTGTGACATAGATCCAAGTGTAATGGAGTATCACGAAAAAAGTGCGGAGACTAGGGGTGCACGATATATCGAATCAATATCGTTATCGCGATATCACGTTGCCCGATATCATATCGAAAGTCTCGCGATATTTATGCGATATTTTGTTTATGATGCATGTCCGACATGCACCGTTGCATTTCCCCATAGACAGTATATAAACGCATTTCCCTCGACTGATTTCCTGGTTCTACTTCTCCATAAACATGAAATCAAGGAGAGGGTTTTCTTTTCATGCTACAGATTTCCAACAGTGGTCAGAAAGAACAGGAGTCGCTCCAAAGCTAATCGCCGTCACTCTCTCACTTCTCCCTTGCTCTACCACACACACACACACACTTGACGCGCAGTCGCGCACACACCAGCGCGCAAGTATAAACATCAGGCCACCTGGCCACTTCATGCGTTATCACAGATCGGATAGCTATCTAATTTATCAAAACGATTCCTTTTACACCTGGTCACATAAATGTGTTTTTTGCAAAACGGATATAAATCCGATCTTCAATTCCCGCGCTATATGCAGATTTAATGGAGTTCACGTCACCGAACACAGTTATGAGCTGCATTTTATTGATCATCAGCTAAATGTCAAAATCAAATACCGCAATAATAGAGAACGGCAACAGCCCTGATAAGATAATTTCGCTTCTTTACTTTTAATGAAGATAACTTGTGTGTAAAGCGTCTGCGACTTACTTTCACTTTTATTTGCGAATGCGATAGTTGCGCGTTTGGCTTGATGAATACCGGTAGATGCTCAGCTGCTCATGCGGTGATGCGTGTTGCAGACGTAGCGTCGTCATATCTGGCCATATCATGACATGTAGCGCGTTCTCACGCGTTTATGTTTTAGTGTTTTTGGAAGGAGTACATTTTACATGTGGTTTAAACAACCAGATGCATTTACACTTGTCCAGTTTCGTCTGGAATGCGGCCCAGATCTCCCCATGATGTGGTTTCAGCGATCAGATTCAAATCCGTCTCGAATGCGCTCAATAAACCTTTGGTTGTAAGAAAACTTGTTTTATTTGTTATGAATCTATTTTGATGCGTTTTCCCACAACTTTTGTAGTTTTACATATGTTTAAAAATATCGAAATTAATATCGATATCGCAATATTCATTATCGATATCGCAATATCACTTTTTGTCAATATCGTGCACCCCTAGCGGAGACTATTCATTCATTGATTGTCGATTGGATTTTTGGGTGTTGCACTCAAAAGTGGTGACAGATGAACATGAGCTTGCAGAGCCGGAGTTCAAGCAGAATAAATGATTGGAGAATTCCTGCATACAATATATCACCAAATTCTCTCCAGAAAATCCAGTTATGACATTTTGATAAAACAAAATTAAAAATGAAACATATACATGGATGAATGTGCATGTAGATAATAGATAGAATTGTCATTTCATTCTGTCATCATATTCACTCTCAGGTAGTTCCAAACCCATATGATTTTCTTCTGTTGAACACAAAAGGAAATGTTAAGCAGAATGTTAACCCTGCATACAATAAAAGTAAATGAGAATGGGTCCAAAATTGACAAAATATTACTAATATTAGCATTCTGCTTAACATGTCATGTTGTGTTTCATGGCAGAACGACATGATGACATCCTTTCCTTTTTTGGTAAACTATTCCTTTTAAGATCGATCTTTCGATATTTTAGCTATAGTCTCTAACTTGGCAATGTAAAAGAGGTAGCGACTGATCATTTCTTTCATATCGTGATGTACATTTTTGGATTATCGAAAAAGAAATAGTGTAGAACAGGACTTGGTTCTGTCCATCGGTAGTTGATTGGATGGAGGCAGATCTTAATGCAAACTTGCAGTAGATTGCAAGAATAGGGGCAGGGTTGAAGTGGACTAAATGACTGGAAAAACATGATTGGCATACGTCACCAGAGAGAAGTCTATTGTTTCACCGGAAGATGTAGTTTTGACATCATCATTTTGATTCAATTATATGGGAAAAGAAAAAAATGGATGAATCACAATGAGATCATTAAGACACATTTAGAAAATGTAATGCCAACTTTAAGCGGTTTATGTCTCCTGAATGTTACATCACTTGGAACCATGCTTGGAACAGGAAACACAGCAGTTACTGAATATCTGACCTCTAGCTGAATATTTAGCCCAGACCTTCTTCGAACAGTTTTAAGAACACTGATCATGTGATATGCTAAGCTCTACCATGTCTGTCTGCCTCTCTGACCTGCACTGGACTGCATCTCACACACACACACACACATGGAAAAAGAAATCTGAACGCACACACACATAGGCTACACTTCTTACACTGATCCATCCTGACAGCTACTCTGAGACAGACTAGATCATCTGATTGAAGGGCTGTATAAAAGGTGGTCCATGACTCGCTCCATTGAGTCACAGGCTCCAGAAGGGCTCCTTATGAAATAGAACAAGTGCCCTGTCTTTTACTCTTGAATGACTCCACTAATACGAACATGCACACAGTATTCTTGAAAAGTGTCCCCTTGCCTCGCATTAACTTGAACCTGACTTGGCATGACTCATGTGGTTAATTTCCTTACATAACAAGAACAGTGTTGAAAGTTATTGTTTTTAAGGTGAATTCAGTGATCCATAATCAGGGACTTTGTTGTACCATGCTGTTAGTTTGGTTTGGGGCAAGGTTGTGTGGCTTCAATGCTTTTGTTAAAAGTTAAGTTACATTGTAGCCCGAATAGAGTTTCACTACAACACTGTGACACTGTGGGTGTCATGCAGATTTTTATTTTAAAGGGGACCTATTATGCAAAAATCACTTTTATATTGTTTTTTTTAAACATAATTATGCGTCCATAGTGTCACCCTGTTGTGGTAAAAATCCATCCATGTTTGTTATTTTCCCCATAAATCTGAAACAGGAATGTTCTCCAATGTGATGTCACGTTGGAACAGGCCCCGCCCACGACTGGTGACGGAATCTGCGGAATCTATTAGCTTAGCTCCTCCCCCTGAGTGAGCTGTACACATTCCGTTTATCTCGCCTAGAGCAGTCAAAGGGATAGTTCACAAAACAATTAAAATGTCTGTCATTAATTACTCACCCTCATGTTGTTCCAAACCTGTAAGACTATCGTACATCCTCAGAACACAAATAAAGATATTTTTGATGAAATCTGGGAGCTTTCTGGCCCTCCATTGACAGCTGTATATTATGCTGCTGTCACTTTAATACACAGATCTAATATATACATGCAATTTCTTTCCCTGCTGTTTACGTTCACAGACATAACCGACTGTGTTTATGTGAACTTTGTGTGTTTTTATATAACCTTGTTTGTATTTGACAGTTTAAGCACAATAAGATCTGAAAGAGAACTTAGTTTAATACTCACGGGACACGCCGTCTGACATCCAGCTTTCTGTGCGCGTGCTTCGGATGTGCGCTCAGAAAATCATATTTCTGAAGTTTAAACTGATATGGCTTTAAAATGCATGCAAATTAAAATAAACTTTAATAGTGAAGAAAAACTGCAATGTCACGTGAGCATGACCATGATAGATGATAATCAAAAGCAAACAGATGTTTTGTTAGTTTTTGGGAGAGTATCTGAGGCACGAGCTGTAAAGGCACAGCATTATTTTGGATAAGGGGTGGGGAGCAGCAACTCATTTGCATTTAAAGATACAAATGCACAAAAACAGGATGTTTTGGGGACACCTAAGACTTATATTTCATGCTTTAAAAATGAGCATCATAGGTCCCCTTTAATAGTGTACCAGTCCTGGTCCTAATTAAAAATGAATAAATTATCAAAACAGTTCAAGAAACAAGAAGTTAATACTGAGTTCTGCCTTTTTAGGCACAATATTGACAGTTTTTAGCCTGGCAAGCCAGACCTACATCAAAATGTTAGGTCTGGCAACTCACCATAGACACGGCTCAATCCGAGGGGCGGGATAAACGGCTGTCTTTCAAATTCCCTCTGCACGCAATAGGACAGCGCTTCAACCAACCAGAGCGTTTTCCCAACAGCGGAGCTAGTTGATAGATTCAACTTTTGCCATATCTGGCCGGCAAAACTACGAACACATCTTCCTTTTTTAAAGAATGACTTAAGTGCCGTTCTATGCTCTTTTCTCAAAGAAAAACCTAACTCCAAGTCCTCCAGAGCCGCGGACAAAGCCGACTCGAAAGACTGTTCTCCAGCAGCAGCTGCCATTCTTTGTTTTCAAGTAGCAGGACCGTCGCAACTCTGCCGTCATTATGTTAAGCCCGCCCCGCCTACTCTATACATGATGTGATTGGCCTGACCCAATTTAGGTTTTTGCAGCTTGAAAGTCAATGGAGAGTTGCTAGACTACCCTGGCTGCAAAATACATTTTGCTGCCGCTAGGGTGCGTCTAGATTTCTAGGCTAGACAGTTTTTGCTCTGCCAATAAATATAATTTCAAACAAAGTCACCTAACGCCTAGCAAATCAGTGTTTTTGAACAAATCGGTTGAATGAACGATTCACTGACTCACTTAATAATAAAAGGTGTGTTCGTCATGAAGCGGCACTGCACAGATCATTCGATGTATGACATCGCTCTCGCAGAACTTTGATGTCATACACCGGTCGGCAAAACTCGAACACACCTAAAGACTAGTCACTAGTTTCATTTGTGACTGAATTAATGATTTAAACAAATCATCTGAGTAAGTGACTCACTCATAAAAGCAGTCACGTGTCGCCACCTACTGGCATATTGATGTAACCTGCAGAAAGCAGGTTGGATGATTTATATTAAATATTATTTGTAGTAATAATGTATAAATAATGTATATTTTCTAAACCTGGATAGTTTCTTTTTTTTATTATTTAAAACATTTTACTTAAATATTTATTAATAACATTGATCTAATAAAACATGGCTGTTGACAACTCTAGGGTCGAAATAAAACGCAGTCAAATAAACGCAGCAATTTGTGTTTGAGCAAAACTGGGAGCCAAACAGTTCTTTAGCCACATAGCAAGAATGTAATTCATTTCTTTGAGAACTTCAATTATAGTGTCTATTACAGAATACAAAGCCCTATCATAAAGGAAGGAACATATACTTAATTAGCCAGCTAATTGTGCTGATAATTCTGCTCTTTATGTTTGACTTCTTCCCCTACAAATGCCATGAAATATTAACCGATTAACAGAGCATGATTGCATATCCTGGATTGGCCAACTTTCATAAATGGCTTTTTGCTGAACTGTTTACTCTTGATAAAGATCTTCTCCGTTTCCTCTAAATTGATTACAGAGCACATGGTTGTGGGATGCAGAAGCTTTCTGATAGCTACTCAGCTGATTGCTGTTTAATGAATCTGTCTCTGATTGGAAGGGGACAGTTTTGAATTAATGGGTGTAATGGGACTGACTGGCCCATTTATTTAACTAATGTTGATGGAGCTACGGAAGGATATGCTATCGTCGGTCACCATAACCTAAACAGCATTTTAGCTTGAATAATTATTTTTTTCTTGCTTATAAAGTGGACTTGTAATCAAAAACTTCAGACTTAAAAAAATAAATAAAAGTATTTGATACACCATGCTCTGATTCTATATCAACAACTTATAATTTTCACAAGCTTAATTACTGTATACAAATGTACAAGTCACAGTAACAGTTCCCAGTTTGTTTGAATTGGACATAAACAAAAAAATAATTTGCGGTCACTTGAATTCAGTACTTACTGACAAATTGGGTCCTATTTTAAAATCTCTGGCAAAATGTCTGTTTTAGTTAATGTACTAGCATAGCATACAGATACCCTAATAGGAGATTAGCCTGATATCTTAGCTACACATTCACAATAATCATTACCAATAATCTATAATTACTTGTTAAATAAAGTAAATGTCCAAATATTTAAGTTATAAAAAGAATGTTGTAATGAATTATTTATTAGTTTACATATTTTAAATGTATATAATTTGTGTGTACTTGGCATAACTATTAACTGATTGAGACCTGATTTCGAGGTCTTAATGATTCAGGGAATCAGAGAGAGGTTGGAAAATGATGTAAAACTAAGTTCCTGCAACCACAAGGGCATGCTGGAAACGCATAGATGCTATTATAGTCAGCTGCCATAAGGTCATCTGCATCATCTTAGAAGTTATTATTATATTTCTATCCTTATTTTTCACTCATGTGTATGAGATTATTGCATTTTAAACATTCTACCCCCATAGCCGGCTGTTGCTTGGTCGTAGCCCCCTGTGACCCTGCAATCCCTTCAGCGCAGAGTATTCAGCATCCCTGATTGGATTTGGCTAACATCCGGAGAGCAATGGAATGCTCCAGATTTATGAAGCTTAATGACAGATGACAGCGAGACAGAATAGGCTGTTGCTATTCTCGTTTCTCCCGCTCTCCCCTCTCGCCTGGACGCGGACTGCTGTCGAGTGCCCCCTCTTTGCTGATTGATCAAGGGAGGTCAAATTGTTGCAAAGGAGCATCAGCACCGTGCCGTTGCCTTCAGCCGTGATTCGCAGCGCTGTCAAAATGTTTGATTGTGTTTGGCACCTCTGGAAGAGGCACTTCTTGTGCATCTGAGCCGCTGAATCAATTTAGTAGGCTGTGATTATATTAACCCGAAAGGCCCAGGTGATGCATAGGATCTATTTAAAGACGTATGGCGTTATTAGCTCCCTAAGAATAGGAAAGCAATCTTACAGATTTTACTAAATCAGGCAGTCTGGAGCCCACGCGGAGAGCTGATGCATGTGGAATGACTCTTCTGTCAAGTCTAAAACCAACTGTCTTCCTTTCTAATCACGTTGTTTGGACAGCCAGACTTTCAAACTTTAAGCTAAAGAAACTTTTTTTTTTTTTCTTTCAGGGAAGACTTTGTCAAGCAGCATTCAAAGACAAATTGTCATTTACTAGTTAAAGGTTGTATCAGCGATTTCAGGCCCAAACATAAATGATCACATTCATCTAATCTTTCCTAACGATCCGCTAGCTGCCCGCCCCATAAGCATGCTGTCAAAAAACCGTCATAGGCAGCCGTGCACGAGCGCAAAACCTCACAACACCCGCCCCTGTCGGTGATTGGTTGGAACACTATTTATTTTGGTTTTGAGTGTTGGTGAGCGCAGTTGTTTTTGTGTGCAGATCTCAGAGCCTAGGCTGCCTAGAGAGACGCGTTTTTTTGACAGCATGCTTATGGGGCGGGCAGCTAGCGGATCGTTAGGAAAGATTAGATGAATGTGATCATTTATGTTTAGGCCTGAAATCGCTGATACAACCTTTAAAGTGAAAGCCTAGCCAAAAATAAAAAAAAATCAATTACTCACTCTCATCTTGTTCCTAACATGTTTGACTTTCTCTCTTTTGCGGAAGAAGATATTTTGAAGACTGTTGGTAACCAAACAGTTTTGGTTCCCATTGACTTACCATTTTTGTCCATATGAAGTCAGTGGGAACAGAAACAGGTTTCTGTTACTTGGTTACCTACATTCTTCGAAATATCTTTTTTTGTGACATAGTGAGAAGTAAATGATGATAAAATAAACAAATTTGGATGAACTATCCCTTTAACATTATTTGACATTTGTCTTCTCATTGTGTACTACATACTAAGAGCTGTTTTATAGTTTTAATATTGCGGTGGCATTTACTGATAGAATTACCCACGTCAGCCAGCGGTACGTCATGGCTATCCGTCATAGACTTTTCCTGCGTCTCTCCCTTGAGCTCACCCTGCATCAATACAATCTCCACTTTGGAAATGTCACACACGTAAACCTAGACATGATTCACATAGTGTCTCACTTATGAGCTGCCACTTGAGTTGTTAGCATGGCAAACATGGAGAAATGTTCTCTGCGACAGGGGAGTGATTACCAAGCATGCAGAAAGACAGAGTGAGATTTATCCTTCAGATATGCTGTTTTCAGTGCATGTAGTGTTCAAATTACAAGAGGTGTGTGTGATAAAGGCCCCCAGTTTGAGCCATATTCTTTGCTGTTACCACTAAAACAACATTTCACTCTATTTAACAATTGATTTATTTTATAATGGTTTTTTGTTCATTATATATAAATATACACATAATATACAAAATATGCATTTAATGGCATAAAAGAAATTTTAAAATCAGCAATAAAACCTACAATTAATATAGCTGCTCAATGTATTCTCCGCCATTGTAATGAAAGTCATACAGGTTTGGAACGGCATGAGGTTGAGTAAATGATGACAGAATGTTAGTTTTTGGGTGAACTAACCATTTAAATAAATGTATTTAAATTAAATATTACAGAATTTAAATTAAATGAAAGGGATAGTTTACCCCAAAATAAATATTCTGTCATCATTTACATACACAAAGAAATCTTCACACATTACTCCGATTTTACGCAGACTTCATTGGCTACCCGTTCGCTTTCGTATTCAATACAAGATACTCCTTATCACATTCAAAGCACTCCATGGTCTTGCCCCCCCTATATTTCTGATCTTATCCATACCTACTCCCCAGTTTGCACAATTAGATCTTCCAATACCGGTCTGTTGACGATCCGTAGGCACAAACTATCATCGTTTGGTGGAAGGGTTTTGTGTACCGCTGCCCCAACTCTCTGGAATTCTATTCCCCAACACATCCGCGACCTTTCATCATTACACGATTTCAAAACCCACCTTAAAACATATCTTTTTGCTATTTGTTTCACTGACCCCTAACTTTATGATCTGATTTTTATGTTTATGTACCTCTATCTATTATGTTATCCATCTCAGCTTATTTGTATTGTTTCTATGTCATGTTTATTTTATTGTAAAGCGACCTTGAGTTTTCTGAAAGGCGCTATATAAAATAAACGTATTAGTATTATTATTATTAATATTACTTATACCATGGGCTGGGTGAATACTCGATTCTGATTGGCTGCAGGGTGTCCATTAAAAAGTGATAGAGGACACCTAGTAAAGGAGTTCTGGTGAAACTGACTGTTTACCGTTCGAAATTAATAAATAAATGCGCTGGCTACATCAGCTGTGAGTAACCATAGCAACAAGCAGTCAAAGTATCCGTTTACAATTTATTGTATCAAAACAAAACTGAAGGGTTCTACGAGCTGAGCGGACTATAAATATCTCCGAAACCAAGTTATTGTTTGTAAAAACTTTAGATTTCGATTGTAAAACTAATTCAAATATAAACTAATGTTTTAAAAATGTGTTATTTGGCAACAAGTGATATAAGCGGGTTAATGCCCTTCGAGGTGTCCATACGCTGATTTCACGCAGCCGTTATTTTGAAATCGAAAGCGAGGCTCCGGTGGGAAGAAAACCGGAAGTGTCGCCTTTAATCACAGGAGAGTCGTGAATGCAATGGCGTATTGTTGTGTTTAATGATGTTGTGTCAATTCTAAAACTGTACATACATTTCTTTTATACTTTAGACTATATACAGTGAAATTCATTTATAAATAAAATATTTTTTTTATATAATTCAGAAAGTAAAAAAATAAGCAGGAATGAACTATATACATATCCTATATTGATTATTAACATCCAATAGTGTAAATCGCGGCAGCAGCTTCAGGTTGGTAGTCCAAAGGCATTGTTGTTTATCTTTACTTCCGGGGTTTTTCCCACCGGAGCCTCACTTTCGATTTCAAAATGGCGGCTGCGTGAAATCAGCGTATGGGGGTGGTGTGGCGCAATGGATAAGACACATGCCTTTGGTGTGAGAGACCCGGGTTCGAATCCACTGTGAGCCACCAATGTGTCCCTGAGCAAGACACTTAACCCCTAGTTGCTCCAGAGGCGTGCGACCTCTGACATATATAGCAATTGTAAGTCGCTTTGGATAAAAGCGTCAGCTAAATGAATAAATGTAAATGTAATGTAAATGTATTGTCAGGTATTAATGGACTTCGGCGGAGGCAACCGTCCTCCGCTGGGCGTCGGACGGTTCACGCCTCGCCGTCGTCCATTAATACCTGACAATGGACACCTCGTTGGGCATTAACCCTTACATAATTTGTCATTATGACATTTCAAACCCTTAAGACTTTGGTTAATCATGGTTAAACACAAATTAAGGTATTTTAATTACACCTTAGAGGTTTCTGTCCCTCCATTGAAAGTCCAGGTAACCAAAATGTAGAAGAACAATATTTTTTAACGATTATCAGTCAGAATGGTATTCTACATCATGTTTGTTACCTCTGTCACCTCTGTCCTGCTTAGCTGGTGAAACTTAATATTTCAACAATATTATTGATTTGACTGCACTGACACTGGATGAGAACTGAACTGAGCTGAACGATGACATTACTGTTTTCAGCAGAACTGCTTTATAGATGAAAATTAACTAATTTAATAATTGATGATCTTTACAACGGAGATGAATCAACACTGAACTGACTTCAGCTGAATAATTACACTATTTTCTTTTAGAACTGCTGTACAGCCGAAATGACTTCTGTTTGCATCATTTAATCATTTTCCTGTTATCAATCCATAACGAAGTTCATCGATAAGGGAAGGAGCTGGCGGGAACCAGAGAACATTCAACGTTAACTTTAATCCAAAAATAAACACAAAACAAGATGAAAGTAAAGCATATAACCATAATAAAAAATAAAACATAACATAAAATCCAGGCCTGGTCCTCTCTCATCCTTCACTGTCATCACTCCGGCTTTAATCATTCCGGCTCCATGGGACTCACGTCAGGTGTGGTGCGCAGGTGACGCTCATCATCACTTGGGCCACCAGCCACGCTCCGTTCCCACGGCTCTCGGCCCCACCCTGGTTGCAACACACTATAAAGATGCTTTGAAACAATCTGTATTTTATAAAGCGCTAAATAAATAAAGGTGACTTGACTTGACTTACCTCAATTAAAGTTCAGGAATTCAGTTGTAATTTGAAAGGTAATTCTGAATTCAGTTCTGAATAGCAAATGACCCATCATGGTTGAGGCACCAACACGCCAGCATCCTACTGGGACCAAAGACAGAAAAACTGAGTTTAAATGTACAGAATGACCTGAAATATGTACAGAAATGGACTCTTCGTTGTACAGTTTCCTATATGATGTCACTACAAAACCCTGACAAAAGACAGAGGAATCTAGAAGAGTTTAGAGAAGCTCTAGTTTCATTGGGGTTATGTAATCGAGCTTGCTGGTCATGAGTTCTGCTTTATATGGTCATATCAGTTTTAAGTGGAGTTACAAGTATGGCCTTTTGTTCTGCATGGATTCCTTTCCTCAGGCCGAAGTACTATGGCTGTTCCAGTGTGTGTGTGCTTGACTACTAACCCCAACCTCTTGCTTGAAAGGCTAAAGTTCACCAAACGGATGAAACCATAGCCCAGTAATGTGACACTGCAGAAATATCAGACGTCTGCTCTCTTCAATGACGTTTATAGAGTGCAGGGACACAGAAAAAAAACGGCTAATGCTATCCTCAAGTGAGCTATTAACATTCCAGTGTCACTCTTTTATTGTGCTGGCTAGCACTGATACGTGATGCTATGGTTCTTGTTTTGCAAACTGTCAAGGTTAAATACATGAATGGGGATCTATTAGCATTAATGTTGCTCATCCATGCGGAACTGTGCATGACGTGTGCATGACCTCTCTGCTGTACCTGTTCTCAGTGCTGTGCTCAATGTTTTTGCCAGGGGGGTTTAATACCTCCCACTCACTAGTCACTACTCATGCTTATGTCATCATAGTGCTCTCTCTCCCTGCATTCTCCTGATCAGCCCCATTACATAACGCTTGTCATGCCTCTCATCCGCCGGCCATCTCTTATAGCATTTTCTAAGTGTTAACGACACTTCATAACAATCCTGTGTCCATGGATTACGGTAACTCTTTTCCAAAAACTAGCGTGTTGCTTACCTAGACAACACATTAGGCATCACACACAAAGGCTGCTGGCAACATAATCATGATGCCTTCTAAGATACATTACTTTGGCAGCAATGAAGGTAATACTAGAATGCATTGCGTTGAGCTGAGTGAAAATTTGAATTCAAGATGGTAAACAAGGCCGATTAAAAATTAGGCACGATAAACAAGGCACGATTAATTATATTTGAATAGTATTTATTATGTTACATTATTTCATTCAATACTGAAAAGGACTGAAAAATCTGTTGAATAAATAAAATTCACTATGCTTACACTACTGTTCAAAAGTTTGGGATGGGTAAGATTTTTAAATGTTTTTGAAAATGTTTTTTTTGAAAGTCTTTTACGCTCACAAAGGCTGCATTCATTTTATCAAAAATACAGTAATAACTCTTTTTCTCTTTTAATATATAATTTTTATTTATTTATTCCTGTGACGGCAAAGCTGAGTTTTTAGCAGCCATTAGCACTTCAGAAATCATTCTAATATGCTGATTTGCTGCTTGCTTCAGACACTTGCATGTGACATTATATTATTAACATTTTACCAAAATCAAACTCAAATGGAGTTACAAGGGTTTTGACTAGTGAATTTCGGAGAATTTGGACATATTTGTTTTGTCCGTCATTAGAACGTATGCATCTGAGTCAGTAAGTGCATCGAATTATGTTTCATCACCTTACAGGTTATGAAGTTTACTGTAGCCATATGGGCACTCAGTTTTCTTTGATAGAGGCATGTGGAGTTATGAGGTTTTAGTGGCAGTTTGAGGATCCAATGGAGTTACGAGTTTTAGTCACAAGCTCTTTTTAATACTTTTCATTGGTTAAATATTTGCAGAACCCACAGACAGACATAATGGGTGACCAATAGTAATGATTTATGAAAAAAATAAATATGGAGACATGAGGTTTCCACCCAAAAGCAACAATATATTATGTATATTGGAATGCAATGTAAGACACTTTGGATAAAAGCATCTGCCAAATGAATGAATGTAAATGTAAACACATTCACTGGCATCCATTAGCATCTTGGAATAAAAACTGCTAAAATGTTCAGTATGAGTTGTATGTATACTGTTCTAAACATAGCCAATTTTTGGCCATCTGACATTTAATTAATTTTCATATAACATGCATTACATGCCACAGCTGCCTACCATTTAACCTTTGTATGCAGGGGCAATGACGTTGCTCTCTGTTCAAGACCACAAATCAAACCCTGTTGGAAAGATAGCCAAAAAGCTCTAGGCTCTGATTTATTGTAATCAAAGGTTAGAGAGTGTCTATTAGGATGCAGCTGCTACATGGATTAGCACCACAATGAATATAAAAGTGCTCTAATAGACTAGAGAATGTTGGTGCCGTCATAGTTTCATCCTTAGAGATGAGTAACACCTTAAATTCACATGGCCATGAGCACAATATCCCTGCTTTAAAACTTTAAAGCTGACAAATCATGGACTTTTCCCCACGTATATATATGAGTTCAGTGTACTGTATGTATGACAAGGCTTAAGCCTTTAAAAGGTCAGCCAGTGGTTATTGACATAAAAATCCTCCCCAAAAACAGCCTATTTAATGCTAAAGGTCAGACAGTGTGGAAATTTACTTTGCACTAATTATTTTAATTTTAATGTACTTATTTTAGCTTCACCGAAGTCACCGAAATCTCTACACTAAATGAAGCAAGGGTGTATAGTTACAATCAAGATATTTTAATGGCATACATTATTTTCACTGAAAAAATATTTAAATATGTAATTTAGATTATCAAAGATGAGTTTTAGGCTAGTGGCAACCTTCCGTTCTCTCTCTTGAATCCAACTCGGAAGTGACTTAAATTGCAATTCATCGACTGGCCACTAGAGACAGGCTCCAAAAGAGAGTCAATCCCATATACCCCTGTTAATATGCCCGACTTTACAATAGAAAAAAATATGTTTACAGCCTGGTACAAAAAGTGGTTTTGGTCTATATAGCTAATTTTGCCCTTCATGACAACTGTGAGGGGGGTGGATTTTTTTCTAACTCATCCGTTTAAATTATATTAAGTTCTGCATAATTAAGGGCGTGGCCACTTGAGTGACAGGTTGATTGCGCTGCTGTCACTACTAGCCGTTTGTCTCCTGTCTGTTATCGTCACGTCGCCTCAGCTAATCCCCCCTCTTTGCACATTTTTGGTTATCCGGGAGTGACGCGCGACCAAGATGGCGACAGACGGCTCCGCCCACTTTGGGCTCTTCAGAAAACTATGGGTGATGGGTTTATACAGGTCTATGGTTTTAGATGAAAAAATTATTGACTGCAGGGAGACTTTAAATCAAAAGTTTTCATCCTAGTTTTAGTATTAATATAACCTTGCAAGAATCCTTGAAAAACATTTTAACTTGACAAACTGTTGCTTGGATGTTTCCTCATCGTTGTGAAGTGTTAAAGTGTATTACTGTGAGACCGCTACAGAGGGAAGATCTGAGGATGTTTTTTTGCGAGCTATAATGCTGGTAAAATATGAATGTCCTCCTAAAGTATGCACGGTGAGTCAGGGTGAGGTTTTACTGCACCGAGCGCTGGAAATAGCTCACTCAATCCACATTACTCACAGCAAGGCTCTTTTTAAGAATCCTGCGCAGAGATTAGTGCCATTGTGACTTCCAACCCTGACAATTTCCACACATATTATCAAAGTGTGTGCTATGAGTAATGACTGTAGAACTGGGACAGGACCCATTCGTTCCAATAATTCTCTTTTAAGATATAGGCTAAATTTATGCACAGTCAATGTTAACAGATATATTTATAGCAAATTAATGGCACATACATTTGCTCACAAGACAAAATGACTTTCAGTTTTTTTTTATAACTTTTTATGACTTTCTATAATGTCTTAAAGGTGTTTTTCATGTTATAAAGGGACAATTCAACCAAAAATAAAAATGTATAATTAATAATAATTTGTTATATTTATATAGCGCTTTTTCTTGGTTCTAAAAGCACTTTACATATGGAAGGGGGGAATCTCCTCAACCACCACCAGTGTGAAGCATCCACCTGGATGATGCAACGGCAGCCATATTGCACTAGAAAGCAGATTGATGCAGTCAATCAGTGTATTATATGGGGATGATTAGGAGGCCTTGATGATGGACAAAGGCCTGTGGGCAAATATGGCCAGGATGCCAGAGTTACACCCCTACTCTTTTTTGAAGGACATCCTGGGATTATTTATGATCGCAGATATTCAGGACTTAGGTTTAACGCCTCATCCAAAGGATGGGCTTTTTGATAGTATAGTGTGCACACTCCCCATCACTATAATGGGATATTGGGACCCACACAAATCACAGGATGAGTAAAGGCAGTTGCATATTAATAGTACATTGCAATTGCTTATGAATAGTAGCAAAGAATACATATGGACATCATGATGGACATCATCTTCTAATCACTGAGCTATTTCTCTGTAAGCAGGGACTGGCTCTAACACCAGCCCACCCCCGCCACTGTCACATGACCACTTACAAAACAGGGGTTTTACTCCACTGATTCTAAGAAAAGCCTCAGTAAAGCTTTTTAACATATTACAGTGTCATATTTTGTTGTGTGTTTTTTCTACAATGACATATAACAGGCACAGATTTAAAACTGATGTGATGATATACTCTAACGTAATACTTTTTACACTTCACCCAGTAGTAATTCACCAAAAATGTGGGGATTTTCAGGGACTCTTTCTGCAGGTTACATCATTAAACCAGTCTTTAGTCGTTCATTTATATGAATCATTCAAAAACAGTTCCTTTAGTCACTTATAATGCATGACACATTGATTCATTCTGATTTGTTCAAAAACACTGATTCATTCAGGAACGAAACAAGCGTCACAACGAGTGAGTCTTTGAATCATAAAGTCAACCTATTTGTTCAAAAACAATCATTCATTGGAACTAAATAACAGACTGCTTTTATGAATGCTTGATTGAGTACAACACCTACTGTACTCTGTGTTGCTCAAACACGCTCAATGGTTTATCGATTGTGGATTTGTTTGGAGATATTTACGAGCAAAATTAGATTGTCAACATTGTTACAAGTTACTGTATACTTAGGACTGTTAAAAGCAACATCACACTCGCAATCGTATTCTGAACTAGTACAAAGATCTTCAATATATAATATAAAAACCCAAGATTCTTTGGAGCACCTTTTATTAATAATTGAATATAATTTAGAGCTCTTGCCATTCTTTTGGGAACTGTATATTTCCCAGAGCTTCTATCGACTGTTGTTTACACAACTGTCTCAGTGAGCCAGAGGTGAAAATGAATTCGTTTTTCTTTAGTCTGGGACCTGCGCCACATTGTTCATGACTTTGTCATTTTTCAAAATAACATTTTGATTTCTCTAAAGACTTTTGTAATCTCGGCTCTTACACAGAAATAAGAATAAACAAACAAACAACGGTTTCCTATTCATCTAGCCTAGCGTTAAGATCAACATTTCCAATATGATGCTTAATTACACATCACCTAATGACTTATTTGCTTTTTCATAGTTTTCCTCTTGCTTTTGTCGTCACATAACAAGGCCACATGGGAGGAATGTAATATTAGATTCAATCTTGCCTTGCCTTTATTTACCTGTCAGAAAGATGTGCAATTTATTTATCTGCTGTTTTCAGCAGACATTTCTGAACAAACTTCTTCGCCTATCAGATAAATAAAGAATAAAACAGTGCGTAAATGTCATCAAACAGAGCCTATTAATGCTAGCAGATTACAAGCATGTCTTTAGTTAAGACATGGTATTTAGTGTTTGCGGGAAGGAGATTAAATGAGATCCAGCCTGTTTCCTTGCCGAATTACAAATTAATCAAATTAAGAAATAATATTTCAATTCCCCTGATGCATCTGCGCAGTGAATTGTTTGTAAAGATATTTATCATCCTAAAACAACTATTTCATTTTTCCCTTTTCATGTGAGACCAGGGAGTTTATCTGCAGCAGTTGTTCATTTTCAGCTGTTATCTACGCTGTAGTGTTGCTGTTGGCCAATATTGTCTGGTTTACTTGTCAGATCTCTGGATCTTAGCTTTGCTGTTGTCAGTTGCTATAAGTGTTTAAATGCCCAGGGAGGATTTCTGCTGAATAAGAAGACGCTATATCATTTCCATCACATCTCCTGGCAAATCACCAGTGAATTTTTGCTTGTGTCACTCTTATTCCACCTTGTAAATTTGATGCAAATAGCCAGCTCAAGCCTCATTGAGATCTTTTTTAGTGCCAAGGGCATATGTGAATATCATTATTCATCCTCCAGCTCCAGGATGCTGCATTACAGCAACCTTTTCCTTTTTTTCTTCTCTTTTTTTTTTCATCTACTGCATATTAGCAACCACATAGCAACGCCCTGGCAGCCACCCAGAGCATATAGGGACGTCCCGCGTGACGTCACGCCATTTGGAGCAACCATCTTGATGGAATAGAAAATGCTAAACTGCTAAAATGCTAAAATTTCGCTCATCGCGAAATATTCCTATCATGCCCGAGTGATGCTGTGCAGTTGGATGCGATCAGATACGTGATCATACAAAAGGAATATCTTTATACCGTATCCCAAAAGAAACAAAACGGAGAAACAAGTGGTTGGCGGCAATAAACAGGCAAAACGCTTATGGTGGTGTACGGCTTCCAACTCAACACACTTTGCAGTCTTCATTTTGGATCAAATCACAGAGTTGCTGACCCATCCGGACTCGTGATACCGAAAGCCTGCTAAGCTTTTGTATGCTTTTATTACATGGCTTGGTTGAATTCCAATGTAGAATGCGGTCTGTTATGTAAGGGATAATGTATAGAGAGGCGGTCGTTATAGCGAATAACAAGCCCGAAAGGCTGAACGAGACCCCGACGCGAAGCGGAGGGGTCTTGACAGCCTGAAGGGCTTGTTATTCGCTATAACGACCGCCTCTCTATACATTATCCCGCTTATTACATGGCTACCTACAAAATAAATAAATCATTTGCCACGAAATATTGATTTAAAAAGGAGTTTATTGATTTAAAAACGATTGTATTGCTTCCGCCAAAGAAAATAGTCCGTTCCGCGTCCATAGCAACGCGCTGTTTTTCATGGCAACGGTCTGTTATACTTCGCAGCGGTCTGTTATCAAGAAATAACAGACCGCATTCTACATTGGAATTCAGCCCAGCCATGTAATAATTCTTGATAACAGACCGCTGCGAAGTATAACACACCGTTGCCATGAAAAACAGAGCGTTGCTATGGACGCGGACTATTTTCTTTGGCGGAAGCAATACAATCGTTTTTAAATCAATAAACTCCTTTTTAATTCAATAATTTGTGCCAAATTATTTATTTATTTTGTAGGTAGCCATGTAAGTAGGTAGCCTCCGCTTCGCGTCGGGGTCCCGTTCAGCCTGTCGGGGTTGTTATTCGCTATAACAACCGCCTCGCTATACATTATCCCTTACTTAATGAAGCTCCGGTGTAGCGTGATGGGAAGTTAATAAGGTAGCTGTAAATGTCACCGAACTCAATGGCAGGAAGTTTTTCTACACATTTAATGCCTGTAAAAAGAACTTGTGGTGCTTCATATGGATCTATGATTCCTAATTCCTTTATCTTCCTCTTGTATATATCTTTTTGTGACGCTAATAAGTGCGATGACATGACGTGAACTGACGGCTGCTGCGCTAATAATAGATAGTGGTGGGGGGAAAAAACGATTCTGTTAAGTATCGAGATATTTTGCGCACGCAATTATATCAATACTGTAGCGCAAAGTATTGCAATATTTAGGCTAATTATAAAATAATTATACTAATAATATATATTACCCACCCCTAATAATCATTTATATACTGTCTATGCTAATAATAGATCCATTGCCACTGAGTAGCTGACGGATGTATTCCATCAAAATGGCTGACACGCGGCTAGGGGTCACGTGACTGGGAGATCCCTATACAGGCAAATGACATAGCAACGCCACAGCAACCACCCACACCTTGTCAACCAGTCAGAACACTTAGCAATAGCATAGTCATTCCCTGGCAGCCACCCATCCCACCCAAAACAGCTTTGCAACCATTCAGAACACCTTAGCAACCACATAGCAACGCCCTGGCAGCCACCCAGAGCATATACAGGCAAACAACGTAGCAACGCCATAGCAACCACCCGCACCTTGTCAACCAGTCAGAACACTTAGCAATAGCAGTCATTCCCTGGCAGCCACCCACCCCACCCAAAACAGCTTTGGAAACCATTCAGTAAAACTTAGCAACCGCATAGAGATGCCCTGGCAACCAGTCAGAACACCCTAGTTTTACCTCTTTGTTATACAGTGGAGAGAAATGGAAAATTAGTATAGAGGGACAAGTGAAAGAGGAAAATTGATCATGTCACGCTGAAGTTGCATAGTATAACCAGTGCATCACATACAGTATCTGTGCACTTTTTCAGTAGCAGCCTGGTCGAACGCAAATGAATTAGCTTTTGCTTGTACTAGGATGTATTATATCTGTTGATAATGTACCTCTGTGGCCAGTCGGTTCGGTGGTGCAGATTGCCATGTGGTAACAGTTGGGGGATTCCTGGATAAAATCTCTTCTTCCGGGATCAGAGAAAGCTTAAGGCTTCAAATGGGAAACGAAACTCTCAAATGCCCTGTTGCAATCTGACATGTGGGTTATATGAAAACTAGCTGTTCTATTACTCAGAATCTGCATTGTAAATGAGGTGTTTACCTCAGCTGTTAAATTGTTATTTAGTTGGTTTACTGGCAGTAACCATGTATGTGAGAGATAAGGAGACAGGTCAGTCAGGGAGAGTAGTTATCTGGAAGTGAACGTGTGTGTGTGTGTGTGTGTGTGTGTGTGTATTGGCTTGGCAGGGGAAAATGTGGGCTGTTTTTTTCCTGCCTTGTTGCTTTGGAGTGGAAAGTTGATGGAAATATCCAGAGTGTGTCCCGGTTGCCCAGGGCTGCTGTGTGTGCCATAATAACCTCGACTCAGGACTCATGAGCTGTGTGTGTGTGTGTGTGTGTGTGTATCTGTCTGTCTGCCTGGGGGAGTCAGTAGTCATACCTGACGCAGGGAGCTCTCCGAGGTCCTGAACGCCTGCTTGTTTTACACACACACACACACACACACACACACACACACACACACACACACACACACACACACACACACACCCACACACACCTTTACTGAGCTATTAAATTGAGGACATACTATAGACTGTTGTCTATATATAAAGATAACTAAAAATACTCCACAAGAAATACAGTATATTACTTCATATTACTTACTAAAATAAGTGAAAAAAACCCAAAATGCACTTATTAAACAAGTCTCAATATCTTATACAGTATTGCTTCTATTAAACATATCTTGCTTCAAGTTCAATGTTTTTTTTAGATAATGTCAAATAAGACAACAAGAATCTACACGTGCTTAAACAACTGACTCCTATCTGACAGTGTTTTCTGCCTGTTGACTGTTACCCTGCCTGCACTAATCATATAAGCGATATGTAATGCAATGTATAGTTGAAACAATAGGAAATGCAGTATTTTATCCCATGTGCACAGTATTGTTGTTATCATCAGAATAAATTCAGAATAAAAAGGTCATTACATTTCTACTTTGACTCATACTGTCAGTTGCTTCAGTATCCTGGTTTGTGTTTTCTTTATAAATGAAAAGCGGTTTTGAGGTTGAATAGGGCACTATTCAAGATGTGACAGCTCTTTTTAAAGCTCATGGATATTCACTGAAAATGCTTAACAGTTTTATTCTTCTGTTGTCCTCTCTTGTGTATATAATTGCTAGTCTTTTGTGGTTTAGATAAATGCTATTTCTCTGTGGCTGCATTGCTTTTAAATTTGCACAATATATTCTTTAAATGTTAATATTGTGAAGCTTTTAGAGCTGCACGATGAATTATCAGTTTAGTCCGTCTGACAGCACTTGACGATATATAAGCCTGTATATATAATGTAGTATATAGATATTCATAATGTCTTATAATACACATTGCAACATATAGGGGAAACTCAGGATAGTTTAATAACACTCATTTTACTCCAGGAATATTTTTTAGGCTAATAAATATTTGTATTCAATTATTAATCTTTTTATATATATTTAATTTCAGGGTAATTTCCAGAAACTTTCCATGGGAAGTTATGGGAGATTTTGGAAGTATTCTAAAAAATCCTCTGATTCCAAAGTGACCAGGGGCCTCAGGTTCCAAGAAAACTGTTACCATATATTCTTAGCTACACTGCACTTATGAGTTGATAGGGCTTCTGTCCATGACTGTACAACTTCTATCAAGCTCAGCTGAGTGCTATATCAGCCTTCTTCAAAACTGTTTCCTTTCAAACTGCACTTCCTGTGACCTACACCCTGCCGCTTTCTTAGAAGCACAAGCTGCTTCTTGGGTTGCCTAAAGTGTGCTGATCCCTGACATTCACACTCACATTTAGAAGCCGTGCAGAGAAAGAGATGGGCTCAGGGACCAGGAGACCCTCAGGGGGCCTTCAGACACTGTGCCATATGCTGGCAGTGACGAGAGCTGTGCAGGCGGCCAGTGGGTGAGCAGAGC
Source organism: Squalius cephalus (assembly GCF_949319135.1). Lineage (NCBI taxonomy): Eukaryota > Metazoa > Chordata > Actinopteri > Cypriniformes > Leuciscidae > Squalius > Squalius cephalus. Next base: position 29,745,170 of record NC_137133.1, on the reverse strand, counting down.
ACAGGGGTTTCTAAGGCGAGATGATATTATTACACGCGAGGCTGTGTGTGTGTTTAGAAAATAGTATTCACAATTTCAGTCTTGTTCACTTTTTGTCCGAAAATAATCATGGTGTATAATTTTTCCTTGCTAAAATAGCTTTTAAGTAGACAACTTGTTGGATAATTTCCCTGAAAAATGTCAATGTGACACTATTGCATTGTGATCACAGCATTGCTATACTACCGTTCAAAAGTTTAGGGTCAGTTTACTTCAAATAAAATAAAAATGTATCAGCAACGATGCAATTAAATGATCAAAAGTGACACTTTTAAACTTTCTATTAATCAAAAAGAATCCTGAAAAATGATGTATTATGGTTTCCAAAAAAAATAGTAAGCAGCACAACTGTTTTCAACTGCAATAAAACAGCCTTGCCATCACAGTAATAAATTACATTTGACTATTAACTAACTATTAACTACTACTTTTGCCTCGGTAAACTCCTAATTACTGCTTATTAATAGTTAGTAAGGTAGTTAAGTATTGGGTAGGATTAAGGGATGTAGAATATGGTCATGCAGAATAAGGCATTAATATTAATATATTAATTAAGTACTAATAACAGCCAGAGCCAATATCCAAGTAATATGCAAGCAACTAGTTAATAGTGAGATTTGAACTCTAAACTGAAGTGTTACCGAAAACAGTTTTTTAAATGGTATTAAAAATTCATGGTATTAGCTTTTGGTGAGCATAAGAGACTTCTTTCAAAAACATCAAAAAATCTCCAACCCCAATTTTTTAAACTGTAGTAGCAGTGTATCTTTTTTAAGCATGTCAACCAGCCTGATACAGTGGCATTAAAGCAACCAATGGCGTGAGTTTGGGGCGGAGCTAACTGTCCAGCCGACCAATAGAAGATGGAGGGAGTGCTTGAAAAGTCATTTTTTTGCAGTTTTGCAGAAATTATACACTTCACCTTTACTTTATTTGAAATGTTGTCCAGTTCAATGGTGTCAAATAGCAAACTATATTATACTTTGCTAGTTTCTGCTGGGAAAAAAGATTTTAAGTCACTGTTCTATAGGGGCTCACTTTTTTTGCACTAAAATGTTATACAACAACATTAGATTTCTTAGACGCAGCACTAGATGGCAGACTTGTTTGAAATGAGGCTGACTTTTTTTTTTCTCTCAGATTACTTTGTAGTCTCTTTGTTGTCCATTCCTTATGGATTTATACATTATTATACATTCCGTTCTTAAATGGATGTCTAGACAATAATATATATCTGGAAGCAAAGATATGAAGCTTTGTCCCTCAGGTACCATGACTTATCGGAAAGATTACTGGATAAAACAAGTAATATTTGGTGGAAAAATAAAAGCCTGCTCTTCTAAACTTGACAACAAGAAGAAATATCACACTCCTGTGAGGTGAACATGGACCTCTTTTTTACAGCGCTAGTACAGAATAGTCTCTTACTCCCTTGGGAAAGTATGCTTGCAATGTTCTGTATTGTTGAACATTTGGACATGCTATAATGTTTCACTGAACTACATTGGCAAGGCCTTCCTTCTGTTAAACAAAATATCTCTGTCTTGATTGAGTTCTTAAAGGGATAGTTCATCCAAAAATAGGGTGGAATTGAGAACCGATTCTCATTCAGATATGGTTCTATTTCTTTCTTTCTATTTAATTTTTTTTTAAAAGAAGCTTAATAAGATACTTTGACAGTGTTTGACAGCAAAAGAAATGTAGTCTGAATAAAAAAAAGATGAGAGAGAAAGACTGGATGCTAAGAAATAAAATAAATAGGCCTACAATATAGCCAACATTATTACGATGAACTGGATGGTGTTCAAAAAAAAAAAAAATCCATCTCAAATAGAACAGTTATTGGTCTGAATTTGCCTAATGACTCTCACTAATTTACTTAAAGTGTCATGCAGCTAACAGGGAATGTTCTCAGAACTTTAGCTATGAAAAAAACGTTCTTCAAATAATGTGAATAGAATGTTCATTCAAAGTTATCTGGTCTTTAATAATGTTCTCAAAACATTAGCACAAAAGCATTTATACATTGTTCATGGAATGTTTTAGTTGTACGTTCATTTAACGTTTTTTAAACGTTACTACTTGTTTGAGAATGTTCAGAGAACATTCAAGATTAACACTCCCATGTGTTAGCAGAATGATAGAATGGAATGTTCCTTTAATGTTCATTTAACCAAGAAAAACGTTTTTTAAAGGGGTCATATAATGCCATTTTTGTACAAGCTAATATGATTCTTTAGGGTCTAAATTAAAAGTCTGTAATATACTTTAATTAAAAATTCTCATTAGTATTGTAAGAAAACACTCATTTCACCTGGTCAAAAACAGCTCTGTTTTCAGCACGCCGTTTGAGTGCATGCGTCTTTAAATGATAATGAGCTTTGCTCACCCCGCCCCTCTGTTCTGTGCGTACACCGTTTGTAATAATAACACAATAACCATAACGCGTTGTTCATTATAAACCTGGGATTATGAATTATATTAGCCAGCAGCCATGTCACCCTGTAGCCCAAGACTGGTTGCCCACTGAAGCTAAGCAGGGCTGAGCCTGGTTAGTACCTGGATGGGAGACCTCCTGAGAAAACCAGGTTGCTGCTGGAAGAGGTGTTAGTGAGGCCAGCAGGGGGTGCTCACCCTGTGGTCTGTGTGGGTCCTAATGCCCCAGTATATTGACGGGGACACTATACTGTCAAAGGGCACCGTCCTTCAGATGAGACGTAAAACCGAGGTCTTGACTCTCTGTGGTCATTAAAAATCCCAGGATGTCTTTCGAAAGAGTAGGGGTGTAACCCCGACATCCTGGCCAAATTTGCCCCTTGGCCTCTGTCCATCATGGCCTCCTAATCATCCCATACTGATTGGCTTCATTGCTCTGTCTCCTCTCCACCAGTAAGCTGGTGTGTGGTGGGCGTTCTAGCGCAATATGGCTGCCGTCGCATCATCCAGGTGGATGCTGCACATTGGTGGTGGTTGAGGAGATTCCCCCCTTCTATGTAAAGCGCTTTGAGTGCAGAGAAAAGCGCTGTATAAAATGTAATGAATTAAAAATGTAATGAATTATATTGAGAACGTCATACATAGAAAACATGCCGTAATGTACCCTGAGTGTAAACCTTAGCTGCATTCATCGTGAAGCGTGCTAGCGATTTGCAAAGATTAATATAAATATTAATATAAAGGTTAATAAACCGGCGCTGACAAAAAGGCACTATCGTGTTGGGAATTCTTCATTTCTAACAGTTACACTCACTTCTTCTGGAGGTGCAGCAGGAACACGAATAGTCGGTACCAATCCTTTTTTCAGGAGCAGCTTCTTAGTAAAACCAGCTTTATACTGACCCTCGTTTATAAAGCAGTCTGGTGTGTGAAATGATTCACGCAAACATGAAAGCATTGACGTTGATCGTGGGGAATATTCCCTTCGAAAACAAACTCAGCCACTGCGTCTTCAGCGGTTCGGATTTAGGAATATCAAAATGACTGCTGTGTTCCTTATTACACCCAAGAACAGAACACCACAATCGCTTAGACGCCATTCTGCTCATAGACAGTGCTCCATGCACTATGATTGACAGCTCGCTCACGAGCGAGGGTGGGTCTGTGTTGAAACGCTGCTGTCAATCAACAATCGTGGGAGGGGCGTCGATTTTGTGACGTCACAAAATCGAACGGCTTGATTTGAGACGGGGGAAAACATATAAGAAGATTTAAAAAAAAAACACTGGATGGATTTTTATCATTTTATGATGGTTGTGTACAGGCACAGCCAACACACAAAAGTGCATGTACCATTATATGACCACTTTAAAACATTTAAAAAACTGAATGTTTCAAACATTCAGAAAACATTCAGAAATAGCCCAAAAATAAAAATTGTCAAAACTGACCCTCAAGTTGTTGTTGTTTTTTAGTATGTAAAAATAACACACACAAAAAAAATCAACTCCTATCAACTCCTATTGGGGCCTATCAACTCTTTGGTTACTGATATTATTCAAAATATCTTCTTTTGTGTACAGCAAAAGAAAGAAATTCATACAGGTTTGGAACAACTTGAGGATGACAGAATTTTCCTTTAACCATTCCTTTAATGGGAATGATAGCAAAACGTTCTAAGAACATATATTTTTGGAAACTGGGATATGCTATTTAGTTGTTTTGTTTTGGCTTTTTTAGACCAAAGTAATAAGTTGGCCTTTTCTAGAAGACGGTACAACTTGAGATTTCAGTTGGGGAATTTACCGGACTAATAAGGTGATTTCAATAGTGAAATGGACAACTGCATCTTATAGTTTCTGCTGTCTGAAAATTCATTTTTAGCTTGTTTTCCCTGTTCACTGCAATGAAGGCCTCTCGGCCTCTGCTGCATTTATTCAAAACGAGTGTTGTTTCTCTTCACTTGAATTGCATATTTACAATATACCACAATAACCCATGAAAGTGCACTTTTAACAGGATGGAGAGAGGGCATCGTTACGTAACCCCTTCTCGCGCTCATTCCACAAGACTCTTTCCTCTCTGTAATTGGCAAATTCATGGCAAACAGACCCAGATAGCAGAGGTTAATTGTGTTTTAAGAATGGGCACGATGACAAATTATAAATCGGCGTCTTTGTGACCCTTGTGTATTGGAGCCCGTCTCTCTTTAGTAATCTCCTCTCGCACACGCGCTCATCAGAAAGCTCTCAAGACGAGCAGGCAATCATACATGCCAAGACGCACTTCACACATACATATTTATTCTGATCCAAGCTGTCATGCGTTTTCTCTATGGTTTATATAGTAAATAGGTAGAGTTCTGAGCAGGTGTGTTTGTCATTCTCAGGTGGTTTATGCATTCATTCCTTTAGGTTAAGCAGCTCGAACAGCCCTGGAGCCAAAGTCATCAGGCTGTCAGCTTCAAATGCAATTGAACAAGTCAAATGGAACTGAAAACATCTTTTGCAGAATTGGCAATAGTGTGTGATAATGTGCAATGCATATGAAGTGGAGATTCAGGAGCATAGTTGACCGTTATTTAAAAAACTTTCTGTATAAATAACCATATGTAGAATAATTGGCTATTGTTAACTGCAGGTGGCAAGATCTCAAACAAGAGTTTTTATATAAATAACACACATGAGAGCAGAACCATCATGCCCTTTCAAACTGTGTGTTTATACCTTTGACTAAATTCTGATTTCTTCCACAGCCTTTTAGACAAACACTTTTCACCTACAATATTTAGTTTTTAGGTATCACGCTCCCTGCCGTTCACAAACAATAACGCCATCAAAATCCATCAATAAAGCCTTGACAAATGTGACTGTATTGTATTTCCTGGCATCCAGAGTTATTTTGTTAAAATGACCAATATGTGCTGTCTGCAAGCTAGACTCGAAGTCACCACAAAACATTTGATATCGACAGCGCTGTGGCGTACTGCTTTGTCCTTCCTGAGTTTTGCTGAAAATAAATGGTTGCTTATTAGTCAAACAGAACAAATGTGCAGATGAAGTCATATTAAACATAGCAAACTTCACAAATAAAAGTGCACTTGAATTCACATTATTTGCATCCTTTTCACCTCCAATCCAGTTTAACTAAGCACTATCTACACAAATTAAGTTAATGTCTTTCTTTTGAGTGCAAACCTTCCACAGTACAATAAACACCCTTGTTCACTTCAAACAGGTAAATTATTTGGTTTTACATTCTTAGTCAATCCATGTTTATCCCAGAACATCTCACCTTTCTAAGTCTAAATATACTCCTCTAATCCACTGATAACACAATCAATCAGATTTGTTAATACCAGTTATGTCGGTCCAAGTCTTCTGGTATTACAGGTATCTAAATATAACTCAGTCGACTGGAATGAAATGGAAGAACTTTTTCAAACACTAACACGGCAGAGAGCCTGAGGTTGAGGGGTTTAGGATTAACTTCTGATAATGACGTATGGGCTTTGCTAATCTCTATCTGTGTACGGAGACACAGCATGTTCAGATCCCAGATCGCAGCTGTGACTTTATTATGATGCAGCGTGAAGGTCTTGAGCAGCTGCTAGCACTGGGCCATACCGACCTTTGACATCCTTTGGGATGGTGTGATTTTGTCTTGGCCCCAAATCATAATGGTTAAATTCATATGAGGTCATATTTGCCTTTTTTCCATACATCACAATTTCTCCAAACGTTTCATGTTTAACTATGAGATCGACATGGAGACCATTCTATTTTCCCAGAAAGCTATTCCTCAGTCTAGGTCTCAGAATTGGAACTGGTTTATTTGACAGTGCCCAATGCTCATTTTCTCTTTAAATAAGCAGAAGTGATGAGTTGTCTCCATGCAGTTAAAATAGCTCTGATGAGATTGAATTCTCCATCACGGGCCCAGACAAATAAACATATGACTGCCAGATCTTCCTTTTCATTTCGATGCAAATGCAACAAGTGCATTCGGTTTCCACTGGCGTCAAAGGGGACCTAGTATAGCTGACAGAAACTTGGCTGAACTGGATGTTTAGTGAGGTGATGACAGAAGTGAAATCGATTTTCAGACTATCGTTGATAATAAATTCTGTTTTTATATTATTCTTGCTGACATCCGATTATATTTATTTTCAACATTTGGTAACATTAGCCTTATTCATTGGAACATGAGCAGAACAAATTTCTGTAGTATGTATTTTGTAAAAAAAAAAAAAAAAAAAAGATTTTTTTTTTTTTATGTAAATTGTTGCAATCGACTCAATGTGACAGATTATGCAAGAAAGGATTTATGAACGATATACACAAATTTGTTCTGCTCATGTTTCATGAATGAAGCACATAAACTAAATAACAATACAAACTGATCATTACACTGTAAAAAAAAAAAAAAAAGTCCTGGCAGCTGTGGTTACCAGAATAATTCTGTAAAAAAAAATATTTACAGAGCAATCTGTACTTTGTATACAGTATAAAATGGTAATTTACAGGAGTAAATGACGATGGGCCGTTGAATTAGAAAAATAATGCACACCTGAGGTAGTAGGCTAATGCGGCCACGACGCAAATTTCCTAATAATTCAATGGCCAATTCAACAAGTCAATTATTCTGCTTATCACTCCTCAAGATAGTTCAGATGCAATATGGTTACTTTAAAGGTGAGGATACATGGAGCAACTTTTTGAGCAATGTTGCCGAGCTATTGTTGCTTAGGAATTGAGAATGGGCAAAAAAATTCTATCTGAATAGATCGGTCATGGGCCCCGTATCTCACCTGGTTGCTCGTTGACGGCAACATTGCTTAAAAGGTTGCCCGGTGTATCATCATCACCTTCAGGCCAAGTTCACACAGCAACAGAATACGGTTGTCAGTCCTAGAGATACAGTCACACACAGTATAGAGGGTTTTCACTACACGTCATCAATCCGGAAGTCGGCCATTTTGGAGGCACTGAACGTAAACAATGCCACTGAACTGAACGGACTTGCAAATTTGGCTGGTTATTGCTGCTGAAAAATGGTCGTGTTTTGGTCTGTACTAATCAGTCGCACCGAGAAAAAACATTTCGAGTTCTATAGACTGCTGAAAGTTAAAGAGAAGAGTGCAAAAAACTGATGAAAGATGGCGTTTGTGGTTGAGAGAGGCACAGCATCAGCCACATGTGTAAATGAAGCGTTGACTATGGCTAAAATGTTGACGTAAAGTAGTTCACTATGGCTACATTCACACTGTCAGTCCAAATCCGATTATCTTTGTATCCGATATGATCCGATATGATCTAAAATTATGTCCACACTGTGTATCGCAACTGTTCAGATCCGATTTGTGTGTCCACGCAGCTCTTTGACAATATGGCAATGATGTTGCGTTGATGGAGGGGTTTGCATTTGCACTAGAAATGTTGTCTTATTTAAATTTTACAACATGGAAATGTGTAGCCGCCGCGCTGGACTACTGCGTCTTGAGCCTGCTACAGAACTGTAGGAGGCTGGTTTGCACAACTCTTTTTCCGCGCCGGTTTCAAAATACTTTTCAACAACACAGCCTTGTTTCCTCAGCGACTTTCAGCATGTTCCCTATAACAACGTCTGATGTTTACATTTTACGTGGCGTGAGAAAGTCACATAAACCCCGTGAAATCCGATCAGAGCGTTCAGACTGAAGTGGATTTCCTGATGTGATTTGAATAGGATTTCAAACCACATATGGATGTAGCTTAAAATGGATTTCATGTGCTTTTTTTGGACTGACAATCTGAACGTAGCCAATGTCGGGATAAGAAATAGAAGGAAGAATTGCAGTAAGGACTAGAGAAGCTAGCTCGTTCGGATCTTTACCACATATTAACTTAAGTTTGTCAAAATTTCGCTCTCTTTCCTGCTTACTAAGTCCTTCTCTATATGATTTCGCAGCTTCCATGTGTTTTTCCCGTGGTTTAAACATCATAAATTAGTGTAACAATGTGTTCAGTAGTACCAGAGAATGTCTAATAAGGCGAGAAGTTTCACTCTCAGTACACTTCCGGCTTCAGTTCCACTCTGATTCCATATGAGGGCGCTCACAGGACGAGTGCAGAATGAATGGAGGTCTATGGCGCTAGATCCATCAGAATCCACTTTTCTCAGGATATAATTTTTTGTCTAGTAATTTGAATGTTGTATTCGAAAGGAGATGCAAAGAAATTACACATTGCTGGGTGTTAGATTTTTTAGAGTCACTTATTTGCTTTAAAAAGTCTTTTAAAGTGTCAATGACGTCATACACATCGTACGACCAGAGATACTGCTTTACGGCAATCCTTCAGTGCTTTCGCGCTCTGCACTTTCTTTTCTCTCGAGGCATCGACAACACAGCTGACACAACACAGCTGACACAGGTAAATACACGTGCTAGAAGAGTTTTTGGTTTGTTTTTTTCTGGTCCTGCTTCGGATGCCACGATGCCATCAAGCCGTATCTCTGGTCGTAATCAGTCCTTCACTGACCAATCAGCGTTCATTAGCAGAATGCTAGCGTGTTATGGGCAACAACAACTCAACTTGTAAGAAATAGAAAGGACATAAGTACTCGTTCATTCAACTTTCGACCTATAACCCATGTTGAACTTGCAAAACCTACAATCAAATCTGAGATTTCTCAACGGCAATCGGGTGAAAGAGACAAATTTAGCCGTCTAGCCCCATAGACTCCCATTCATTTTGCACTCATGGGCGATCGCCCCCAGTGGAACTCTGGTGGAACTACAACCAAAATTCGGTACAATAGGACTTAATAGGGAGTGGGCAGGCTCCCCGTAGACGGGTTCTGGTAGTACTTAAACAGTGCAATCCATGCCATTGTTTACATCCGTGTACCTCCAATATGGCCGTGCATCCGGGTAACTGACCAAATCGTGACGTAGGTGCAAACCCTCTATGGTTATTTACGGGAGTGACATCCGCATTCTATCAACACACACATTTGTTGCTGGTTTTCATGTGTGGTTTTGGTAACTTAGAGTGACGGAGATTTGAGCTCATCTGAAGGTTTTAGATTCAGTCACTCTTCTCCACCGGAGCAGCTCCCGTCAGTTTTGAGTTGTACGTGTGAGCGGCGCGACTTAAATGCTCCACTTTCAACACAGATATAAAAGCTGCAGTCTGTCATTATTTTGGTCACTGTCGCTATGGTTACTGGTAAGAGAATACGGGCTTGACTTCCATTGCACATTCGTTCAAACATTATTCAAGACGCTACTGTAAGTTATTATTGCTTTATAAAATACAGATTGTTTCAAAGCAGCTTCACATTAATAAACAAAAAAATTAACAGTAATAATGTTGCAAAATTTACGCTGTAAAGCTGCTCTAAAAAGACAATAGTGCCAGGTCAATTTAGTTCAATAAGTTAGATGTTTAAATCCAGTATATTTGAATGGAAATGGTATAAATCTCATAAACGTTGATGTTCAGATGAAATGTTGAAGTTAAGAAGCATCTAGCCATTCAATAAATGGATTGAGGTGACATCGAGTGGCATTTTAGGTCAAGAGGAAAATTAAAACTCATTAAAATTCATTAAAAGCTTTTTTGTTCTTATTTAATATTATAGTTTTTCAGTTGATTAGTCTTTTATGGAAGTAAAATAATGACAAATGTTTTTGAAACAAAAAAGCTTGTTGAATTGCACTTACTTGAAAAAATATGCAGTGCATCAACCCTGCTTGCATTTTTATGGGCTGAAATTCAACATGGTCGTATATTTAAGTGAATATTTCAATTTAAAACATTTCACACACGTTTTCATAAATAAAAATTCAATAATCCATATTCACCTTTCAGATTTCACTTCCAAAATATTAATTCTGTTTAAATACAAAAAAAAAAAAAAAAAATTCTGTTAAAAATACAACCTATAATATTCGACTGGCAATTTTCGGTCCATTTTATTTCGCTTTACAAATTCGCTTCCACAAATTCAGTGGTTCAAATTCGACAGAAAATTCAACATTCTCTACCGTGAACGAGATTATAATGTTATTCCCCGATGATGTACATAAAATGTTAAATCTGAGGTAGTCGACATATATTTCTCTCGGTTGTTTAGTTTTTTTAACTTTATATTGCGGCGATGTGCTGCAGTACTAGTGTTTCCCTCAAATGATTCTGGAACTGTTTCCGGTGCCATACAGGAGACGGCTTTAAACCGACAATCAGGCCTGCAAGGCTGACGCTCCTGATTGGCAGAGACACGTTGCTGGCTGTCTCATGCTTGACTGGGGCTGTATGGTTCGGCTGCCATGTTCAGCTGTCACGCCGAAGAGCTCGGAGCCACCGTGACTCATGCACAGGCGTCACTGCACCACATTAGTCCTTTAGTGTCACTGTTCGGCCCCCAAGTGGTTAATGTTGTTCACACCGCTTCAGAGACACAGAGAAAGTGCATTTGAGAATGAACGCACGCATGGTGGTGTCTGTGACTGGAAGAGAGCATTTTGAAGAGAGAGAGAGAGAGAGAGAGAGAGAATGTGTGTGTGTGTGTGTGTGTGTGTGTGTGTGTGTGTAATGTGTGCCCTTGTTTATATTACATTGTGGGGACCAAATGTCCCCATAAGAATAGTAAAACCTGAGATCACCTACATTGTGGGGACCAGTCAGCGGTCCCCACTTTTCAAAAGGCTTATAAATAACACAGGATGAGTTGCTTTGAGAAAGTAAAAATGCAGAATGTTTCCTGTGATGGGCAGGTTTAGGGGCAGGGGCAGTGTAAGGGGATAGAATGTACAGTTTGTACGGTATAAAAACCATTACGTCTATGGAGAGTCCCCACAAAGATAGTGAACCAGACGTGTGTGTGTGTGTGTGTGTGTGTGTGTGTGTGTGTGTGTGTGAGTGGCCTGGTAAACCCTACATTATGGGGACAAAATGTCCCCACAAAGATGGCAATATCTGAAATCCTTGTCCTTGCTGGGACATTTTTTTGCCCCCATGAGGAAAACAGTTTTTAAATCATACTGTGATGTTCTTTCAAAATGTAGAAAGTTTTCTGTGATGGGTATAGGTTTAGGGGTAGGGTTAGTCTGAGGGGATAGAATATAAACTTTGTACAGAATAAAAATCATTATGTCTATGTAAATTCCTCATAAAACGTGTGTGTGTGTTTGTGTTTCACTGTTGTCAGCCGTTGTGTGTGTTGTTTGTGCAACTGTTGTGTTTTACATGAAGATAGGGAACTACATGAAGATGGGCTATTTGTGTAAATAGGCCTTTTCCTGGCATTATCAAAAGTGAGTGTGTGTGATTTTGTGTTGTTGTACGTACCGAGCAATGTGTAACAGTATTGCAAACGCCCTGTTGGGGTGGAAAGCACTTTAGCACACAGAATCACTTCAGTCACAAAGACACCTGCACCATGAATTTAAACCCCCTGGGCATCACCGAGCCGCACTGACCACATCAACCCCAGATTTGTTTATGGGCGTTTCTTCAACTATGGACACATTTGGCCCTGTGAACTTTTAGAAAATAAACTCTCGTAAAACACATTTGTAGCACTCTCAGTTGTTTATTTAATTTGTCCACTAACAATGTCCAACTGTGTTTATACATACATCACAGGAGAATTTCTGTTGTTTTCTGAAAGGTCATGAACATTTCACCATTTTACAATGATGAGACAATTATATTTCCATCAAAATTGTGGGGGGAAAAAAGGCTATTTTAAATTATATGTAATATTTTCACACTTTTGCATATAATTATAGGTTAAATTATGCATGTATATAGGTGTTTGGGGTCAGTACATTTGTTTTATTCAGTTTTATCAGTCTCTAATGCTCACCAAGCTGCATTTATCTAAAATATAGTAAAAACAGTAATATTGTGAAATATGATTACAATGTAAAATAACTGTTTTCTATTTGAATATATTTTAAAATGTGATTTATTCCAGTGATGGCAAAGCTGAATTTTCAGTCTTCAGTGTCACGTGATCCTACAGAAATCATTCTAATATGACGATTTGCTGCTCAAACAACATTTCTTATCATTATCAATGTTGAAAACAGTTGTGCAACTTAACATTTTTGTGGAAACTGTGATATATTTTTTTCAGGATTGTTTTATGAATAGAAAGTTCATAAATTATGTTTTGTAACATTATACATGTCTTTAATGTCACTTTCGATCAATTTAATGCATCCTAGCTGAATAAAAATTATTATTTTATATATATATATATATATATATATATATATATATATATATATATATATACATACTGTGTATATATATATATATACCTTTTTTTTTTTTTTTTTGTCTGTCAAGATCAAGAACATAGGTCTCTTAGGCTTTCTCAATTTCAACAAGTTTTCTTAAGTTTTCTTTAAGCTTTTTTCTCTGCTTTTTTGGAATATGCTCTCAATCTGATTTTATCTCTATATAATCCCGACCATAAATTGTTCTTTGGGTCAACTGAAATCCAATATGAAATGTACTAAATCCCATCGAAATTGTCCCTAATCTCTTTGAAATTGGCCTTGATCCCATGGAGACAGGTCTATCAGGCATGACATTCGTTTAAGCAGAAGGTACCCACAGCAACACCACCCCCCTCCCCCCCCCTCCTCTGCTGGCACTCTGATGTCACCAAGGTAACCGCCTGGCTCTGCTGCATGCAACGGGCCAAACGAGGCAGGGCTTTGACCTTGAGCATGTGTTTGGAGCAAAGATTAAGGTCATGTCATGAGAATGAGGATATTACTAGCAGAGATGATGACCAAGGTTCAACACTGCATCGGTCATGGTGTATTAGACAGCTCTATACGACAAGACTGAGGTTATGACTCTTGAATCTTGAGTCATCTTAAAGAATATACTATACGTCTTATGTTTGCGTATATAAATTTCAACTAATCACCCTACTGTATCTTGCATGATACACCATATACTGTATACAGTACGCTGTACAGTCTATTTATATTGCGCTAAGTTGGACACCCTCTTGCCAAAATTGTTTAGACTTGTGCTTAAATATTTTAAATGTCTTGAGCAGCCTCTGATGCATTTTATAGCATACAACTTTATAGTTATTTGACCCTATATTAGACTAGCTGTCAGGTTGTGAACTTGCATGTTTTTTGCCTTAACATGCTATGATTTGGGGTCAGTAGGATTTTGTTTGAAAGAAATGTATACTTGTAGGCTATATTCAGCAAGGATGCAAAGGGATAATTCACCCAAAAATGAAAATTCTGTCATTAATTACTCACCCTCATGTCGTTCCAAACCTGTAAGACTTTCGTTCATCTTTGCAACACAAATTAAGATCTTTTTGATTAAATCTGAAAGCTTTCTGTCCCTCCGTTGACAACTACGCAACTACTACTTTGATGCTTCAAAAAGTTCATAAAGAGATTTCAAAACTAATCCATATGAATCGAGTGGTTTAAAATTTTCTGAAGAGACACGATCACTTTATATAATGAACATATTGAATTTAGGCTTTTATTGACATGTAAACATTCATTAACTCACACATCAGTTGTGGTAAACAGAAGCTCAGGCATGTTCACTTGACGTGCGAGAACTAATGAGGTTCATTCTCGTGTTTCGCAGCACGTTTGAGCTTCCGCAAGAACCAATGAGGTTCATTCTCATGTTACGCAGCACGTTTGAGCTTCCGCAAGAACCAATGAGGTTCATTCTCGTGTTTCGCAGCACGTTTGAGCTTCCGCAAGAACCAATGAGGTTCATTCTCATGTTACGCAGCACGTTTGAGCTTCCGCAAGAACCAATGAGGTTCATTCTCATGTTACGCAGCACGTTTGAGCTTCCGCAAGAACCAATGAGGTTCATTCTCATGTTACGCAGCACGTTTGAGCTTCCGCAAGAACCAATGAGGTTCATTCTCGTGTTTCGCAGCACGTTTGAGCTTCCGCAAGAACCAATGAGGTTCATTCTCATGTTACGCAGCACGTTTGAGCTTCCGCAAGAACCAATTAGGTTCATTCCCGTGTTTTGCAGCACGTTTGAGCTTCCACAAGAACCAATGAGGTTCATTCCTGTGTTTCGCAGCACGTTTCAGCTTTCGCAAGAACCAATGAGGTTCATTCTCATGTTACGCAGCACGTTTCAGCTTCCGCAAGAACCAATGAGGTTCATTCTCATGTTACGCAGCACGTTTGAGCTTCCGCAAGAACCAATGAGGTTCATTCTCATGTTACGTAGCACGTTTGAGCTTCCGCAAGAACCAATGAGGTTCATTCTCATGTTACGCAGCACGTTTGAGCTTCCACAAGAACCAATGAGGTTCATTCTCATGTTACGTAGCACGTTTGAGCTTCCGCAAGAACCAATGAGGTTCATTCTCATGTTACGTAGCACGTTTCAGCTTCCGCAAGAACCAATGAGGTTCATTCCTGTGTTTCGCAGCATGTTTGAGCTTCCGCAAGAACCAATGAGGTTCATTCCTGTGTTTCGCAGCATGTTTGAGCTTCCGCAAGAACCAATGAGGTTCATTCTCATGTTACGCAGCACGTTTCAGCTTTCGCAAGAACCAATGAGGTTCATTCCTGTGTTTCGCAGCACGTTTCAGCTTTCGCAAGAACCAATGAGGTTCATTCCTGTGTTTCGCAGCATGTTTGAGCTTCCGCAAGAACCAATGAGGTTCATTCCTGTGTTTCGCAGCATGTTTCAGCTTTCGCAAGAACCAATGAGGTTCATTCTCGTGTTACGTAGCACGTTTGAGCTTCCGCAAGAACCAATGAGGTTCATTCTCGTGTTTCGCAGCATGTTTCAGCTTCCTCAAGAACCAATGAGGTTCATGCTCATGTTTCGCAGCACGTTTGAGCTTCCGCAAGGTTTGTTCTCGCGCATCAAGCTTCTGTTTATCAATGTTAATATGTGAATAAAATCCCAAATTAAATCTGTTCTTCATATCTTTCAGATATATTTATCTTTATCAGATATAAGTCTTTAATCTGTTATTATTGTTCCCACAGGTAAGATACTGAAGTCCAAGTTTTATGGCCACCATCCCGCCATAAATAGTGTAGCTAGTTATGTAGCCTATATTAGCATCATAGCTTGATGTGTTGGAGTTTTGTGCTAAGTGCTAGGCCACGGCTCCGAGCAAAGTAGCAATTTATTAGGGTCTTTAATTCACGGCTCAGTCTAGCTGATTCAAGATGAAAAGGATTTTGTAGAGTGTTCATCAAAGGGGAAATTCATTCTGCCTTTAAACTGTGCTGAATGTGAGAGAATGTAACATTGTCTACTTGAATGAAATGATGTGTCCATATATTCCATGAATATCGTGTGTGCGCTACAGTGTGAAAGGCTTTCTCTCTCGCTCTCTCTCACTTTCTTCTTCGTCTATTGTGTGTCTGACGTCAATACTAGCCTTTCATCAGCAGTGACATTAATCAGCTCGCTGCTGTCCTCTCTTCTTCCTTTCCTCGTGCCCCTCTCATTCTCATTGTGTGTTTATCTCCAAACTGCTTCACTGCTCTCTTTCATTGTCTCTTGTCTCTTTGTTTCCCATTTATTCTTCTTTTCTTTTGCTATGTTTGGAATGGACTACTAGTACTGTATAAAATGTTTTGAACATGAGCTATTTTGTAGTGTTCAAATGTTTACATCTGCAGTTTTAATAAGAAAGTATTATTTTCCGTCACAAATAATATATTTTATTTTACATACACTAACGTACAAAAGTTTGGGGTCGGTATGATTCTTTTTCTGTTTTGAAAGAAGTCTCTTATGCTTACCAAGGCTTCATTTATTTGATCAGAAATATAGTAATATTGTGAAATATTATTACAAAATTACAATAACTTTTTTTCCATTTTAAAATATTTTAAAATGTAATTCCTGTGATGGCAAAGCCAGATTTTCAGCATCATTACTCTAGTCTTCAGTGTCACATGAAAACGAGACTTTTTTTTTTTTGTATATTTATATTAATTTATTTAAATATATTCTGTAACATTATAAATGTCTTTGCTGTCACTTTTGATTATTTAACACATCTTTGCATTAAAAAATCTTTTAAAAAGTAGTGTACATTCATTTGACAAACAATAGTTAACCTATTTTCACAAATATCTCAAATGCCTAATTTCTTTTAGAAATCTTAATCTCTTCTTTTAATTGCTGAATGTGAAATAGTATGCAGTATGGTACCCATAAATACACACTCACACACAAACACAAAGCCCTGATTGTGCAGCAACGCAGATTTGGAAAAATATTCATAAAATACATATACAAACATATCCCTCACACACACTCTCTGTAACTCAACACCCTCTTTCTTTCACCTCAACATTCCCCCGGAAGGTCAGCGTAAGTCGGATCATCATTCCAGACAGGCCTTTCACACGCACTCTTCATCTCCCTTCATCTTCATCTATAGCTGTAGATCACTGGTAGTTCAACATTTGAACACACACACACAGGAGTCTGCTGTGAAGTATATTCAGGTGGTTTCATTTTGAGCTAATAATCTCCTCTCTCCGGCCGCTCCCTGCAGACGCACGAACACTATCTGCTTCATCAAATTAAACATGTCCAGAGAGGAAATAAAGGACATCTGGCCACCTGATTCTCCTTTAGGTATATTTAATGATAACAGTGCTCACAAATGAAGTGTGAATGTGTGAGTGCAGTGCACACCTGTTAACACTATCAGTACATAAAATAATAATTTGTGTTAAACCTGATGATTATGCTATTTAGTATGATTGATTGAGAATGTCCCTAAGGGTATCTTGTGCTTCAATTTTTAAAAAAATGCTATGTATTCACAATATGCACAATACAGAATTCTATTCTCTTTATTGACATCTGTGTTTGAAACATAAAATTGCAAGTTGCTTGCAGATGGACATTTTTGTCTGTACAGTTTGAGCAATAGTAAAACTGCAGTAAAAAATAAAGTCCTTAAAGAAGTATATTGAAAAATAATTTAGCAAGTAAAGCAAAAAAAAAAAAAAAAAAAAAAAAAACACAGATCAGATTTTCCATGTACCAGCTCAATTATTCCTTTCCAACAAATAAATAAAGAAATATCAGTCTGTAGTGTACCTTTTTAAATTTTCAATCATGACATGGATGTATGTAAATTACTTTTGAAGAGCAGTTCCTAATTTAAAGTCGGCATGAAACAAAAGTTGTGGTAGTCTTTTCTTCGATATTGTGACATATCCAATGAAACGACTTCTTGAACAAGACAAAATGTTGGGCGGGACTTGATTTTTTTTTTTTGTCTTTCAGGAATTGATTAGATTGTTGCGGTGATCTCATGAAGTTTGAAAAAGAAAAAAAGATGTGTACGGACAAATCATTTATAATAAATACTGCATTATAAAAAAAACAAAGAATTATAAACTAAGAACCGTAATTACTGACTGATGTGTTTCACTTGTGATGCAGCCTGAATCATGAGGACAACTGGCCCCTCAATTGAGCCTGGTTTCTCCCAAGGTTTTTTTTCTTCTTTCATTCTGTCACCTGATGGAGTTTGGGTTCCTTGTCACTGTCACCTCTGGCTTGCTTAGTTGGGGACAACTTAATATTCAACAATATTATTGATCTGACTGGGCTGGTGCTGTTGTGTAAGAACTTAACTGAGCTGGACGATGACATAATTTTTTGCAGAGCTTCTTTATAGATGAAAAGTAATTTAATAATTCATGATTTTTACAACAGAACTGAATCAGCATTTCAGCACTGAACTGACTAAAATGCATAATTTTCCTGTTATCACTGTAAAGCTGCTTTGAAACAATCTGTTTTGTATAAAGCTCTATATAAATAATGGTGACTTGACTTGATTAATATAGGTGATATTTGAGACCTTTGATTCTGAGAAAACAGTGACATATTTTCTGTGTGTCTGTGGCAGAGCGGTGAACTCTGATTAAGTATTCAGCACCTGTATTTTGTGCTCTGCATGCAGAGCATTCCTGCATAATGGATGTATTCAGACACTGTTCCTGTGACTCTTACCCTCCTGATGTTTGTGACCTGTGCTAATGGTCGTACCCACTTATGCTAGCACACACACACAAACCTACACTTTTAAACTGCATAAAGAATACACTATGACGCTGAACTCTGTATTACCTGTATGTATTTTTCCACCAAATCTTAGCATGTCATTTTCTATACACAGCAATGAATAAAGGCTGTATATAGATTTTTTTAAAATGTTTTTGAAAAAAGTCTCTTATGTGCACCAAGGCTGCATTAATTTGATCAGAAGTACAGTGAAACAGTATTATTGTGAAATATTATTACACAAAAAAAACAAACAAAAAAAAAAAAACTGTTTGCTGTTTAATATATTTCAAAATAGAATTTATTCCTGTGATGGCAAAGATGAATTTTCAGCATCATTACTCCAGACTTCAGTGTCACATGATCCTTCTGAAATCAATCTGATATGCTAATTTGGTGCTCAAGAAACTTTTTTTAATTATTATATATATATACTGTATATATATATATATATATATATATATATGTGTGTGTGTGTGTGTGTATGTATGTATGAATATGTATATATATATATATATATATATATATATATATATATATATATATATATATATATATATATATATATGTATTATGTTGAAACCAGTTGTGCTGCTTTATTATTTTTTCAGGATTCTTTGATTAATAGAAAGTGCAAAAGAACAGCATTTATTTGAAATAGAAATCTTACATAGAATTGTTTTACTGTCACTTTTGATCAATTGAATGCATCCTTGCTTAATAAAAGTATTCATTTATTTAAAAAAAAAAAGCACTATCATTCAAAATGTTTGCACTCCATCCATCTTCTACTTTAAGTCAACTATCACCATCGCATAGCTTTTTTTTGTGCCAATCTGACGTTATGTTTTTTTTTGTGTTTATTTGCATCTGCGCGCTGACTCTGTGTATGTGGATTTATTGCCGACTGTGTTCAGCGCTGTGCTGGAGGGAACTGGGGATTACAGCATTTCCATAACAAAGCCCAGATAGATTGGTTTAGAGTCCACGAAATACTGCCACTGCTATTGCTATTCCGCACTTGTAGAGTTTGACTAACCTCAGAGAGAGAGAGAGAGAGAGAGAGACAGAGAGAGAGAAGGAAAGTAATGGATAACTAAGGGATGACTGCATCACTGTCAGTCAGACTGCATGTTTATTATGTCACATGGTCTCCTGCCCTGTCTGAGATCACCTGGTGCTCCAGCATGAGATAATTTTAATGTGACAATAGAGCAGGAAGAACACGATTTCTATCATGATTTATTCTGGAGCAAATGGAAGAGCGACTACCGGTCAATATGAGCACCATGTTTACTCAGCAAATGATTAGTTCACGTGTAAGTGAGCAAAGTACTGATGTTCTGAATGACAAACTGTAGATTCAGTTGTGCTTAACACCATATCCTTCAAAGCCCCAAGCGATAAATCCCATCTTGTCCATACTAATAAGAGTTTGTAGTGCTATCTGCCAACATCGTGGCTTAGCAACCCATTTAGCCACATTTCATTTTTTTTAACATAACGCTGATTTTGTGTATGAAAACTATATTTAAAAAAATCTGAAATAAAGCTTAAATAAAATTATAAATATTAGATGAAAAACGTAAATTTAAGCTAAACCTGAAATAAAAATAAATTAAAGCTAAATAGAAATATATATATATATATATATATATATATATATATATATATATATATAAAAAGACAAAACCACACAAAATGACTAAACCTAAAATTAAAATTAAAAATGGAAAAAAGCTAATTGATTAAAGCTAAAATTGATTATAGCTAAAAGCTTTGTTATTAATAAATACTATAAATATATATAATAAAAACAAAATTGTAATACTTTTAATGTAAAAAGGTTTAAAACGCACAAAAAACCCAATTTAACCCTGGTCCCTCACCATATTTGCATATTGAAAATAAAAATAAAAACACATGTATTCTTAATATTACAAATTTGAGTGCCTGCTGATCCCACACTATCTGCTGCTTCCTTTTGAACTCCTACATCCTGCTTGGCATAAAATGAATGTCACAATGTTTACAACTCTTGTAAAGTGCATGGACTCCGTTTTTAACCTTTCAAATTGAATCCATAGCTTCCTCTAATTCAGAACATCTGGTTCGGCCAAATATTATTTTTAGTTTTTACACTGGTCTCCCTCCAACAAGGTCACAAGGAACATCGGCATTCTTCTGTAACATTTTATAATGACTTTCATTAATAACATTAACAAACATGATTGCGTTTTGGTTAGTCATCATTAGTCCATGTAGATTTAAATGTCATCAAACTTAATATTTGGTATATGAACTTTTGACCTGTAAGTATAATGTTTGTTGACTTGTTAATGAAGGTTCATTCTTTCTTTAAAACCACAGGAAAGGTAGGGATGATGAGGAAGGGCACACCTTCAGGGCACCTCAGACTTGTTGTTTTTGGATAACTTTACGTGTGCAGAATTAATCAGTTTTTCCCAGTGAGGGATCAAAGTGCAAAGATAGCATGCTGCAAATTATATAACCCTTTTAGTGCGTAGATACAACAAACTGTTGAGCTAAAATGATGGAATAGACCATCTGCAACCCCTGAATTGTCAAGAAACTATCACCTGACCTAGCTCAAGAACAAATACATTAAAAAATCTTGGTGCAGACTGACCAAAGCCTTTCCAGACTGGAAGAATCATATCACAACCGACAGCAAACTGTGCCCACAGACTAGCCATACCACCATTTCCATGCTTGGAGAAAATGTTGGGGAAAGATTAGCATATAGAAAAGTTTTACAAGTCACTATCTCCTCAGAGAGCTTTAACCCGAAGTCCAAGGTTGTTTGAAGGATGTCTGAATGCTCTGTCCCACTTGGTATAATATAAATAGTTGTCTAGAAAGAATATAGTGGTGTAGGCGTTTGGAATCCAATTAAATTCATTTCAATAATGCTTGACAACTCACTTTTTCAGTGTCCTGGGCTCTGGAAGTATTTTTTCCCATTTATTTTCTCCACAGACATTCTATTTTTCACATAGACATTCCAAAATTGATTTTTGAACCAAACCATCTGGCTCTAATATAAATCACAACATTACAACCTTTGATTTTGAAGCAAATTTGAAAACCAAAAGACAATGGTGCGTATACTTGGCGTCTTTTGCAAATTATGTAATCAAATGATCAGTCCAATGATTGAAATTAAAGCCACTGAATATAAAGTAATTGATTTATTAGTATAAAATAGCATATATTTGAGGTTTATTGCTTAATATTCAAGCACAAACTGATAAAAATGCATGGCATTAGCCTGGTTTCCATTAAAGATTTGTGCAAAACTTTAGTGTAATTTTCTAAATGTCGATAAACAACTAATGTGAAATGACGGTGTTTCCATTAACCGATGTTATTCGAATAAAACTTTTTTTCCTCTCGCGCATTCCAAAAATCATGGCAACGAATGTTGCTAGGTTTACGTATATTGCAGCCACCGCCCTAGCCATTATTTTTAATCGAAGGAGACGTAGCCGTGTTATCCAAGCGTTAATGGCAAACTTAGGTGCGCCACGTATGAGGTGTTTCTGGGGGTTTCTCCCTCCCTCTGCTTTGAGGTCTTGATAAATTGTGGCATTTTTGATTAGAATCCAGTATTCCCGTAATTCTTTTCTCTTTTATGAGTTTACACTGTCTCGTCTTCTGTCCAAACATACTGCGCCATCTTTAAAGAATGATCATCTTTTACGTATGCCATGTGACCTGTATATGCGGAAATTTTTCCATTGCAGTTTTGCGAAATATTCCTTTTTCGAATTGCCTGAAAAACCAACTCATGCGAGCGTAAAAACTTTTTTGCAGTATATGGGAGTTTTTAGCAAAATGTACGTGTTTCCAATGAGTTCAATTCGCAATTTCAATTTGCGCAATTTGAAGTGTAATGGAAACGCATCTATTGTAGTGCATGGCATAGCATTCAATCCATCTAACAGTGTGTTTGTGTGTGTGTGTGTTACTGATGGTGTTGTCAGGGCTGTCCTCTCCTCTTAAATTAAAAAAGTCTCATGGCATCTCAGGAAGTATTACTCTGTTCTAGCCTTGTCATCCTCAAGGACCCTCATCCCATTTGCACAGTCACTATCAGCTAGCCCAATTGGCGTATATACCAGGAGCCTCATATTCATCCATTATTGTCAAGACTGCTTAGATTAGCAGCTTCCATCTGGGCTTTTCTGCACCAGGTGTTATGTAGTGAGGCCATTTTCCCTCTCAAGGTTGCCTTGGTGCCAGAGTCATTTAAGCTGTTCATTTATTGACTCGCTGCGATAAAACCAGTGCTTCCATCGAGAAGACACAACGTAACATACTCGTACAGGTCCATTCTATCAGTGCCCTCGGAGTGCTGGAAAAGTAAACACGATCTTCTGGGGACTCAGTGCAGACAATGTGATGACTCAACTGTCTGGAGTCTTTTAGCATGCTTCATTTAGGACGGGCACTGACCTTTCCAATTGTATTTCACATGCATCTGTTTTTGTCCTCATTCTATCTCTGTTTTTCCATGTTTTATTGGCCATTCCTTTATTACCTGGATTCTAATTCTGATTGGCCAGTTGTGACATTTTGAAGTCAAATTTGTTTGTATAACGTATAAATGTCATAGGCTGTGCAAGTTTCTTGTTGATCAAATCATTTCAGATCAAATCATTCCATCGCTCCAGACTGCAACCAAATGGTCACATTTTGTCACAAAATTTTGTCAGAGATCGCACTGGTGCCACCACCACGTTGGCTAACTGATAAGAGCTGCCATTTTTGAATATGAGAAACATCAAATAACAAACGAAACAAACGTGTTACAAAACCGCGCAACTTGTTTGGGCTGCGCAGCACAGCCAGTTTATCAGCTCGGACCAATATGCAGCGCAGCACGATCTCAGAACAGCTACTCGCAGATCAATCTCGATCACGCGACAACGTTACAACACAGCGTTGTGAAATTCGCAGCTGCATTGCAGAAGCATTCAAATTCAGTGCAGAATTCTCTGTTGTAAACCATAGATATCAGATCAAACAGCGCTGACATAGAAAACCAGAAAAAAACATTGTGCCATGAACGAACAAGTTATAGAATGCTTTTTAGGGATGCACCGATTTGAACATTTTGGCTGATACGATAACTCTTTATATTTGAAAGCCAATAACCGATATATTGGCCGATAAATCTAAATCCAAATTTGTATGTAATTTTTGAGAGCCTGATTACAAAAACAAAAGTCTCACCATTAAAAGCCTTGACCCAAACACAGAATTATAATGTTTTCATTATAATTTTATGTAGCCTATATGACAAACTTGCGCTGCACATGTTGCACTTAACTGTATTTCCCTTTTTGAACTGATTCCAATCATATTTCAAGCTGTTCAAAACCATCATGGTGAACAGTGCGCATCTGAAGAGTCTCAGCTGAAGGAAATAATCTATTATTTATCGGCTTTAATATATCGGTCAAATTTTCTTTTCTTATTTTCTAACGAAAACATTAAAAGTGAACATACATAGGCCGATACCGATAAGGAGGCGACATATCATGCATCCCTAATGCCTTTTAATTCACAAATCACCAACATTCACCATGGATTTAATGTAGTAACGCTAACTGTAACCATGGTATTGTGGCAGAAATAGTCGAATGTTTTTACATTATTCATTTCAGGGTTCGTACAACATTTTGTGAGTAAAATTCAAGCACTTTTCAAGGATTTTCAAGTGCTTCACACTTTTTCCAACACTTCAAAGCTCTAAATATTATACAGTTTAAACGTTATTTTTAATGGGATGACCAAAAACTTTATTTGTTCATCTATCAAAGATTGTCCCCATCTGTAAAACCAAAAGTTAAAGGAAAGCTTTAAAAAGGAAAACTAACTCGTGGCAAACGCTATTATTTAAAAATAAAAAAGATATGAAATTACTACTATAACCAGTAGATGGCGGCAGAGTAGCACTTATTTGGCTTATTAGCCATTTCCACTTGCTTATATAGCTTTTTTTCACATATTTTACTTTTAAATTTATATTTAGGTATTATGAAATGACCCTTTTGTACTGAAGTATGACGTTGGAAAACTTCTTAAAATTGTGAAGGATTACACAGAAAGCAAGTAAACTCACTGCTCATTTTATAATCACTGAAGCTGTCGGTCAGTTCAAATACTATAGAAGAACAACATTTTTCCATATAAAAATTAGGCTGTTAAAAATAAATTTTATCTGCATCTACACTCAAGCTCAGTGCTTTACTGCACATTTGCATTTCCAAGAAAAGGAAAACATGTAATACCATTAGTTACTATACTTATTAATGCAGAACAATAAGAATAAATTACCTTTATGATCTGGAAAACAGATCTAGTGAAATTGTATTTAGGAAAATTAATGGTCTAAAATATCCAAAAAGCACTAGCACAGTGTTATAAACTTTGTTCACTTGTGTACTTACATTATCCCAAATGTTTCCAACAATGTTTTAATCCAAACAAATTAACAATTTTAACCAGTGTAACATCCCTCCTCATTGTGTCGCCTGTCAGTGGCATCATATCCGCGTTATCCTCCGCTAAACCATATCAACACAGTGAATCTCATGAAAAAATGTGGAAGTAGTAGTTGCAGTGTCTAGCGCGCCTCTCTGTTGTTGATCGTCATGGACCACAATTATTCGTTATTGTTTGCAGCAGGTTCTTTTGCCAAAGATAACTCCAATAAACGTAAATGTATGGGTGAATCAAATGACCCAAGAAGAGTTTTGGACAAGGGGAGAAATAAAACGATGATCAATATCGTTGTGGCATTTCCTAACACTGTTTAACAAGTCTGGTGAACGAGTCCATGGCAGTGTAATTAAATCCAGTATGGGTTATACATAAGTCAGCCTTTTTGCTAAATGCTGTGGGTACGTTCAAATGTACGATTGTTTTGAACATGTAAAACTGTGCTGTGTTACCCCACCATTTAATTCGACAAATCAAGCGTCATGAATGAGTAATTTAGCATTAAACATGTTACTTGCGGCTAATTCATTAGAATGAAATAAAATCATGTGATCAAACGTAACGGTTATAAAAAATTATTTCATTACCTCATTCATGAACATGATTTGTGAGTCCTGTCGGATTGATTTCCATCGGCAGTGGAGGTGAAGACAACAGCTCCCATAATTCAACGCTTCTTCACAGCATCATCAAGCTACGCCTTATTACATTATTGTTTTAAATGTTATTGTTTTAAATGTACGACCTCTAGTGGCGAAAATTACACACTGTGCCTTTAAATCCATTACAATATTCACGGTGCTACTTTATTGTCCTTAAACCTATTACAAAATTATTGTGAATATTCTTCAGCATTGAGTAACTGAGGACATTTACTGTAGCTGGTCGTTGTCGCACATTAACTGATTATTCACTAAATGACTATTCACAAGGGTTTTGTAAAAAAAAGAAAGATGTTTACTAGATAAATATCAATACAGTATGACGTCAGGCTTCAGAAACAAAAATAGCCACCTAAATTTAGACTCCCCTATGAATGCCTTTTTGTTGCATGCTGAATGATGTCACACATGAGTGAGATATTAATAATACACCTGTCTTGCCGAGATACACAGATCTCATCTTTCTCTCTCTCTCTTGCTATCCTTGTTGTTCTAGACCTCTCTTTTCCGTCCGCTCACTATAGTGCCTATGATGAGACTCGATATAAATCTGCAGTGCTGAGTCACTCTCCTGTCTTCCTTTGCCCTATCAGACAGATGAAGGAATAAACCGACAAAAATAAGAGGTGGAAAGACATTGAAAAAGAAAATATGTTATTGCATTTCCCACTTTAACCACATAAAGTGTTTTTGGACCCAAGAAAGAGACAAAACGAAAGGGAAAAGACTTAGCGTATGAATTAAAAACAGCTCTGTGCAAGAGCAAGCGAGCATTCATAAAGAGAGGCAGTGATGTCACTGAATGGAGTGAGAGAGAGGAGAGGTGGGGGCTCACACTCCGCTTGCCGCCTACTGAACATACACACACACATACACACTATCTGAGAGTTACAGCAGGCTGTTCAGAGCAGGAGAGCAACACATCCAAGCACTCAGACGTGCTGCTCACATATACTCTGTCAGGGGCCGGTCATCCCTTCACTCTGAGTGAGCCCAGCATGCCCTCCAGGAGCGTGGACTGTAATATCTCCACCCTCATCGCCTGCGCGGTGGACGTGGAGGTGTTCACCAATCGGGAGGTCAAGGTAGGGCAGGAACTTCCAGCCTTGTTTAGGGTATATACAGCGAAGAGTTGGCGTAACTGGTTTAGAAAGACGTTAAGACTGTGTCACATTGACATCCTTCATTCTGAAGTACAAATAAAAAGAGTTATAATGTTTAGACAGTGTGCGTATGTAATTATAACTGACTAGAGTGCATCATTATAAAAATCTATAGAAAAAGACACTTTTTTGCACTGAAAGGCTCATCGATTGAAATTAAGTGCTTTTATTTGTCTTTCAAGTGATTGTGTTTGTAAATTTGCCTCTTTAAATGATTTTCTGTCTAATAGTTGTTTTGCACTCATTGGTAGATTGTCTGAGAAAAGGTTTGCCTTGAGTTGTACACTCTCTTTTCATTCACACCGCACACCTCTCATTACAAAGAACACACTTAATCTCAGTGCATCACACTCTTGCCCCACTGACCATCATTCTCTGAAGTCTGTAACATGTTCATCTTCCACATCACAGACTCTGTCAGACCTACAAGGTCACTATTGATTCCACATCCTTCATTTGGATGGGTGTTTACAATGCTTCATTGCACCCTTTGGAATCAGTGGAATCTATTTTAATTGAACTATATTATACTGTACTTTAGTAAATATTAGAGCTCGGCAACCAGGGTCAGATCTGATGTGGCCACATCTCTTTGTCCTGACAACATGTGATGACAATTTGAATGTAGTGTATCCTCATCGTGCATGGAAGGAATGTCAGTAGCGAAGAATTGTTCTTTTATGACTGTCAGTACTCCTAAGCACTATGTATCCAGAAATATATTGCAATTTATTTGTCTAACATCATGGAAGCATCTACAAAGGAAAAATAATGGGACATTATTTCCATATACCGGCAATGCAATTATCTAAAATCGAATCTCTTTTTTTATCAGCAATGATTTTCATACTTTTGGTCACGTCCCCAAGAGCCACTGGTGTTACATTAAACTATGTAACACCAGTATTACACTACAGTATTTAGTGTTGTCTGACAAACACTGTTAAAAACATAAGAATATTGTTTAACTTCCAATTCTCTGTGACAATTGGGTGCCAGAAATGGAAACTTCTGCAGCACTTTTGGTGACACTTTAGTTTGGGGACCAATTCTCACTATTAAGTAGTTGCATATTGGCTTGCATATTATATTGGCCGTTCATTTGTACTTATAAAGCACATATTAATGCCTTATTCTGCATGACCATATTCTACATCCCTTATTCCTAACCCATACCTAAAATTAACCACTACAACAACTACCTTACTAACTATTAATAAGCAGTAAATCAGTTTATTGAGGCCAAAGTTTTAGTTAATAGTGAAAATGTGTTCCCCAAACTAAAGTGTAACCGTATTTCTGCTTTTCCATAAGTGCCACCTATTGTCAGAGAGTGTAATCACATTTTATTCTGCCTGTCTGCCATTTTTTCTGCATTGGTATGAACAGACAATCACATGTGAAAATCGGATCACATTTTGGTGCTGAACATTGGTGTGAACAGGCCTTTAGGTTGTCCTGTTATTGGTAAATATTATTTTTCCCCCACCCATGAGGCCTTTATGACAGCAGGAAAAAAAGTGTTTTGTAGGCTAAAAAGAAAAAGAAAAAAATGCCAAATTTTGATGTAAACAAAATTCGGGTTTCTATATTTATTTCTTTTTTTTTGAAGAAGAAATTATACATATACAACAACCATTCATAGTCCACAAAAAGAAGAAAAAATGTCCATAGGATTTGTGCACTAAAAAGTCTTCAGAAGCTGTATGATGGCTTTGTGTGAGGAACAAACCAAAAATGTAACTTGCTAACCCTTTAACCCACATCCAAATTTAGATCCAAAGCTATCATGTGGTTTCAGAACACTTACTGAAAACTCACCCAAAAATTAAAATTAACCCATAATTTACCCTCACCTTCAAGCCATCCTATGTGTATGTGACTTTCTTTTTTCAGCCAACACAATCGAAGTTATAATAAATAATATCTTGGCTCTTCCAAATTTTATAATGGGAGTGAGTAGCGCCTGAGGGTTTGAAGCCCAAAAAAAGCGCATCCATCCATCATAAAAGTAATCGGTACTGCTCCAGCGGTTAATAAAGGCCTTTTTAACAATGCATTTTTGTCAGAAAAATATCCATATTTATAACTTTAGAAACTAGAATCACTGCCCTTTCATTTTTGGGTGAACTAACCCTTAAACGAAGAAGTTTTCATGTTGTCAAGAATATAGACTGATATCCCAATATTTTCCAGTCTCATATAATACCTATTTATCTTTCCTATATGCATCCTGCATCTCTTCCTGCCTCATGAGTTTCTGGTGACATGTTTCACATTGCCTGCGCTGTGGCTGGGCTGAGTTTCAGCTGGGCCATAATGCTGAGTAATAGCAGGAAGAGCAGTGGGTCTTCTGGGCTTTCCACATTTATTTGCTCCTTGCTGGGAACACGGCAAGTCAAGAGGTCACTTTTATTTTCTCTTGGTGCCATGGAGGTGACCTGCTTCCTCTAATAACAGCAAGAACATCTCAGGCACTGCAGCACGACTCCATTTCCTGTCATATCAGTTCACCAAATAAGCATCCAAATATTAGATTTTCATTATTTTATTATTGAATTTTTTTTCTTTGTTCTCAGCCTTTGTACACTGCAAGGGAAGCATTTGATTGTGATAAAAGACTCTCAAGATTATGTGTTCATCCTGGTATCCTTTTTGTATGACGTCACAATTAAAAGACCTCATCATCTTATGTTTCAAAATGAAATCATTCTCTTTTCCATGCACTGGTTAGAGATTGCTAGATCGAGCAAAAACAAATGTTGTGCAAAATATGCATCAGAAGGCCAGAGAACAAGTATGTGACAATTATATCTGTTTGTTAACATCTCTGTATTATACTAGATCCCAGTATTTGTGTAATATTTAGGCTTGCAGGCTTGTCCTGTTTTATAGTGGTAAATTCAAAGAGTTATATTTAACCGAAGTCAAAGTTGAGGAAAATGAGCTTGAGAGGATCTGGCCTGGATCTGTATAAGATGAATAGTCTCTCTCCATGCAAAGAAAAACTCACCTTTTTCTCCTCCCCCTTCTGAGGCTAATTCATCTCCCAGCAAGGAGAGGATCTGGTCTTGATTAAAAGCAGGGGACTGTTAAACTTGACATTCATTTCAGGATTAATGTTAAGGTTAGGCTCACTTTGCGTTTTCCCCTCTTCCACCTCCTATTAAGACCGTTTTCAAGCCCCAACGTGAACAGTAAACACACAATTTGGCCAAGGAACAGCTGTAATTTCTTAAATGCCTACATGCCTACCACACTATCCTCAAAGACGAGTGGAAAAGCATTGAACCTCATTTCTTTCTCCTTGATGTAAGGCCAATCATTCCATTCTAATGGAGTCTCCAGCCATATCTGCTGTTTACATTTTTGTATTGTCATCTGACACAGTTTGTACTTGCTTTGGTTCGTCTTGGCAGGAAAGCAACTATGTGAAGTTAAGCGAGGTGTCACTGGGCTAATGTGTGCTATTTTTAGCATCTCTCTTATCCTTGATGGACTTTTTATCTGTCAAGCAAAAAGCTGTTAACCGAGTGTGTCATTGCGCAGTAATTTCATGCTTTAGTGGGTTGAGATCATACAGCGGCCTAGGCGTCACCACAGGCTGTTTATAAACTAACATGGCTGCTTGGCTGCTTCCAAAACAAAGGATTTTTCCCTTTCTTTCTAATATAATTCAGCCTGATTGGTCCTTTAACGCTCCACTCTCACCTAAAATGGACATGTTCATGAGAAGGTCAGGTGAAATTGTTTCACTGACGTCCGAATCAAACATGTCTGTTTTTCTAGCACAAGCTCATAGCGAATTACCTAATGTTTTTCAGCTACCTCCTTTTTGTTATTGCAATATAGGCTACTAGACAATACTTCTCATTTATTTTGACCTTTAATAAATACTGCAACTAAATTTTGAAGGGAGAGTCTGAAAATGTAAATTCTGTCATTACCATTATTTATCATTCTAAACCATGGCATAAAAGAAGATATTTTGAAGAATCTTTCAACTGTTTTTGTCCACACACAAATGAAATGTAACCCCATTGACCTCCACTGTATAGTTAAACTGAGACAATCTTATTAAGTATCATATTTTGTGTCTCACAGAAGAAAGCCATACAGATTTGGAACGACATGAAAGTGAGTAAATAATGACAATGTTAATTTTTGGGTGAACCATCCCTTTAAAGATTGGCTTTAAGTGAAATTTAAGTAACTGCAAAGGTAACAATCAATATCAACTGATACTAATAAATTAAAGATATCTATTAAAGACATCTATAATAGATTAAAAAACACAAAATAGTATTTTAGTCAGAGCAGACACCATCTTGCACAAGCTAAGTAAGCTGTGATGGAAGTACAGTCATTTCATTTGTTGTACTGTTGAGTCGCTACCTGGGATTGTGCCAAGAGAAACCAACGCAATCTACCAAGAGCAGCGCAAATTAGTGTCTGGCTTAAGACATGCTTATTTCTGGGTGTTAAATAAAGGTGCAAAAAAACAGTAAATTGACGAGCTCAAACCTTAGTAAATCACCTTGCATTATTCATTTAAATACGCTCCTCCAATAAATTACAATAAAGTCAGCTGCAAAAATAACTGTGTCAATGCCTTTTCAGCTCAAATTCTTCACTGCGTGTATTTAGTGAATCCTGACAGTAGTTTTTTAACACCAAAAGAGGTTGGCGCTGGCGCAGGCGCAAGTTGTTATTAAATCTGGCCCCAAGTTGGTAAAAATACAATGCATTGATTTCTCAGTGTCATAAAAAATGGCCCATTTTCACAGACAGGGTTTAGATTAAGCAAGGAAACATGCCTTAGAAAAATACATTACCGCTGTATGCATCTTGACACCAAACAACGCCACTGACATATTATAAGATATATCAGTGCAAGAGTTGCTTTCAGTTAAAACAACTAAAACATGCACTTTATTCTGGGACTAGGCTTAAGCCTTGTCTTTAAAACCGGGGGATTGTATTTGTAGTCAGAGCTTCATAGCCATAATGACTTTGTCTTGACAACATTATGTCTGATTCTCATGACATTTATACCAGCAAGTACCAGATGGTATCAATGTTCATTTCCACCACCTTAAATGAGGGCACTTAAACTGCTGTTGCTGTTTTTAAATGTGTTTCAAGGTGGTGGTAAATGAAGAGCAGACCTGTCGATTTGCTAATGTCCAATAGGCTCCTTGGAGTTCAAAAATAGAAAAATATAGAGTGGGGAGAAGAGAGGGATGTCAGATCTGTGCC
The DNA here is from genome assembly GCF_949319135.1 of Squalius cephalus. Lineage (NCBI taxonomy): Eukaryota > Metazoa > Chordata > Actinopteri > Cypriniformes > Leuciscidae > Squalius > Squalius cephalus. The sequence goes on along the minus strand of NC_137133.1, from coordinate 29,713,001 downwards.
AAGGATCAAACCAAAAGCACAGCAATATACGCAGGTTTCTATCCATTCTGTTGAGGAGAACACATATGCAGCTCTCAATGGAGACAACTGGAGTACCACTGATATTTTCGGTGGAGAATTTTTGTTGTTTCTGCCAGTCTGCTGTCTTTTCTGACTTGCAAACTTTATCTGCAACCAAGTAGTTAAATATTGGATCTTGTTTTGAAAGAAACCTAGATGATACACAAACAGTATCATAAAGAAATGCAACAATGACATGTTTGTCTGTGCACAAATAATCAAATTGCAGTCAAAATGTTTTTTCTTCAGTATGCAATTTAAAATAACATGAAAAGCTAGTTAGTCGGACATGTGTGTGTGTGTGATCAATCTACTGAGAATGGAAAATCCACTATGCGCCAAAGTTCTGGTGTTTTAAAAATGGTAATTATATAAATATATCATTCCACAGATCCTTTTATGATTAGATAGAGTAATATTTTTAGAATGCCAGTGGCAAAATATTCCACTGCACATAACCCTGCATCCTCCTCCCTTCATCTCAGTGTCCATATTTGTAAAGGAATGTCATTTATTTCCACTACAAATAATTTGCTTTGAAATGTCCGCTGAAGGCTCTCAAAAAGGAACATAACACCATGTAACCCGTTGTACTAAAGTACAGTCATCTTCAGCTATATTTATCTCCATCTGTTTAAAATATGAAATCTATTTGTTTATTATTTTGTATATTTGGCCTAATATACTCAAGGCATAAAGTGATACTCTTAACCTCAGTGTTTCCATTTGGGTTTATTTTCTAAATACATTCCATGGCTGTGATGGCCAGATGTTGTATATTTTTGGTGTTAACAATATAATAATCACTACTATTATTGTTCATACTTGGGGTTAGTGATTTGATCAACCCTAAGTGTTAACCTTCGGCTTGTAAATCTTACCGCACTGGTATGGACATGAATGATAACTCCAATTGTGCAGGGCTGCGTTTCCCAAAAGCATCATAAGTTGATCATAGAGACCATTGGAGGCAATTGTTCTACGATCAACTTAAGTTTATAATGCTTTTGGGAAACGCAGCCCAACCTGGTTTTACTTTTCTAAGCAGACAGGTTTTTGTTTTTCGACTTTGACTTGAAAAATAAGGACCAGAATATCAGTAATTCGCTCTTTTGACTATAAGCCAATTAGCAACCACCAGTAACAGCCTAGAAATAAACCTCGTCTGAGTTGTGAACAAACCTGGACGCTGTTTACAGCGTGCCACTGAAAATTCAGCTCATATTTGGAAAGCCATTTCTCACAACAAAAATTGGGAAATGTCTGACTGCCTTTCTAAAATGACCAGCATGAAGCTGTTTGACCAAGGGAGGCTAATAAAGCTAGTTAAGATGCCTGATGGGGACACCAGCATCCACAACACAACATATGCTGATGACCAGTAGTGCTGTGACGTTAGTGAATGATCTCATTTCAAGGTGCAGTGGATCAGACGAATGTGCTTTGATCTGCATTTCACACACCATCAAGTTCTGGCTACATAATTCGCTCTGGGTACACTTGACATCTTGCAAAACTTCAGGGAAGTGCTGAGTCAGAAACCTGGAGTATAGAAAATGTGCACACACCGAATGCACTGGACTCATCTGGTGTCACCTGTCATCGCTGAGTCATTCAGAATCGGCCCAGCTGTCACTGCCGATACACACCTTACGTCCTGACACACGGTGGAGACGACACATCCACAGCTGTCATCTCCGGGGACGTTCACTTTTGGCACTGAGATGAAGGAATATGCTGGAGGTTTTTCACAGATTGTGACAGGATACAAGGTGTTTGGCGAATTGACGCTGTGGAAGAGAACTGGCTCAGCTATCCATCTGTTTCTGCAGGAGAATACCAGCGAGCAGCTCGAATCCTTCATCTTCCCCTGTCTCTGGACATTTTTATAGAGCACATTCACTATTCCCTGATGCTAAAAATGACATGTTTAGATTCTATGTGTTGGGAAGAATTGAGCAGAGTCTCAAGTGACTGATAGTAAATAGTCATTTCGAAGACATTTTTATCAAAAGCAACAAATTGCACACTTATCACAGAACAATCACTTAAAGCAGGAGTCTCAAACTCAAGTTACCTAAGACAAAAGCAATTTGATTTGCATGCAGGGTTTTAAGGATAAACTATTCACACCTGAAGGGTTTTATGATTCAGCCAGCAGGAAGTATGAGACCCTTAACTGTCCTCAAGGACACAATATGGGGATCAAACCAGGAACTTTAGCTTTTTTATTAACTTACATCACACCATCCACAGTTTATGTGATACTGATTTCACAATCTCTACCTGAAATACATTTTTGATACAAAGCAAGCATGTCTCTTGGGCCTCACATTATGTCTCATATCTACTTTCCCATGCCATGTTAGGTATAAGTGTTTCTCATTTTAGATTATTGTTTATCATCACACTGAAATGTTTCACCAGTTGGGTAGAATTTTAGGGCATATTTGAGGGGCTTCATGTTGAATACCTATTTTTGGTGTACACATTAGCCTCACTTCCAAGTGCTTATGTGCAATGCCTTTAAAAGGCAAAGCAAACCCAACACTGAGACATTAACCATTTTAACAGGTCTCTGAAAAAAATGCAATTAAATACCTTACTAAGCTGAACAATCAAATCAGGAATGTGATAGCCTACGCACATTTGATGGCGTTCTTTTGGAAAATACTAATTGTTCTAAGGTGTTTCTATTCCAGCATTCCTGTTTCAGATGCTACTCTGAAGGAGTTTCATAACAGCGTGTTTTTACTTATTTAGTAAGCTATTTAAAAAAGCTCTAAACTATCCCTTTAAAGGGATAGTTCACTTTGAAATTAAATTTTGGTATGTTTTAGCTTTCCTCAAGGGCATCCAAGATGTAGGTGTCTTTTTTTCCGCAGAAGTTTCAATTTTGATATTTTTAGGTCAAATCGTTCTTGTCTGTCAGTCGTATAATGCAGGTCTGTGGTCACTATCTGAAAGAGCATGCACAGAGAAGTCCAAATTAAACAATTCCCCATCGTAAGTACACATTGATGGCCTAAGACACAAAACGAGCGGTTTGTGTGAGAAACCGAACAGTATTTATATCGTTTTTACCTCTTATACACAGCCACGTCCAAGTGATCTGAGGGCCCGCGCGCTTCCGGCACTTTCTTCTTCTTGTTTTTTTTTACGGCGGATCGCAAACAAATATGTGCATTACCGCCACCTATCTCAGAAATGGACCATTGACACTTTCCTATACTTCTTTAACCTATCAACCGACATAAATTCCCCTTATTTACCCGCAGAGAGGCTTCATAGAATTTCATCCGGCGCTGCGTGTTCAGCTCCTCCGTCCACTTTCAGCCCCCATGACAGAAAAAAAAAAAAACACATCCAAGCGTCCAAGTGATCTGAGGGCGCGCGCGCTTCCTGGTGTGTGACGTGTGCGCGCCGGAATTAAATGAGGTTTTTTTTTTCCTGTCATGGGGGGGAAATTTTTCCGCAGCGCTGGATGAAATTCTATGAAGCCTCTATGCAGGTAAATAAGGGGAATTTATGTCGGTTGATAGGTTAAAGTATAGGAAAGTGTCAATGGTCCATTTCTGAGATAGGTGGCGGTAATGAACATATTTGTTTGCGATCCGCCGTAAAAAAAAACAAGAAGAAAGCGCCGGAAGCTCAGATCACTTGGATGTGGTTGTATACAAGAGGTAAAAACGATATACTGTTCGTTTTCTCACACAAACCGCTCGTTTCGTGTCTTAGGCCATCAATGTGTACTTACGATGGGGAATTGTTTAATTTGGACGATGGGGAATTGTTTAATTTGGACTCTGTGCATGCTCTTTGAGACAGTGACCATAGACCTGCATTATATGACTGACAGACAAGAACGGTTTGACCTAAAAATATCAAAATTGAAACTTCTGCGGAAACAAAGACACCTACATCTTGGATGCCCTTGAGGTAAGCTAAAACATACCAAAATTTAATTTCAAAGTGAACTATCCCTTTAAGTCCTCATGGTGAAGGTTAGAATACATTTAATTTGGGAAAATCCTCTCTTTAACACATTAGTCTGAGAGTGCTGAGGGTTGCTCAGGCCCATCAGGACTGATTACTGAACTGAGAGACATGAGAGACAAGCTGCAGATAGAATTGTTTTCATCAGTTCCTCTCCTGCCCAGGAAATGAATATAAAGTGTCATAACAGATTCAGCCAATCTGTCTCTCCAACAGGGTCCAGTTCTGGCTGAGCTGATTGGATGTTTTGCGAGGCGTGCCTAGTCCAAAAACTGCTCTGTCTCATAAAGAATACAATGACGTTCATCCTGTCAGCGATATGCTGACATTATTCGCAATCATTCTAGCGTGGCCCTGATGAGATTGATATTGATGGAACAGCTCTTGCTTGTTTCTGGCACAGTAAAGAAGCATTCCTGCTCAACTTTCTCTGTCCTCTGTGAAGACATGAATTATTCATGTTTTGACATTTACCAGTGGACAGAATTGAAATATTCATCTCTTGTTAATATATCTTGTGTATTTTTTGTCTTTCAGGAAATGTTCGAGGCGCTCTTCCTTGCGTACGATGACGGTGTGACGTTCCAGCAGTTTAAGAGCTTCCGACGTGTACGGATCAATTTCAGTAACCCCAAAGCAGCAGCCAGCGCTAGAATAGAGCTGCACGAGACACCTTTCAGAGGAAAGAAACTCAAACTCTACTTTGCCCAGGTGAGAAGTGATAGTTAGTTACATATAACACAAAAGACAAACTAAGCATTTGCCAAGTGATATCATGTTGTTTCTGCCTAAATCTGAGCTGATGAAAGTGTAGTGTGTAATTTCTCTGCCACTAGTGATTCTCACACAATGCCATGTCTGAGCATTCATAGATAAATAGGACTATAGAAAAAGAGAACAATCGATAGATAGATTGATTGATAAGATGTCATGTGGAGTGTGGCCCTTGTTCAGTTTTGCCAAATCTTTATAGAATGCTGTTCTTACATAATGTTCTCAGATTTTAAACGTATAGCTCATATTTGTGAATAGCTACTTGAGAAACATCTGGTTAGATCTCTCCATCAAGTGTTCCAGACAATCTTTGTTCGACTGAATCCTGACTGGACTAACACACTCTCTGGCTCTCAGGTGCAGAAACCAGCATCCGAAGGAGACAATTTGCACCTGGCTCCTCCCCAGCCTTCGAAACAGTTCCTCATCTCCCCTCCTGGCTCACCTCCAGTCGGCTGGCAACAGATTGACGAGACCACACCGGTTATTAACTACGACCTGCTGTATGCGGTTGCCAAGCTCGGCCCAGGTCAGTCACAACTCGCTCTCAATCTTTGTTTTAAGGCATCATTATCTCTGTGCATCATGTGCTAGTATGAAAGGTCTACACCTGAACTCTTCAGTTCAGCCTTGCATGCTGAGATATCACGTAGCATGCTACAAATCCTTATCCTCTCAAATCAAGCACATCCATTACTCACTCGGTTATCCGTTGTCTTAAATTGTCCCCTTCGCTGCAGTGCAGGTGATTACTGTACGTCCACCATCCTGCTCATAATCAATGCGCGTTCTTCAGCCGACCTTCAAGGGTGTGTGTGTGTGCGACTCCCACTGTGCCCTGATGAGCAGTTACTGTAGTCAGTGCTTGTGGAGCTGTAATGTGTTTTGATTAAAGCTGCCGTTTAGATGCTTCTGTTTATCTGGGTGTTTGACAGTGCAGACAGGGGGCTGTGTTTGGTATGGACCACACACACTTCCATACAGTGGGCTTGTGAGTGCCCTTGCTCTCCTGGGGAACAGCTCAGCCATCTCGGAGTAAATAAGCACATTACGAAGCACCTCTGGGTGACCCTTTTCAGTGTCTCTTTCCTGTTACTGTGGATCTCCGGTTTCCAATTAACGAGCTACCATGAATTTTCTGTGGAATTTTTTTATAGCATCATGTATTAAATTACAAATGGATACTGTTCTTCCATAACGTTATGTAACTCTGTTAGGTTACATCAGTCATCTTTGTCCTTTGTCTTTCCATTGTCCACCACTACTTTACTCTTACACTGTGGTGGTACTATGATATGAAATGATAATTTCATGGAATCACCATTATGGTATTGTCAAATAAACCAAGAAATGCTTTACAATAAGGTTCTCTATGTTAATATTAGTTAATGCAATAGTATATCAAACTATATTTTTTAAAGCATTTATTAATCTTAGTTTATGTTATTTTCTACATATACATTTTTTTAACATTTTAAGTCATATAAATTAACATTCATATATTTTGGAATTTATAAATTAACATTACGCTTGATTAATGAATAATGTAAAATATTGCTGTTCATTGTAAGCTCATGAAACCTAATGGATTACTTATTGTAAAGTAGGACATATAATCTAGGCTTTAAAGGGATAGTTCACCCAAAAATGTAAGTTCTGTCATTAATTACTCACACTCGTGTTGTTCCAAACCCGTACTTTTTTTCATTTTCACAACACAAATGAACTTTTTAATGAAATCTGAGAGCTCCCTCCATTGACAGCTACGCAACTACTACTTTGACGCTTCAAAAAGTTCATAAACAGATCGCAAAATTAATCCATATAAATTGAGTGGTTTAGTCCAAATTTTTCTGAAGGACTAAATGATTGGAGAAGTCCAGCATACATCACCAAAGAGAAGTCTGTTGTTTCACCGGAAATCATTTAAAAAAATTAATTACAAGGTCAACAATTAAATAAATGAATAAAACGCATGCATGGATGGATGAATCATTCACAATTATGATGAAATTTATGAATTTTCATTTCATGCTAACTTTATGCTTTGTTTACGTAGATTGTATCTTGAATATAAGTGCATTTTTTCTCAATTCACTGGCAAATGTTTCCCATATTATTAGCTTGTTTACACACATAAAAGGTTTTAAAGGAATATCCGCCAGAGCATTAAGACAAAATACACTTGAAAACAAATCTTAATATGCTGTTGCTTCTCAAGTATATTTATTTTGTTTCAAGGAGATTTTAACTACAAAATAAGTCAAAATGCTAATTAAGAATATGATTTTTGTAGTGTAGAAAGAGCAAGAAGACGCTACGACAAAAGAGACCAGAGAGAGAGCTTTCTGCAGATTTGCTTTTACTACCATTGACTCTTGCCTCATGAATATCATTCCTCTCCATCAAATCCATATCAACAGGCTCATGTCAATAACCTTGTATAAACGACACAGGCTGCATTTCTGCTGTCTGCCGATTTCCAGTAACACTACAATCCCAGCCATCAGCTAAGAATTGCTTTGAATCCATCAGCTTTTATCTGCAGATCTGGATCTTTACAAAATCAAGCCGAAAACACAACATCGTTACTGTCAGTCACTTTCACAGCTGTTTTAAACTAAACAATCCATCTGAGAGACTTTTTTTTTTACCCATAAGAGTGCCATGCGGTTTCTCGTAATGCGTCTAAATATGTCAGTATTATATCACTCAGCCTGATCCATCTGCCTCCCTGGCTCGAGCATCATCGGCATTCAGTCCATCTTGCCTCGTTTTGCAACCAAACAGCTTTAGAGCATGTAGAGCACGTGAGTATATGACGGCTTAAAAGCTCCGGCAGTACATCGCTTATGGAACCAGGTCAATTTTGAATGCCACCCTCTGTTTGTTTGGTCTATTTTTAGCTGACAGTGTAAAAGGCGTTTGGGGATTATGGAGTAGGAACATTTGAATTATGCAACAGGGCTTGGCATTATGGACTCTCATCCATCAAACCCCCAAGGGATCAATTTCAAAATCCTGTGAAAACATCCTGCTGAATTCGAAATCTCTCTCTGCCTAGCTCTTTCTAAATAACTACGGAGGGTCTTTAAGTATAACTGATGTTTTAACCTATATTATTTATGTAATGTAGCTATGTGATGTGCAAACAAATAAGTCATAGCTTATCAGAGTGTTACAACGCTTACTCTGTAGTTCAGTCTGTGGGATTCCAAATTTATTAAAATGTTTAATTTAGGTTTACATTGAATTTAGCATGTTAAGGTTAGGTATAAATTATTATTATAAGAGTTTTTTAGCAAAATACTCTGGTCAGTCCTGATTTACTGAAACTCTTGGAGTTTGTGTTTTAGCAAGAGAGTCCTGTCAGTCCTGTTCTCAGGTCTCAGCATTTGAATGGATATGCTGAGTGAATTAGGGTGGGCAGCATTCTCAGTCCCAAACAGGTTCCGAAACCTGTTTCATCACAAAGTTTTGGTTCCTGCCCCTAATAAACTGTAAGAGAACATCTCACAGATTCAGACTTGGTGACTGCAGCTACCGACAGATCGTGTTCTCAATAAAGAATCCTGCTGAAGAAACAACCAAGTCTCCTGGTCTTTCGATTCTAAGTTCACAACAAGTCAAATACTTTACATACTGTTAAAGGTAGGGTAGGCAATTTTCAGAGAGGCTAGCGAAAGCGAGCTAGCTTTGAAAGCATGAGATCCCATCCTCCCTTCAGAGTGTCTCCAAAGCCACAGCTCCTTCAAAACACAGCAGGGAGCAAACAAAAGAGATGACGAGAGACTGCGTTAAACTACCTCATGTCTCAAAGCACATAACATTACAATAATAGTGAACATGAAAAACTTAAAAAGCACTGACCGGTTTTTTTATGGTCATATGCCTTCCACAGACAATATATATACATATAAAAACATTTAGACCACTTAATTTAGTGATTGCTATCAGGATGTGAAGAGACTTTCAACCAGCATAACAAAAAGTGTTTCTGGAACAAATCGCCTACCCTGCCTTTAAAGATTTTGCAGCTGTGAGATGTGAGATGCAAGGCTAACATGCAGATGGTACACACGAGCTAGGACAATGAGAGTCTCAGCTGAGATAACTCATTGTAGTACAGTAGGTTTTGCGATTGTTTCCTGTGCCTCCTTCAGCATTGGTCTGGTTTCATGCTCAACTTGATGTTACATCATTACAAACGTGCACGGCGCATAATAGAAAACATTACGCATGTCAATACATTGGTCCCTATTTTAACAATCTGAAACGCAAGTATCAAACGCGAAACGCAAGTAACTTTGTGGGCGGATTTTGGACGCTGTTGCTATTATGCCCGGCGGGATAAATGACTCTTGTGCCCGATGCAAATCTAAAATGGGTTGGTCTGAAGTAGCTTCATTACTCATAGGTGTGGTTTGGGTGTAACGTGAAATAAACCAATCAGAGCGACATCTCACATTCCCTTTAAGAGCAGGCGCGCTTGTTCCATGGCGGATTGCTATTATAACGGCGGATTTGCCAGGCGCACGCCAGGAGCGGTTCACAGCCGAAGAGACCGACGTTCTCGTTAGGGCCGTAAAAGACAGAAAAGTGACATTGTATGGGGATGGGAGAAACCCGCCCAAATTAGCTTCGGTTAAACAGATGTATAATAATGTGGCGTAATTGTTTTCTGGAACTGCAAAATAGCACCAGGGAACGTTTGCGCCAGGACACGCCTCCTCTTTTCGCTGAACCTCCCCCGGGAGCGCAAGTTCATTCCCCTAATTTACGACATGCGTCTGTGGAGGGAAAAATCCGCTGTGCGTCGGGTGCAAAATAGGAATGATAGGCTACATGCGTCATTGTACAAAGTCAATTGCGCTGGGTGCAAGATAGGGCCCATAGTGTGTTTTTTTATTATTTAATGCTATTATGCACACGAGTGAACAACAATTGGGTTTACTGTATGCGCGTTGAATGAAGGTGACTTTCTGCTGCTTGTGAACTAACTCTTTTGAGGAGACAGCAGATTGTGAGCCATTCATTTGCCGCTCTGATTGCACTCACTAAACACGATTTCACTGCACGCTCTCGCTCGTATCCAAGGTAAATCATCCCCACTGTCATTCCTTTATGTGTTTTGCTGAACTAATGACGTCGTCATTGGCTAAAATGCATGCGCAGGTTACTTTATACACTTCTTTTGTCACATACTGTTTTTCGCCTACTATAGTAGGGAAATATGCGATTTCAGATGCAGCCATGGTCTTATTATTGGGAGATACGAGGATCTGTGACTCTACCATTGGAAAAGAGCGTAAAAGGCTAACTTGGATCATGTGTGCCTTGATAACCAATCACATTACAGCCTTGACATCATTGAATTTCTTCACTGAGTTGTGAGACAGTCAATCACTGTCCACAGAAATGAATAAGACATCCATCCACGGTCTCTTGTCTGGTTAGCAGGTGTTACCCTTTTTTCGGCTAAGGTTGCAGGCTTGCCTTCAAGTGGTTTTGGTTCCAGTGAAACCAAACTCAGACCACCTCCAACAGGTAGTCTCAGGTTCGGTAACTCTGTCCGCTCCCGGGTCCGCATGACAGCTTTCACATTACCAATTTTTCATGCGAACCGTGCCCCATTTTTTTTTTAACTAAACTGCCAGTGAAAACACCCTTAGATTGTAAAAACAATCAAAAAGGTATCAAAATTATTAATTTTAATGACTTTTTTAATCAATCTTTTACTTATTGACTTTTCATTTATATTTTTTAATGAATTAAATTATAAATTGCATTGTTTTTTTAAATAATTTAATGATTAATTATTTTTTTGTTAAAGCATTTAAATTATTAATGTAATTAATCATTTAAATCAAAACATATATGACTGATAGCAACACAAAAATATGCACAGTCCCAAGCTACTATAAAATATTTGTAGATTTGACATATTTATATCTGAATGACAATGTCAATGGAAAAAGCAGAGGCTAACTGCTTATGCTAACCAGCCAAACCTTGATTTAGCTCACCATACAGCAACAATGGAAAAATGCATCCCATCACACTGTTTTACATCACAGTGACACATACAACACTTACTACTACACATATATAAACATACACACCAGTGCTAGATTTGTATCAAGTGGCCATATCCCCTCAAAGACTGCTGGGAGGTTGTGTAAGTGAGTCATTCAGAGTTGCATAATCCCAGAGCGGTACATTGAAACAGCTTCACTTTTCTAGTGGTTTCACAACCTGTTCTGAGGTCAGCCAATCAGAAATGTTTCCGCATGCTTAGGGTGAGAAAAGAAGCCACCAGCCTTTTTTTGTTAATCTCTGCTTATTGCATAATGCCGATAAAATGCCTTATGGTTGTGATGTACTATGTCCTATGAATGTCGTAGCACAAAATCATGACAAAATACCACTGCTAAAAAAATATAAGAAATTATTTTCATTGATTTTTTTGTTTATTAAGATTCACATTAGATTCCATCACATTTGTAAAATGAAAGAAGCGTCAACTATAAATTGTCTGAGGATAAAACGTCACGTATGCTTGCGTAAAATCAATCTGAACTGGATTACAGGACGGGAGATCACACTCCAGAGATCAAGCTGGCATCTTCTGACAATTAATCCTCTGCTTTAAGTCTTTAAGCTATAACATTTAATGTAAATTAAGTGTGAATTTAGAGAACAGTACATTATTATTATTGATTACCACTTAATTGCCTGACAAAGAAGTCTAAATGAAGAAAGAGCAGCATTGAACCATGTGAAACAAGGCCCCATGTTACTACAGTAGACGCAGTGCATAGGAAGAGACAAGCCTAAGGCACACTGAATTGCATAATTCAGTTCAAATATACCCATTTCACCTAGGGCTGCAGCTAAAAAAGGATACATCTATCTAGATATTTTGATATACTATTAGAGACTTCAGTGAAGATTTTTGACTGATGACTCGAACAAATCTTTAAATCAGAATTATGCTTAACTGTTTCCTACTGAAGTTTAAAGCAGAGACGCAAGATAAAGCATGCTTGTCTTTATTTAATAAACTAAATGATCAATTAAAAGACATAAAAACATTTTACATTGCCAGCAAATTATTTCATGAATATTCAAAATATGGGCGAGTCCTAATTTCAATATTAATTTCACATAACATTGACTGAGATCTGTTTTGCCGCTTCAGTGACGTTTCACTGCCTCAAAGTTTTGACCTTGTCCACCCGTGATGAGCTTCAGTCACAAAGCCGGCGCATGTTAATAGCAATTGAAGGCGATTAGGTAACAGAGGAGACGGTACAAACTAGTGAGCAATCCACAGCACTCAAGTGGAACCATGTGGCAAGCTAAACAAACAGCCCATTCAGCCCAGGCACCTTGACTGTGTTAGACTGCTGTCGGATGGCAATAATGAGTGTGGTTGTTGTGGAAGGAAGCTTTTTTCCATTGTTAAGCATGTGTTTCCATACACAAGTTTGTGTCTTAGAGGCTGTGTTTCCACATGGCCCGCACTGAAATTGTACAGTACAGCAATACACGCACACTCCAGCTCATTAAAGCAAAAGGCTTTTGTTGTTCCCTGCTCTGTTTACAAGGCGCATACCCAGCCGCTTCACCCTGAGAAAGCAAAAGCACTTAATGAAATATTCCTGCTGCATCTGTGGACGCTTAGATAACAGACCTGGAGCCAAGCATGTGGGGTGTGCAGGGCCCAGAGAGGGTTCTTATAGCTACACAAAGCACAAGCACCTTTCAATTGAACACCTATGAACCTGATCTGAGGCTTAGAGAGCCTGTGCTTTATATTTGTACTGGATTCAGATCTCAAACTATGTGGCATATGTCTATTTATTAGCATAAATGCGTTTAGAACCGTCATGCACAATAGTTTCTTCAAAATGAGGGCCAGGGGTCCAACGGTCCAACGGTCCATCGACGTACACAATTTCAGTTCTGAGAACACACACAATTCCAAATCCTTCACTACAGACTATCCTGAGCTAAAGAATATTTACTTTATGCTTTTAGAGCCCTCCAAATAGTAATAATAGTTATGCATTTAATAATAGTTTGGGGTCGGTAAGATTTTTTTTTTTTCTTTTTTGGAAAGAACGAAAGAAAGACTTTGAGGGTGCATTCGTTTGATCAAAAGTGACAGTAAAGTCATTTATAATGTTACAAAAGTTTTCTATTTCAAATGAATGCTGTTCTTTTGAACTGTATGTGCATCAAATAGTCCTGGGGGGGAAAAAAAGCATCCTCATTTTCACAACAATATTAAGCAGCACAAATGTTTTCAACAATGATAATAATAAAAGTTACTTGTAAGACAGGAGTAACTGCTGAAAATTCAGCTTTGCCATCACAGGAATACATTACATCCTAAAATATACAAATACAACCGTTACTTTCAATCGTAATAATATTTCACAATAATATTAGTTTTACCGTATTTTTGATCAACTAATATGGTGCATAAGAGACTTACAGTGAGGAAAATAAGTATTTGAACACCCTGCTATTTTGCAAGTTCTCCCACTTAGAAATCATGGAGGGGTCTGAAATTGTCATCGTAGGTGCATGTCCACTGTGAGAGACATAATCTAAAAAAACAAATCCAGAAATCACAATATATGATTTTTTAACTATTTATTTGTATGATACAGCTGCAAATAAGTATTTGAACACCTGAGAAAATCCATGTTAATATTTGGTACAGTAGCCTTTGTTTGCAATTACAGAGGTCAAAGGTTTCCTGTAGTTTTTCACCAGGTTTGCACACACTGCAGGAGGGATTTTGGCCCACTCCTCCACACAGATCTTCTCTAGATCAGTCAGGTTTCTGGGCTGTCGCTGAGAAACACGGAGTTTGAGCTCCCTCCAAAGATTCTCTATTGGGTTTAGGTCTGGAGACTGGCTAGGCCACGCCAGAACCTTGATATGCTTCTTACAGAGCCACTCCTTGGTTATCCTGGCTGTGCTTCGGGTCATTGTCATGTTGGAAGACCCAGCCTCAACCCATCTTCAATGCTCTAACTGAGGGAAGGAGGTTGTTCCCCAAAATCTCGCAATACATGGCCCCGGTCATCCTCTCCTTAATACAGTGCAGTCGCCCTGTCCCATGTGCAGAAAAACACCCCCAAAGCATGATGCTACCACCCCCATGCTTCACAGTAGGGATGTGTTCTTGGGATGGTACTCATCATTCTTCTTCCTCCAAACACGTTTAGTGGAATTATGACCAAAAAGTTCTATTTTGGTCTCATCTGACCACATGACTTTCTCCCATGACTCCTCTGGATCATCCAAATGGTCATTGGCAAACTTAAGACGGGCCTTGACATGTGCTGGTTTAAGCAGGGGAACCTTCCGTGCCATGCATGATTTCAAACCATGACGTCTTAGTGTATTACCAACAGTAACCTTGGAAACGGTGGTCCCAGCTCTTTTCAGGTCATTGACCAGCTCCTCCCGTGTAGTTCTGGGCTGATTTCTCACCTTTCTTAGGATCATTGAGACCCCACGAGGTGAGATCTTGCATGGAGCCCCAGTCCGAGGGAGATTGAAAGTCATGTTTAGCTTCTTCCATTTTCTAATGATTGCTCCAACAGTGGACCTTTTTTCACCAAGCTGCTTGGCAATTTCCCCGTAGCCCTTTCCAGCCTTGTGGAGGTGTACAATTTTGTCTCTAGTGTCTTTGGACAGCTCTTTGGTCTTGGCCATAGTAGTTGGATTCTTACTGATTGTATGGGGTGGACAGGTGTCTTTATGCAGCTAACAACCTCAAACAGGTGCATCTAATTTAGGATAATAAATGGAGTGGAGGTGGACATTTTAAAGGCAGACTAACAGGTCTTTGAGGGTCAGAATTCTAGCTGATAGACAGGTGTTCAAATACTTATTTGCAGCTGTATCATGCAAATAAATAGTTAAAAAATCATATGATTCCCCTCCATGATTTCCAAGTGGGAGAACTTGCAAAATAGCAGGGTGTTCAAATACTTATTTTCCTCACTGTATTTCAAAAACATGAAAAAATACAGTCTAAAAACGTTTGAACGATAGTGTATGTTCATCGTTAATTCATGTTTGATCAAAATCATTAAATGTCTACAACATGAAAGGTGTTCATAAGTATTCCTCTGAAGGTTCTGCCATTGTGGAAAGCTAAAGGTGCAGTTTTTACACTTTTTTCCTGGATGGAAAAACCCAGATGGATTTACCAGCACTCCGAAAGGTTATAGTGCCACTGTAGAGGTTTGACACAGGCATAATGTCAATGGATCAAAGTACGCTACAACATGGCTCCTCACTTTTTACTATTTATCTGAGGGTATTTTCAATCACGCTGGCAGATGGCTGACGCCAAATAAGCTGCAATTTGCACGAGTCATTATCCATTCACGGGCTGTTATTCAGTCTGCAGCTGGGATTATCAGATTGGTTCTGTTTCCTTGTACGCTCCTGCTTGTATGAGGTTCTCGCTATAAAGGGTTAATTTTTTCAATCAGAAGAGGGGGTTTATTTTAAGGACGGTTGCTTAGGAATGCAGAAATTGTCATTTGTGTTTTTGGAGACGAGGACTTTAAAAGGATGAACGGAAGAAAGTGTTTTGCCCCTCTTTCCAAAGAATGCTCTAAAAATACCCTGTGCCGGCCCACTGAACCTATACTAACCAGACGAAATCCATCTGGCCTTTCCGCAGCCACACTCGCTCACCACCTCTCTCCTTCTCAGTGGTGCACGCCTGTCATACACACACGCACACAGCTCTTGATGAGTGGCGGAGGATAGAGCTGGAGAGATGTGCTCCGCATGCCAATGAAATCACTGCTGATTTAATAAAGACTCGTTTTTAGCAGCTTTATGAGGGACGGCGAAGTAACATCACCACAAACAACCTTATGTTTGTATCACCTTGTAGGGTTTCTAACGGTCTAGGAAGCCTTTAAAGTTTCATCTCTGCGGTAACAAGCTTGATTGCTTGCTTTTTCTGTCTTCGACTGTCTGACCCTTGACGTCAGTATGCAGCATTGACGTCATGCCCAGGTTTCTGAGAGAAGCTGAGCCCTCGGGAGGCTGTGCTGGAAAAGAGGAATGCGAGGGGTTGTAAATTTGTAGGAACATAGCTGAGGAATTGTTTGAACGAGTGCGTTTTGCATGAATAAAACATAAGATGCGTAACTGATTGAGGAATTGGGTCAAAATAGTGAGAAGATTCAAACTTTGGATGCGCGTGTTTGTTTGTGTGCGAGAAATTACGAGCGCACAGGGTAAAAACATAAGGGGAAGAAAGGCGGTGTAAGCCAGAGACTTCTAAAAGCATAAGATAAGAGGGTCTTTAGAGTGTGCTGGATCCTCTGGGTGACCACAATGCACTGCACGCACATGCTGCCCAGAGGCACAGTGGTAAACTTTGATTCAGCTCCCTGTTCTGTTCTATCTGGCAAACAAACACAAAAAGAGTGAATTCGTCTAACACATTTCAAATATTGACCCTCATCCAGCCGTCGTGCAACAGGGATGGAGAGATGCAGGAAAGCTGCTTATCTCTTGTGAATGTGTGCGGTTGTAGTTTTAATTACCTGAAGTGTGGAAACCCCTCCAGACTGCTCTGACTGACGGGATTTCTGAGTGAACAGACTTCATTCTGGTAGTGTTAAGGATTTTCAACATTGGATATGGAACACTGTTCCCCAGTGCATTCGGTTTATGTTTAACGCGTGTAATGCTATGGATCTTTGCTGGTATTCTCTGGCAAAACCGCAGCCTAAAATATCCTCACTCTGCTCACATTGAGATCTGGAGAGAGAGCGCCCTCTAGCGCTCATTGTTAGTATCGCAGGATAAATATGCATTCCATTCAGGAGTCTGAAGTGGGAAATTCGCTTTATATTGCAGACAGAATAGCAATGATGCTAGCAAAAATGCACATCTCTATCTGCAAATGCTTGCTGAACAGTTTTTTAAACCACGCAGAAGTAAATTTGACTTATTAATGCATTGTATTTGCTTAAAAGTCATTGTTTACCATTAACCATTACCATGTGACATCATATACCCTCACCAAGGTGAAACCAGGGATCCAAGTTGGATGTTGCATGGATGTAAGCATTTTATGTACAAAAACTTTATTTTTCTTATTATTATTGCTCTCAAGTTAGTGCTTGGTGTAAAAAAAAAAAAAAAAAACTTGACAATGTTACATAAAGAACTGTATCTAATTTATTTTTTAATGAAAATAAGAACATTTTGTTTTAAAAAAAAATGTTTAATGCAAAAATTATATTTAAAATCTTTTCCCACCAATTAAATGTAATAATTTCCATCTAAACACCAAATAATAATAAACAGCAATATATACCTTACAATACCAATCAAATCTTGTGCAATTTAAAAACACACAAAATTAAAACGGTCTCTCTTAAAGGGATAGTTCAACCAAAAATGAAAATTCTGTCATCATTTTCTCACCCTCATGTTGTTCCAAACCTGTATACATTTCTTCCCAAAACTGTTCAGTTTCCCACATTCTTCAAAATACCTTCCTTTGTTCAACAGAACAAAGAAACGTATGCAGGTTTGGAACAACCTGAGGGTGTAACGAACGTTATAAGTATTCGATATATCAGCCAGCCCTACCCATAGCGTATTCGGTTCAGAAACTCTCAAGCTGACAGATTCTTCTCTTCTACACACACAGGTGAGAAGTTTGAGCTGCATGCAGGCACGGAGTCTACGCCCAGCGTGGTGGTCCACGTCTGTGACAGTGACACGGAGGAGGAGGAGGAATCAAAGATCAACCCTAAACCAAAAATCATCCAGACCCGGCGCCCAGACCTGCCAGTCTCACACTGAACTCTACAGCTCCACACAGAGTCAGGAGGATTTGACCCCTCCACCATCTCCATCACAGGATCTCGGCCACCCTCCTTCAGAACCTTGTTAAACACACGACCAGGGTCTGAGGGACTCTGATCTGTGTTTCTCCGTCAGCACACACATGTATACAATCCTCAATGTGCTGTCACAGTTTTTTTGTTTTTTGTTTTTTTATGTTGGCAATACTCTGTGTTCAATATGGCCGCTCTCTGTCCCCCTTTCCCACTCTGACTCTGTTGTAATGTCATCTGATCACCAGTTAGAGGCAGCATGCACCTGTCCTTGCTCTCACCTATGTCTCTGATTGGCTACTGGACCGTGGCACATGATGGTGTCAGATGTGCCTATTGGCTAACAGCTGGCCATTTGGCTTTGCTCTTGCACAGCAAATATGTATCATTTGTACCCAGCAAGCCATTAATAATAGTATGTTCTTCATAAGGGCATGCAAGCCACTAAATGTGGCTAAACACCAGCGCTGCATGTGGCACCCTCAAAAAATATATCTTGCCTAACAAATTTCTGTCAAATAATCCTAGAATGGCAAACGGTGCACTTGTGCATAGCAAAAAGTGCAGACTGCAGGAATAGTTCCCTTCAGGCCAGTGCATGTTCTGGTAGCAAAATATCCGTTTTTATTTCCCGCTATGTATAATTGTCTACATGTCTCGCCGACAGTGTTCTTACAGAAAAACGATGCTATTCTGAACAATAAGCTGAAATTTTGTTCATACCATGGAAATGGTAACTATGAGTTGCTCCCTCAATATGAATCTTTTTTTTGTCGTGCTTGGTCCCCAATGCCCCTTGTAAGAGAACTTTTTTTCCCCATTAGCTCCCATTACAGTTTTGATGACATCAACGGCTAATCAGATGTCATTTAATGAAGTCTGTAATATGCATGGTTACTCGTTTCTAGAATTTATTGTAGTTGTCCAAAGCCATAGATTTCCTCGTAGTTTGTGAGACTTCGTTCGCACGTCAGTTCATTTCTAATCATTTCAAAGAAGTCATGTATGATGCTATTGAGACAGATCTTCCAAGTGCTATTACACAGTGTGTAACAAAAAGCTATTGTTTTGATGGTGATGCCGACCATTCTTATCCTATTCAATCTTTTTGGTGTGCTTAACTCATTTACGGATTATTTAACACCCACAAAAAAACTGATTTATGTATCCATAGTACATAACACGAAGGCATGCACAAACCATATCCGTAGATTTGAGTCACTATACAACCCCGAGTAGTCGGCAAACACACCACAAAAAAGCATTAAAGGTTATGTTATTTCTTCCAAGACTATAAATGACACCCATCCCGGACAGTATATCAACACTGTGATGTGTCATTACTGTGATACTTGACTGACACCCTACGCTGAAGTATTATTGTACATTTAAGAAGGTTATCAGGCTTAAACATCTGTTGTTCAGTGTTCACGACTTGTTAAGGGTAGCCACAGCTTTCATAATACCATGTTTCCTGTTGAATTGGATTGTTCCTTGGTCCAAATGCTGTCTGTCTGTGTCCATTAGCCTAAAAGAATGTAGAAGTAATACACCCCATCCCGCTGAAGCAGTGACTCCTTCGCTGTTCTGGAAACAGGGTTCTTGCTGCTCTCTTTTGACATTGCCGTCTACATTGTGACACAGATGTTTCCATATGCTACCGCAGCCTCAAGCCTTAGCAGTGCACTTCTCTGAAAATAAGAGGCATAGGATCAGAACACATCAACACGAGAAATGTGTAAATGAATGGGGCGAGAGCAATATAACAAAACCGATACCAACCGTCCACTGCCTTGGACCTTCCCTTCCGATTCATTATTGTCTGCTTGGCCAATCAGCTCTTCCCATATTCTCTTCTCACAATCGACAAAAATCTATCGCAGTCTCTCATGCTGCCAGCCTTCCTTACTGTCATGTAATTTAAGATTTTTGTATTGTTCTGTATTGCACTTTCTTATTCACATGACTGTACACAGTATCATTCAGTAACTGTATTTCCTTTTATTTTTCATGTACTCCTGAAGACATGATTAATATCTCTGTTCTTAAAGTCTTTGATCTGGAGTTAGTGTCACTGATGTTGGAAAACAATATCTGTATTGTGTATACTCGTGCAAGACCATTGGTGTTCTCGACATCTACGTGTGCGTCCTGCCTGCCGACACTAAGGAGACATATCTGTATATATTAATCAATATTTTTACTGCATTTTTGTACAAATATTCATGGTAGCCATGTACAAGTAGTTGAGATGATTCTTTGTTAGTATTAAAAAAAAAGTTTGGTTTTAAAACTCTTGTGTGAATTTTGATGACTACTATACTGTACTGTACAACAGATAGATAGATAGATAGATAGATAGATAGATAGATAGATAGATAGATAGATAGATAGATAGATAGATAGAACCATACAGCAATAGATAGATAGATAGAACCATAGAGCAACAGACAGATCTATCTATAGACAGACAGACGGTCTTAAAGCCTCAAAATAAACACTGTCCTCACGGAACGCGCTGATGACGTGTGATGTCTGCGCGAGCAGTGTGCGCAGAAGTATGGAAATACATACGTTGCGTTGAAAGATACTGTCTATGGTTGAAAGCTGGTAGGACCATAGATATAATAAATACATATTTATTATGGGTGGGACGAACAGTTTTTGGTCCTGAGACTCCATATGATCCACAGAACACATATACTTTTATATATATTTATTTCACTTCTATTTTGATTGCTATCAGGGTGTGAAGAGCAAAAGAAAAATAAAGCATCAACTCAATAATATAATTAAACTTCTGGCCAATCATTTGACCCATTTAATTTATTAAGACTGCCCGCAAATGTTATTTCACTATCCACCGGAAGATGGCAGTCTTACCATCTGTTACTGATAACTACTCAAAGGTAAGAGAAAACGGGCTGTTAATGAACACTTTAAAACTAAATTTCTACAAAATTTCACATTCATTATTTTTTCATTAAAAACTAGGCTGTAATAAAGTGGAGATCGATCTGATTTAATTGTAATATCCTTCTTAAACTTTTAACGTGAAAAAAACTTTTTTGACCCACCCGGTCACTAACTTGGCTAATCAAAGTAAACAGAGTGTGTGCGTTCCAGTCGGTTCCAGGGCCAAAGTGAGTGCGTCACCAAGTGTCCTTGTTTCACAGCATTGCTGAAAGCAGCCTGTAGGAAGCTGTGCCAGGCCAGGTTCCTGAGCACCAGTGCCAGCCTTGCCCAGAGAGACCCTCTCCGAGTGTGGCACAGGAATAGGTGCATGGAGCGGTCGCCACCTGCTCAGAGGATTAGCCAAAACCACACGAGACCCTGCGTAACACCAATTGCTTTCACAAACACATTTTTTTGCTGTGAACACTTAAGGAATTGTGTCTTTGACTCACTTACAATATCACATTCACTGTACTTTGAATAATGCAATTTCCAACGAATTTTTAAATGATAATTACAGTGAGATATCAAACTATTCCCCCAATAGTTTTACTTGGAAATATTAGGTAAACAGTATCATAAGACAGACTGTATGAAAAAAAAAACATCCCTAGAAAAATGTCCTGCCAGAAAATTACCAGTAGGCTACCTTTGTTTACGGACATTTCCTTCGACTCTAAAACACAACACTAGAGTGCTGCAGTTATGATGTATTTTTGTAGGCCAACTCAGAAATTTGCATCACAGTCGACAAAAACTCAATAGGATTTTTCCATTGGCTTTTTAGATTATTGCAGAATATAAGATCTGTGGGCAACAAGAGTTTATGATTCTTACATGTTTTGTTCATTTTTATATTTTGTTCACAAATGAAAATGATCAATAAACTTTTATGATTTTTGAAGCCTAAACACAATCGGCAGAAGTAAAAAGCTAGATGTAAGCTATAAATGAAGTACACCACTGTCGCGAGTATAGTTTTCAAGAGTGTGATTATAAACACAATGAGGATATAAAAGCAGATTAGTGAGTAGATTCATTTTCCTTTTTGGGCGTTTAATGGCCTGACAACTTCTGTAGTCCCATTTAGAAAAAGCTTTTAAAAAAATCATGATTTGATTGGGGGTATTAAAGTGTATTACAAATATATCTTAAGTTGTGGTATAAAATGTGAAAATATTTTGTGCTTGTGTTCACCACAGACTTCATTTCAGGCATTTAACCAAAAACAGCTTCAAAAATGCTAACTTGTTTCTGAGTTTCGGCCTTCAAAAATACATTATCTCCAATTTTAAACACCTGTGAAAAATCAACAGAAAATTCCTTGATATTAACATCACACACTGGGCCATGTTTTAACAGACTTTTCTAAGAATGATTTATTTATTAACAATAGTAAGCTAAGCTCTCTTCTCATTAGGAGTGCTACATTGTTGATGGCACAAACACTTGTGCATGACAAACCAAAGGGCAGCGTTCGGTTTTTTTGCTGCGTTCCATGTAAAACACACCCAGATTCCACTGCAAGAGGCTGTGTTTGTTTGTGTGGGATTGCAGTCAAGCCTTAATTGAGGAGATGAAATATGTGGTGACACTTTTAGAGAGGGACGAGAGCGCTTGTTTGTGCTGCTGGGATAGAAGGAAACACATAGGTAGCGGACAGATGGAGGGATGAATAGATATGTATGCGAATGGAATAGACAGATGGAACTAGAACAAGCACACAAACGTGAACACACAATCCTGCCTGTCGTAAACAAGAATGTGTCTTCCTCTTCTATATGGACACTTAAAATGTATACTTGTCATTGCATTAGATAGAAAATCTCTCTTGGTTTTGTAATCAAATGCAATGATCACAGACACACACAGCATTATAAGTCAGTTGTGTTATAATCTTTTTTATTTATATCCAACAATGACATATAGGCCTGGGTATTGCAGTAGTGATTGCTTCAGTTAAGGCATGTTAATCAATCACAGGACAGGAGAAGGGAGTTAATTTTTAGTCTTCAGCCCTATTGGACAGGAGACCCCTGTGCCGCCCAGCCCGCAGTAGCCATTGGGGTTCTTGCTGAGGTACTGCTGGTGATAGTCTTCTGCATAGTAGAACTCCTTGGTCATTGTTATTTCTGTGGTGATGGCTCCGAAACCCTCTTCAGTCAGCACCTGTCAACAGAAAGGCCATTTATGATGGACACTGTATACAGTGACAGTGAGCGTTTAACCTGATGAGATGTGTGTTTCTTTGTTCCTGAATTAGAAGAAAGCAGTAGAATGAAATGTAAATCAAGTATTTTTAAGTTAATTTATTAAATGTTAAAATTAAGATTTGTTTGACCAAAAAAAAAAAAAAAAAGTGTCGTAATTTTTTGCCTGATCTTTAAGATTTTATATATATATGTTATTTGATATATATGTGTGTGTGTGTGTGTGTGTGTATTACAGTGCTGTGGAAAAGTTTGGGGTTTTTCAACATGAATGATTTCTCGAGCATCATGTGAGACTGAAAACTGGAGTAATTCAGATTTGACACCACAGTATTACATTAAAATTTAATTAATTAATTTATTTGTTTAAATAAAACAGTAATTTTAATTTGTTTTACTGTATTTTTGATCAAATAAATGCAGCCTTGGTGAGCATAAAAAACTTTTCAAAAACATGAACAGACCTCAAATTTCTAAACGACATTACATAAATAATTTATTAATATTTATTCAAATTTATTAATAAATAATATCTGTTAGGATTTGCTATATTGCTCTGTGATGTTTAATCCTGGTGCTCTCTTCCAGGCCCACGTAGACCCTTTGTGAAGCAGTACAGCGTTCATTTAGTGAGAGACACAGAAAAAGGGAGTAATGGGGATTTCTAAATTTATAAGGACGGGCAGATGTTCACTTCTCCTTCCAGATGTTCAGAGTAGTCCGTTAGGAGGATTATGGGAAGGATGAGTACCCTGCACTCCTAATGCCTGAGGCCAAGCACACACTCCCAATGATCCCTGCAGCATCCACACACGACTGGTGCATGGTGTTCATATTGATTTAGTCTTTCTCTCTCGGTGAGAGCTTGATTGTTTGGGGTTGATGAGAGACAGCGTTGGGCATTGTGGTGTTTGTGAAACTAAGAGATCACTGCATCTGATTACCTTTCTATTTTACCAGTAGACAGTTCGACATCTGAAGATAATAAGACAGATGCTGAAATCTGATCGGAGCGGCTACATTACTTGTAAATGTAATAATTTATGTAATAAATGTAATTATTAAATAAAAGTTTTAATTATTTAATTCATAAAAACAACATGTATTTGTAGGCCTTCAGAACAGCCTTAATTAATTAGGAGCTGAAAACGTTCCTCAGAGATTTTGGTGAAAGCATCACGCAGTTGCTGCAGATTTGACGTCATTCATGATGTGAATCTCCCGCTCCAGCACATCCCAAAGGTGCTCTACTGGATTGAGATCTGGTGACTGTGGAGGCCATTTGAGTGTAGTGAACTCACTGTCATGTTCAAGAAACCAGTTTAAGATGATTTGAGCTTTGTGACATCCTGCATTATGGTGCTGGAAGAAGCCATCAGAAGATGTGAACACTGTGGACATGGTCAGCAATAAAACTCAATTGGTACTAAGGGACCCAAAGTGTGCCAAGAAAATATCCCTCGCACCATTACACCACCAGCAGCCTGAACTGTTGATACAAGGCAGGATGGATCCATGCTTTCATGTTGTTTACACCAAATTCTGCCCCTACCATCTGAAAGTCACAGCAGAAATCAAGACTCATCAGACCAGGCAACATTTTTCCAATCTTCTATTGTCCAATTTTGGTGAGCCTGTGTGAATTGTGTCCTCAGTTTCCTGTTCTCATCTGACAGAAGTGTCACCGGTGTGTCTTCTGCTGCCGTAGCTCTTCTGCTGCAAGATTTGATGTGTTGTGTGTTCAGAGATGCTCTTCTGCAGACCTCAGTTGTAACGAGTGGTTATTTGAGTTACTGTTGCCTTTCTATCAGCTCAAACCAGTCTGGCCATTCTCCTCTGACCTCAGGCATCAACAAGGCATTTTCATCCACAGATCTGCCACTCACTGGATATTTTCTTTCTTTCAGACCATTCTCTGTAAACCCTAGAGATGGTTGTTTGTGAAAATCCCAGTAGATCAGCAGTTTCTGAAATACTCAGACCAGCCCGTCTGGCACCAACAACCATGCAATGTTCAGTCACTTAAATCACATTTCTTCCCCAATCTGATGCTCAGTTTGAACTTCAGAAGATCGTCTTGACCACGTCTACATGCCTTAAGACTGGCTGATTAGATATTTGCGTTAACAATCAGTTGAACAGGTGTACCTAATAAAGTGGCCAGTGAGTGTTTTATTGTGCTTTTGCCGGCATTAACAAAAGCTCCACTTTGCTTTGTACCCAACAACATCCCTTAAAGGAGACATATCATGCTTTTAAATCGATCCTTTTTACATAAATCATACATTTGTAGTCTATATAAAGCGGAACTGCAATGCTTGGGTCTGAATTCCTCATTATTATAGCTCCACAGGCCCCTTTTCTGCCCCTTTTCTACCCCTTTTCTGATGTGCGTCTGAGAGCAACTCGTTTTGGTGCGGTCTCTTTAAATACAATTGAGACACTTCATACCCCGCCCCTCTCCAGGTTGCAGAGGTGACACTCGGTTCAACTCCACCCCGTTCGGCCATTTTTGTAGTTTGATAGCAGAGATACGATTATCTAGCGGCACAGAAACTTTTTATTTACACGTTATTAACAAAATGTCAACAACGGAAGACTTGTCCAGCCAGCCTTACATGTTCGAGCCAGAGTCGGAGCCGGAGCGAGATGAAAATGAAGACGACGAACCTGCAGAACAATGTCTTCATATGGATGTATCGCAATGGTGTGTTACTGTATTTACACATGAAACTTTGGTCTTCCGACCTTTTACCACCGTGTCGATTTATTTTGATTAATATGTGCGAGGGAGAGAGAGCAAGACAGCGTCTAGTTTGGAGATGGTGAAGTCTTGTTTACACTTTCGCCTGGCTCCGAGAGAGAGTGCGAGCGCGCGCGAGACCGGGTCTCTCTCTCTCTGCTCGTTCTCTCAGCTAAACATGCATCCTGTCACAAGCGCAGCAGTTCATCTTCATTAGACGGTGTAATGAAGCGTGTGGGTTACTACATCCAACAACCGAACATTTTAACTTACCCTCTCGTAACTTCTGCATCTTTTAGCTTGGACTACAAAATTGCAGCGAGAAATAAAAATGGCGGATTGCTCGAAGTGTTGGGCCGGAAGTCAATGTCCTTATTTGGCAGTTCCGCTGCAAATACTGTGACGTAATAGTTCACAAAACGTCATAGATAACAGAAAAATCGGAACAGGTTGAAAAATAAGGCCAAAACAGAATATGAAGATATCAACGAAGCACCTGAAGAGAATAATTTCAACTTTTCTGTACTTCTAAACACTCCAAATATACAACAAAATGCATTTAAGGGCTAAAAAAGTGGATTTAGCATGATATGTCACCTTTAAGTTAACCTTTGTAAAACAACTGCAACACAGTCGGCTTATTGCTTGAGTCCTCTGCCTTTCTCAACCTTGTTAGTGTGTTTAAAATATAAAAAAGTGTGTGTGCTTTTTCTACCTTTCTCAATTTTTGACACTGTGAGACCTGAAACGATTTAGTGCAGAATAACACACTGAAAAAGCGCCATTCACATAGTTTTAAAACAAGTAAAAGGTTTTTGAAAACTGAGTTTTGCTTGCTATAGCGCTCAGCAACTTTTTCTGTCACCAACCTTTCCCATTCTTTAACCTCTTTCTCTCCATCTCTGAGTCTCAGTGCCTGTGTGAGAGCGAGGGTTGATTCTGTGAAGAAACCTGCCAACTACCACATTTTGCTGACCATCTGGCAAGAAGCAGTTATGCACCTGTTAGGAGCAGCTGCAGGAGACGGGAGCTAGGTACAGACATATCATCTCTCTCTCTGTCTCGCTGTCTTTTTATAAAGTCCTCGCAAAACCTGTACATCCACCCATCCATCAGGTGCCCTAAGGGGCCACAGGGAGCTCCGCCAGAGAAGACAAATTAATAAAGGTTCAACTGGAAGGCATGTGGGCAAAATGTGCCTGCTTTCACCAGATGAAACATTTCATCCTGTGCAGAAAATTGAGGTTGCCACAATGTCACGGAATTTGAAGAAAACACTTAAAATTTTCAAAATTGAGACCTGCTGCCGAGACCAGCATGCTTTTCCATGCTGGCCCAGGCTGAATTATTCTAGTCAGAAAAAAAAAGATTTGGTGATTTGAGGTTAAATCTTATAGTTAACTATAAAGCTTAGTGGGAACACTAGCACTCCACCAGCATTAAAAACACCAGCCACAGTGGTGGACATGTGATGATTATTTTCTAAAAAAAGAAACAAATTTCTAATTTAGGCTAAAATTAGACAAATCGTGACAATAATTTAAAATCTTCTTAAGGAAACTTCGCATCAATGCAATTTCTTTCTGTATGTAACAACAATGCAGAAATATCCAATTTGTGAACAAATTACTCTTTTTAAACAGTCATTAAACAGTCACTGATTCAGTGAATTAGAGCCCTTTATTGAACCATGAGTCATTTTTCAGTTGTTCTCTAAATGAACCGCGAATTGTTACTTGTAATAAAAATATATATATTCACAAAATGTTTATTTTGTGTGTTTAAATTTTAATTCTTACAAATACTAATAGATTTCTTTATAGAAGTTGTGCATATTACATTTTAATACATTATAAACTAAAAATAAGCAATAGTATAAATTAACATTAATCTTGATTAATGTTCATTTATAAAAAGATTCTTCTATTCTTCTATTTGCAACTACATGTCAACTAACTACATGTCAACAACATGTTTTTGAAGAGTGCGCATGTGTGTACATGCTTTAGTATGTAAGAAAGAAAGAGACTATGATTGAATCTAAAAATAAAGCAAATAACTGAGAAAAAAGTTATTATTCCACCACCTGCGTGACATCATTGACAAATTTGCTTTTTTCCCTCCGGTCTAAACACTACCGGCATTTGTTTGAATGTTGAGGCGCAGCTCATTGGCCTCTGATGCAACAGCAACCAATCAGCTGCGCTATGTAGATGCATGGTAATGGATATGGCAATGTATTTGGTCTTTTTGGAATATATCTGCTACGCTGCTGTGAGTATGTTTTATCCATGTTGCTGCTGCACATGTAACATACATTAAATAAACCCGCAACAAAGCAAGAGAAAAGTGCAAAGCCCTCCCCCACACAAAAATCTTTCCAGATAGTTAAAGGCTGTACAGCCAACTACCTTGCTGACTGGCTTAACACTGGTGATCTATATGACCATGTGTGCCTGGGGTACCTTGCCGACTGGCTTAACACTGGTGATCTATATGACCATGTGTGCCTGGGGTACCTTGCCGAATGGCTTAGCTCTGGAAACGTGCACTGTGTGTTCTCAGTAACAATATATATACGTTGATAGATATAAAAACCCAGCAACCACCTGATCAAGTATCATAATTAAATAATTTGATGTATCATTGACATAACCTTATACTCTTATTGATAAGTGAAAAGCTATTGAGTTGATAAAGACAGAGAGTGCTCTGATGCTGTGTGCATCTGAAACCAACAGCACACATTAGCATATAGCTAATGAAAACATTGCCCTGAAAATAATGAACTTGTCATTAGAGTTATGAGGCTAAACATGGTAACCCCGTTGAAAGCGTGAACACTTATTTCACTTTAACCTTTTCTCATATCGGTAGCTTAGACAGCGTATCCTCACAGCAATTGCCAACAATAGACCGCTTGCTGTGGCATAAACACAATTGCGTAAACACTGCAGCTAATATGCTTAGTTAATTACTCCACAAGACTGTTAACAACACTTAGATTGAACTGTTATGATGCTCATTTAGGAATTAATAAGTAAACCACACAATATGTACAAAGATATGGAGTGAAAGAGTGTTTCACTTATCTTAAATGTTGATTTCAGATGCTTTCTGATAGGGCGCTGGAGAGAACAGCAACACTACCAGTATTTGTTCGAATGTTGAGCCACAGCTCATTGGCCGCTGATGCAATCAGCTGTGCTATGTAGATGACGATGCCATCGCTACCAAATGAGTAAGGACCTATCAGCCAGTCAGAACTAGGTAATGAGTAGAATGTCTAAAGCGGACAGTCGAAATATAGATGTTCTTTAAAATTGAGTCAAGATCCCTAAGGTTCTATATAGAACCCTATTGAACCTTTTTTTCCTAAGAATGTATATTCAATAAAATCACATTGCTTATATAAAAATCCTCTTTATATGTGTCTAGCTGCTGCTAGTGAAACACTTCTTTTTAGTTTTTGCTGTGTCCTTTTTTGAGTCAGTAAACCCATCTGACATGGCCTAGCAATGCCTTCACACACTGGCTAAATAACTCAGCACAAGTAGGCTGCTCCAGGTCTGTACCATCAACCACCACTCTTAGTGCCAACCAGCAGCTGGCCAAACTGGCATGGGCAGAAAGCAACAAATCCCAGCATTCTGATGCCCTGTCCGCTGGGTCAGGCTCCACCATCAACATACCAGTTACCAGCTCCCACTCCAGCACATGTGCAGCTATTAGCTGGAACAGTCACCAAGAAGACAGCATAGCACAGTTCTGTGCTATCAGGGAGAAGCGGGATATGACCAATTCACTGTTAATTGCATATCAAGTTGTCGATTTCCATTTCTACCTTTTGGATCACAGATATGGACAGCTGAACCAAGAACATTGCTGAAAACAGACCAGAGCTATGAGCCAAGAGGCTGTAATTATGAAAAATGTTAAGATGCATTTAATTTCTCAGGTTCATATAGGAAACAGGAAGTATTATTACACTCATTCTGGAATACTTGATTCTGATTGGTCTATCGGGGTATTGAGCAGTCCAACATTTTGTATGATGACCGCTGTATTGTATACAGTGTTTTGATAGTTATCCATGGCAATGTGGCAGTGTTACTGTTGAAAAGTTTTGGAGCAAATAAATAATATTTCAGCAAGGACATATTCAGTTTTTTAGCTTGGGTGAATTAAATTGAGCAAAAGTGGCAACAAATACAAAAGTTTTAAAAAAAAAACTGTTCTTATGAACTTTCTATTCATCAAGGAATCCTGATTTTTTTTTTTTTTAAATCAAGGTTTCCACAAAAATATTAAGCAGCACAACTGTTTTCAACATTGAAATGTTTCTTGAGCACCAAATCAGCACAGACTGATTTGTGAAGGATACTGCTATACTGCTGATACTTTATACTGCTGAAGTAATAATCCAAATCAGTCTTCAACTAGCTACATATTTTAAAGCGTAATTTTTGACCAGCAACAGCATTAGCATCTGTCATTTCCAACACGCTTTAATCTAACGTGATCTTGCACACTCTATATAGTACGGATAGGAAGCGAACTGGGATGCAGCTACTGTAAGAGCTCAGGTTTGTTTGTGCTATTGTTTACCTTCATTCCTTTGTCTGTGGAGATTTTACTGAGCTTTATGTGGCTTTGATGTGGAGAACAACATTCAAATTAGCTCGCGGAAGGCAATTATTTAATTCCTTGAAGAGGATTCATGTTTTATAGCAGCTGAGCACAAGGAATGTAAATAATGTCCTGTTCTTTGATTTGAAACTGCTGGGAGGCGAATGAATAAATAGCAACGAGATGTTGCCCGGTTTATTCTATTTATCCTTTTGTTTCAGCCTGACTCTAGCCTACAATTGAACTCCAATCCTCAGTCTGGCTCAGGGTCTCTGCTCTGTCTTTATTGTTCACCTCATCCTTTTGTCCTTGAGCTCGAAGTGGCCTTGATGTCGAGACGGCCATTCAAAACCAGCAAATCATTTCATTCTCTGAGGAAGAGTCATTTTTATATGAATCAAACCTGGAACAAATCACAGAAAACGTTGAATGCTTTGACATATAATGGGTGGGAATCATATAGTGAGGTAAAAAAAAGTTATTCAACCAAGTCAATTTAGTCTTTAATTCCTGTATTTATTAAAATAAAGAACACATTGCTCACATTATATTTAATGAATCTAAACAGACTCGTGTTGTTTTAGTATCATTTAGATACTATTCTAGCTCTATTCTAGAGTTTTTATATATTAATATTTTTATAATGTATCTTTTTTTCTTTAAAATATGTCTATATATTTTTTATTAGTTTCAGTTTTAGTTATTTTAGGATATAAAATTAAACTAGGCCTAAATGAAGTTTAAATTTAATTAATTTTGTATATTTTATTTTATTTCAGTTAACGTTGTGGGCAGTTTCACTTGATGGTCACTCAATTTATAATAATTATGATAAGAAGAACTTTATTTTATATAGCGTTTTTGAAAGTGATATATATATATATATAGCATATCCTATAGATATAGCATATCCTATAGGATATTCCATCCTATAGAAAAAATAAATCATAATATAGAAATTAAATAAATAAATAAAATGTCTTTTTTTTATCATTTCATGAAAATATATATATGTAACTTATGGCTGTTATGTTGTTACGTTTCTGGTCTCCGGTCTACTAATCCACATCATCTTTTATTTCTTTCCACATGTATATGCAATTTTACCAACACTATCATTATAATTATAAGAGTTAATGTTTTAACCAATGGATTTCCACGGAAAATAAAGCTCACCATTGTGGAAGTCAAGCATTGATCTCAGTCTTTTTAGTGAATATTCGCAGATGACGTGCAGCTTTAGACAGCCTGAAAACAGTTACGATGCGTCATGTGTGGACACAGCATACTTTTTTTTTTCTTTAGCAGGGCTTGTCTGTAAGATAGATCTACTTCAATCAGCAGACACAAAGAGAGAAAGCGACACTGGCTGGATGAGTGTTTCTCTCTGCGTGTCAGTTCTATCTTTTATTCATTTGTCCACTTATTCAATCAGATCTTCATTATGCCACATGCCTCCCGTGGTCAGGGGTCACTTTAACTCCAGGGACCATGCGGTTCACCCCACCCATGAGTGATGCTCAAGTCATGCGGCTTCAGAAAGGGGGTCGTAAGCCTACAGGGACCCAGAGTCCTCCAGAACAAAGAAGCTAGACAAACACGATCCGCAGACAAACGCACAGGGCCAGATTCAAATGACCTCATGCACAGCCTGTTTAGTTCAAAGTATAAAGACAAAGACCTTTAGATTCACTTTGAGGGACACAGTGATGGATGATGTCAGTTCGTTTAACTGGAAAGACAATCCATGATAAAATGAAAACTGTAATGACCCTTATTTTGGTTCTGCATGAACTCAATTGAAGTTTATATTTTATATGAATCTCAGAATGCAAAAAGGATTTATAAAAGAATAAATACAACAAAAAAATTATGCAATTAAAATTAGGACATCAAACAAAAGCATTTGAGACATGAGGCCCTGCGCTCCGGATGCTAAAATATCTCTGAATCCCTCAAAATTGCATGAGTGAAATGATTACGGAGTCATCTCTGAAACATGTAGTGGAGTAGGTGGTGTAGTGCTGAGCTGTTTGGTGACATGTTTCTGTGTTTTGTTTGCACGCTGCTAAATGCATAAAATTCAGACTAATTAATTTGCGTGTCAGACAGAGCAGTCATTAGGTATGCAAATACCTGCATGTCCTGGTTAAGGGAAAAAATGTGAGAGTCAGAGATAAGGAGCCTATTTTTTTTTTTTTTTGGTGGAGCAATTTCATTCTGCAGAAGGATAACTGTAAAATTAGAGAGCAGGAAAAAGCTGTGTGTCATAAAGCTAGCATCGCATTAGCAAGAGGAATATTTGAGGCAAAGATTAAACACTTTTAAAGGTGACACACAAAAATTACCAAGTGAACTTTTATCCTTTAAAGGGTTATGCTGTTATCTTTTACAGTGGAAAATAAAGGCATAAATCTCTAACAAAACATCATGCAACTCTTTTTTATGGTGACCATAAGAGAATTAAAAAAAAATCAAGAAATGCACCATATAGTGGTACACAATATGCCCAATAAACCATACTTAAAATGTATTTTCAATGACAAAATAAGCAGTGTTATAAAGAATACGCAACTAATTTTTAAGGTTAAACGTTAAAAGAGTTTGGGCTAAGAGTGCGCGTCTGTGTTTTTGTGTGATTGTGCAGGGTTTGCCCTTGAGATCAGGGACTGTGTCTTTGAGAACGCATCCGCTGGCACTGAGAATGGCATGGCTGGTGAGGAAGGTGGCACCGCTCATTTCCTGGCAGCTCGTCACTTCTGTCCATAATGATGTTTAGGGCTATGTGCTCGCCGGTGCCAAAAATCTGTTCTATACCATTTGTTGAGGTCTCTTGAGGATATCATCATGAAGGAAAACGAAACCTGGATTGTCTGCAGCCGCTAGAAGTACGACAAGGGGAGGAAATGGGACGGGAGGATCAGTGGTCAGATGGTAAGCAGGGAAAGCGAACCAATAAAGACAGCCAGCTTTCTGATCTGGAAACAGTAGTTCTGGTGGGCATAAATCTGCTCTGATGCTTTGGGTTTGTGGGGGTTTAATTATGCTTCAGATGACACAGACGTAAATAATCATATAGTTTCTCTGGTCGTTTTAGAATCTTTATGAGATGCAATGTGTCAAACTATGAAGTGTGAAATACAGCACGAGACGAGAAGAGAAGAGACCATCAGATGAGATGAGACTATATGATACGAGACAAGGCGAGATGAGTCCTAACGAGAAGACATCATCAGATGAGATGAGACGAGACGATACAATACGAGACGAGATGTGACGAGAAGACATCATCAAATGAAATGAGATGAGACGAGACGAAACCATACAATACGAGACATGACGAGAAGACATCATAAGATAAGATAAGATGATATAATACAAGATGTGACGAGAAGACATCATGAGATGAGATTGAGATGATACGATACGAGATGTGACGAGAAGACATCAGATGAAATGAAATGAGACTAGACGAAACAATACAATACGAGACATGACGAGAAGACATCATGAGATGAGACTGAGACAATACAATATGAGACATGACGAGAAGACATCATGAGATGAGATGATACAAGATGTGACGAGAAGACATCATGAGATGAGACTGAGACAATACAATACGAGACATGACGAGAAGACATCATGAGATGAGATGATACAAGATGTGACGAGAAGACATCATGAGATGAGACTGAGACAATACAATACGAGACATGACGAGAAGACATCATGAGATGAGATGATACAAGATGTGACGAGAAGACATCATGAGATGAGATTGAGATGATACGATACAAGATGTGACGAGAAGACATCATCAGATGAAATGAGATGAGACAAGACGAAACAATACGAGACATGACGAGAAGACATCATGAGATGAGACGATGCAAGATGTGACGAGAAGACATCATAAGATGAGACGATACAAGATGTGACGAGAAGACATAAGATGAGATTGAGACGATACGAGATGTGACGAGAAGACATCATGAGATGAGATTGAGAAGATACGATACGAGATGTGACGAGAAGATATCATCAGATGAAATAAGATGAGACAAGATGAAACAATACAATACAAGACATGAAGAGAAGACATCATGAGATGAGACGATACAAGATGTGACGAGAAGACATCATGAGATGAGACTGAGACAATACAATACGAGACATGACGAGAAGACATCATGAGATGAGATTGAGACGATACGATACGTGACGAGAAGACATCATCAGATGAAATGAGATGAGACAAGATGAAACAATACAATACAAGACATGAAGAGAAGACATCATGAAATGAGATGAGACAAGATGAAACAATACAATACAAGACATGAAGAGAAGACATCATGAGATGAGACGATACAAGATGTGACGAGAAGACATCATCAGATGAAATGAGATGAGACAAGATGAAACAATACAATACAAGACATGAAGAGAAGACATCATGAGATGAGACGATGCAAGATGTGACGAGAAGACATCATGAGATGAGATTGAGACGATACAAGATGTGACGAGAAGACATCATCAGATGAGACTGAGACGATACAATACGAGATGTGATGAGAAGACATCATGAGATGAGACTGAGACGATACGATACGAGATGTGACGAGAAGATATCATCAGATGAAATGAGATGAGACAAGACGAAACAATACAATACAAGACATGAAGAGAAGACATCATGAGATGAGATGATACGATACAAGATGGGACGAGAAGACATCATGAGATGAGATTGAGACGATACGAGACATGACGAGAAGACATCATCAGATGAGACGAGACGAGACGAGACGAATAAAGAGATACAATACGATACGTGACGAGAAGAGATTAGGTGAGACGAGGTGAGATGAGACGAGATTTGATGAGAAGACATCATCAGATGAGACGAGATGATACGAGACAAGACATGACGAGAAGACAAGAAAAAACAAAGAGAAAAGCGATGGCAAACCGGGCGATTCCAAAATAAAATAAAAGAGATTCAACGACTCGCCAAGAAGGCAACAAATGAAAATGGTTAGAGAAGAGAAAGTGTGAGACAAGAACAGATAAAATAAAACCAATAAAATCAGATGAGATGAGACAAGCCCAGAATAAACGAGAAGAGAAAATTACAATGGTCAGCCGCAAGGAGCAGGAGCGAGGGCCGTGATGAGGAGCAGAGAGCGACACATTGAGGAAGGCAGGACGCAGGAAGCAAGAGCAGCAAAGAAAGTTCAGTTTGTTACTAAAGCAATTTGAAGACAGATTTGGCCGGCAGATGGTTGGCAGCGCTGTGTTTGTTAAACCAACTGGTCGGGTACATTAGGATGTCGGGGAGCAGCATGCATTGAGTCTCCATTTAGAACAGCCACACATGGGGGAGGGGAAGAGGGGGTGCCGGCCTGGCAAGCTGGTCAGGAAATAACGGGAGCGGTCGCAGAGCGGCCGGGGGAAAAGCTAATTAGCCCACGCATGGCCCGCAGTCTCACACACACAGACACACACTCTATAATGAGACTCAGGTATGTTTGACACCTCACACAGATAGAGAGACCTAGAAAATACTGATCCAATCACCTCGGCCCCCTTCCACATCCGATTTATTCCTGTCAATCTACTGCAGTCTGATCTGGCCCAGCGTTTCTCTCGCTCGATGTGTTTCTTTTGCTTTCTCTGTCTGTTCATGTATTCGTCAAAAACATTGGCATGGGACCCTTGATGGCAAAATATAGTGGCATCGGCAAGCCTGTGTTATTATCGTTAACAAAAAAATTTAATTATGAAACATGTTGGCAACAAACTGAAAAAAGTTTAAGATAAAGCACTAAATTTAATAACTGGAAAATAAAAATGAACTAAAACTAAAACTGAAATAAATTAACTGTAAAAATTTAAAACGCATAAAAAATTTAAATGTAAACTGAGAATATAAAAATGAAAGCTAATTCAAAATATTAATAAAAACTATAATAGTGCATACTACTAAAATAACACTGTGACAAACTAGCGAACTGTGTGAAATTCTAAAGCACAGTTGTATATATGTCTACAATATAATATGTTTATTTGACTCAAATAAACAATAAAAATGCTACCTATCATAAAGAAAACCAATTTTTACCGAACTGTTACCGAACATCAGATGCTGCCCACACACAACAAAATTGAGAAAACAGCAAGCATTTTTAAATAAAGCATAAGAAAAGCATCTGATCATAGCAACATGGATATGTTTGCACAAGCTCTGCAATTCGGCACTCTAGTTAAGTCACGTCACGTTTATTTATATAGCACTTCATACAATAGATTGCTTAAAATTAATCAGCTTTACCATATTAAACATGAAAAACAGTGCCTCGTTTCATCAGAAGTACAACTTCATTTTTTACTATAAAGCAGTGTGTCTCCAGTATGTTCATGTTTTCACTAGCAGACGTCTGACATCGACGGAGCCTCCGCGCACACCTACTTATTACGCAATCGCCACGGTCCAATAGTAGTACAAAGGTGTTTACCAGATGTAGGAAATTTTTTCGCTGTTTCGAACTCCCAAAACAAACTCCAAGCAAAATTCGTTTAGACTTGATTTTATTCGAAATGACGTCACATCAGTTAGTTCATTGATTTCGCTTCAAGTATATTGGAGCCTTTATGGTGCTTTTTGGGAGCTTGGCAGCCTCGATCTTTTTTACATTATATTGAAAAGAGTGGTTGAAGTATTCTTAAAAAATCCACCTTTTGTGTTCCCTGGAGCACACAAGTTTGGAATGACATGAGGGTGAGTAAATAATGACAGAATTTTTATTTTTTGGGTGGACTGTTCCTTTAAAAATCAATTAGCCGTCCTTGGAAGGCCACATAATGAAAGTAGAAAATCGCCACAAACACCCACTTCCGATACACCTCCTCCCTCGTAATTACAGCCCACACATTATCCATGGGAGACTGGTGGTGAAGGTGCGACTGGGCTTTTACTGTGCTAGCGTGTAATAGAGTGAGGCTGCAGTCGCTAATTAAGGCCATTGTGATTTCTTGCAGACATTGATGGGGAGCTGTAATTGGTGGAGTGCAGTCAATCTCCTGGATTTTGCTCAGGGCGCACGGAGACTAGGTAAACCACAGATGTGGAGACCTCGGAGGGGAAAAACCTGTCTTTTGTTAGACCTTAATTGAGATGCTAATAGATGGGAACATGCCACACCAAGTTCTTGAGACGTGAGGACAGAGAGAAGGAGAGAGGGTGAGAGAGAGTAAATGAGCACAAAGTCAGGGGGTGGATGGATGGAGCTCTACCCCCTGTAGATAGGACACAGTGCCCCCTTGTGGTTACTTATACCAGCATTGTAGCTAGCATTATGATGCAACCATCTCTGCCAATTAACAGCCCATAAACGAAACAGGAAGGGTAAAGCCGGAATATTCAATATCGAACAATCTCGCTGTGATCGATAAGAGCAAATGTCCTTCATTTAAACCCTGAGTGATCCTCGCTCTCTGCAGTAATATGGTCTGCTCTTGGCGCAAAGTGCTGTTAGCTTATTACATTCATGTTTTGCCTTGAGAATCAGCCAAAAGATGATCTGAACAAGGACGCTAGGGTAGGTCAGTGGGGTAAAAGTATGTTGATGTTGGTGTCGGCTAAAATGAGGGCAGATGGATTTGGTGGCATGCTGCAGTCTATGTGCATATGTAAAAAATGTGACTGTAATACAAGGCTATTTGTAGATCTGCTAAGCTAAGTAGGAAAAAAACTTGTGTTCTCATTTTGGCACTGGTCTATTATTAATATTCTTCGCTTTGAACTTTTTATCCCTATGGTGAAACTCAATGAACACTGCATGCGTGAAGGGTCTGTGGCTAATTGCATTTTGTGTAATTATGGGATGGATGGAATTGATGGTTGCTTAGCAACTAGCGGGTTAAATTCACAATATTCAAAAATGTCAGCCGCACTACACCATTTGAGCTAAAGACTTTAAATATTACACAAGAGTCACTCTTCTCATGGGGAACAAATCTGCCCCAAGGACATACATTTCTGCATGAAATATTCTGTTAGAACTGTATATTTTAAAATCATCTTCTTATGAAGCACTCGTCATCTTTGGACATGGTTTTTGAAAAATGCAAATAAAACCATTAATGCAACTCCACAGACTTCAAGAAAACTCAAGAAACTGGTCTTAACATCATATCAGTATTAGATGAAAGTCGCCCACACATAATACTCTATCTAAAATATAATACATAATACATAGTCTCTATCAGGTATAAAAAAAGTGATTTTTTTTAACCTGATGTCAATAAGTCCATTTCATATAGCCTACTTCTTTACACCTAAACGCTTCTGCTAATTGCTACTTGCAGCTGTATTTTATTGATTGTTTTTGGTGGAATCCAAAATGGCCGTCAAGTTCAAGACTAAAAATAGCTTAACTTAATGTGTAAAATTGTACACTGTGCCAAGTCTCCATCTGCACACACTATGAAGTCCTTACTGGAGTGATGGAAAACATTCAATAAAGAACGACAATTTTTCTCCTCAGGCAACATGCTAAAACCTTAAGAAGCTAATGTCACAAGTGGGTCGCTCTATTAAACGGCTGCCTTTTCCAGTTAGAGGAGATTTTTACATTTCTGCATGAACATTCCCTCATGCAGTAAAGTGTTAGTGATTTGGATTTTGTGCAAAATTAAAACATTTTTTAAGATATGTTGGGATATAATTATGCCTTCAGAAAGGTAACAGGGTTAACAGTTTTAGTTTGATTTGACATTACAACCCATGTGCCACCACAACATGCTTTTTAGAAATAGAATAAATAATGATATTTATACAAATATCCACTTTTCACAAATAAAATGTATAATTAGATAGATAGATTTTCGATCAAATAAAAGCAGCCTTGATGAGAATAAGAGACATCTTTCAAAAACATTCAAAAATCTTACCGACCCAAAACATTTAAATTGTATTAACACAGTAAAAGCTGATGTTAGCTATTTCTTGTTAAGGTAATGTTACACTGAGTGAAAACCAGCACGGTTGCCCCACAACAGATACAGTTACCCTCCAAATTCCCAACATCCCCCACACTAACACCAGGCGCTATAATCCTAAAAAAGCCACCCACAGCTTTCATTCCACCCTTGCAGACAAGATTTATGGTGACATCAAATCTTCCCTTACACAACACAGACGGGCCACCAACCCAAGATCTGAGTCCCTCATCTACAGCGTCCCAACCAAACCAACACCCCCCCCAACGCCCCCAGGTCTTCCTGATTTCTCCCTCTCCTGTCCCTCACTCATAATGGACCCAGCTGCCAGTCAGACCAGGCTTTATTAACCCCTTGTCTTCTGACACTCATTTCATTGTGGCTAGGGGTCAACAGCTGATTAGAACACCGGTGAGGCGGCACTCTACAGACGACCTTCGACCCCCGGCAGCCTCTCCGTTTGGGCAGCGGGCCAATAGGAGGCAGCGCGGCCTCCCTTGTTGCCATGGAGACAGGGCCTGCCGAAGCGCAGATGGCTCAGCAGGGGGTGGAGTGGGTGGAGAGAGAAAGACAGGAGACAATGGAGGATGGAGTGAATAAGTGAGAGAGAGAAAGGGGAAATGCAGTTAGCAGGATGGCCGGTAGAAGGAGCGTATGAGTCTGCAGGTGTCTCAGAAAAGGAACACAATGAGAAATGCAGAGCCTTGTGCAGCTAAAAGCTTCTTTGACAGCATGCAGCGTTCATAAACTCCTGTCTTATTCATCTGACGAGCTAAAAGAGAGCCTCTCCTGTGGGAAACACTTGATTTAACCCTCGTGCATGTTCTGTTGAGATTGCCTTTACTGGCTATTTGTTCAGAGTGGTTTATGTCTAAACATAACATGCTTGATAGTAATTGAAATTAACTACTTTTTTCCACTCAAACAGACTACTAGAAATGTCACTGTTAACCATTTTAGTAGTGTTGTTTCTTTTTGGGGTCATTGCAAAAAAATACAATAAAGCAAATCCAATTTAACAATGACAGGACTGTACTTTTACAAAAAAAAATTTGTTTTGTTTTTTGTAGTTAATAAAAAGGCTTTTTGAACATGCTAAACAGAAC
The DNA here is from genome assembly GCF_949319135.1 of Squalius cephalus. NCBI lineage: Eukaryota > Metazoa > Chordata > Actinopteri > Cypriniformes > Leuciscidae > Squalius > Squalius cephalus. The sequence goes on along the minus strand of NC_137133.1, from coordinate 29,672,611 downwards.
ATGAGGGTTAATAAGTGATCCACCATTAAAACGCAACATTACAGTATCTTACAGTAAATTCGGATGTCTTAAATGACCACTCTGCTGCAAAATCCCTTTTCTGTGAACATGCATTCAACCGTGCAACATGCCAACCTGAAAACACTCCATTTTCCAAGGACAAAAAAACATACAAGTTCTCTTCATAGCCTATTTTTATGAAACAGAAGGATTTTAGAGGGTTATAGAGTGACTCTCATTTCCACTCACTAATAAAACCCTTGACCATGAAATTTCAGGACGAGAAAACAAAGCAATTAACATTGGAAGATTCTCTAAGTAAAAAAGGCTGCTCTGTCTGAGTAAAGTTACAAAAGGCTTTTACAAAACAGAATAAAAACATTAAGGCCATCATCATTTTATTGTGAAAATTCGTCCGCTAGCAAATATAGTTTAATAGGTGACCTCTATGGGATAAAGCGCTACAACCAATTAGCATTTACGAACAAAGTTGTTTTTTGCGATTTTGAAAGTAGGAAACTGAACAGAAAGTCAGATGCCAATGGTGCAGGCCATTGGGTGTCATCATCAGCTGGAGCCAGCGCTCCATGAAAAAACAAATCGCACCCTTATGCTTTTCCCACTTGGAGGCCTGCGTCCCCTATTCTCATCCCCAGGGTCCCAATACTACAGCTGCTGTCTGTAAGAATGACTGTGTGTGTTAGAAAAGAGAGACATTTCCTTCATTCGGTCACTTCAGTGGGCAGGACTCAACAGTAATGATGGTCTGATTTTCAGCCATTTTTCTATAAAAACTTTTTTTTTTTTTAAATACACATCATAAGAATCATGTAGGCTGTTTATCACTCTTTACTCATGCCATGTACGCTCAATTTTGAACAAGCACTGAATATCCAATACCTTTTCCTGTGATTTGGTATATCTCAGCAACAGCATACAGTATATAAACTGTGTATTTAAAATACATTTTATTACATAAAAATGCATATATAGAATGTATATTACTTTGCAAATAAAACATTACAATAATGCTTTACAAGAAAATATTTCAGTCTTTCTACAATGTGTTACTTGCCATTTCTTTGTCAATATTTGTGAATTTTCATCTCCAAATGAAAGATCTCCAAATCATTAAATAGTGTCACTATTCCGTAAGAAAACTTCTTAATATGCCTTTAAGATAAGCATTTTTGATTATGAACAGTGAGGACTTGTTCATATGTGAGTGTGACTGTGGACATCAGTGTCCAGTGAGATCCATCCTTCCTCAGGAATTAGTTGCTGAGATACCAAATGTACCATATCACAGGAAAAGATATTGGATATTGTGTTCAGGATTTGTTCAAAATGGAGTGCTCAGCAAGAGCGAAGAGTGACTGCGCTGTTCATTTGGGCTCTTTTGATGTAGAAAAGAGAGACTGCAGAAACCTTTGGTATCAGCACAAAGGCAGCTGAGATCTGATGTGATGTGTGAAGAGAGCAAGAGAGAACACTGGGATGATGAGACAGTCAAGGTTATCTCGTCAATATTCAAATGCGTCTAACATGACAACGTCCGTAATGTGTCCGAGCGTGAATACTGGCTCGCTGCTAATTTCATTTCAGACAGTGAACTGATCTGAGGGAATGAGAAGGAAAACGGCCCAAAAAACGAAGTATGATCATACACAAGGGGAAGGGGGAGGGAGAAGGGTTTTGAAGGAAGAAAATGAGACTACAGGGGTACGGTAGGGAAGATTAGAGCTTGCAAGAACCACAGTCAGTTCCTCTGCTTCTATTGTTCCAACAGGCTTCGCTTCGACGGAAAGGGTGGGGTTGTTAGCGTGAACCACATGCAGGTTTGTAATGCATTGCACCACCGAGACCAAGAAACCTCAATTTTCGGCTCGACGACAGAGCCGTTCTGCAATTAGAGAAAAATATATGCATAATGCAGATGGCAGCATTCGCACTCAACGCCGAAAGGCTTTGAACCTCCTCATGCACGGATTTGAAGTCTCCTTTCTCCAAGCTGTCTAACAAGACAAAGAGAATTACTATTTCATGTATTATACTTCCCTGCTTTGCAGAAAACCTGTTTCATCTGTTACGGATTCACAGGTTATCAAACAGTGCAAGAAACGTTGAGGGATGTAATCCTCAACACCTGTCCCTCCTTACCATCCACTTGGGGACCAGGGATGTTAACATTCCATTAGATGAGGGTAACATCGATATGAGCAGCTTTTGTTTTCTATAGCAGTGGTTCTCCAGACCTGGGACGCAGGTCTGTTCTGATAGGGTCGCGGACAGAAGCGAAATACAATACTAAGCCTGTTGCCTAAAAATGCCATGTGAAAGTGAAGAAATTAACACTATCACATATTAATATTCCAATACTCAAGAACAACAACAAAAATATTTAATAATATATATAATATATTAAAAATATAATTAATAAAGATGTATTTACTATTATTAAATGCAATTGAAGAGTGCTGAGATCCTAAAAACAATACCGTCAATAATATTTTCAAGATAGACAAACTGTATTTTGATAGATAAATATTCCTCCAGATATTAAAACAAAAATACTCCAGTCTTTAGTAGTCTTCAGAAATCATTCTATTATGCTGATTTGCTACTCAAGAAACATTATTAGTGATGTTGAAAACACTTGTGCCACTATATATAGATTTGACATTGGACAAGTGCCAAAATTGTCCTTGAAATGTTATATATATATATATATATATATATATATATATATATATATATATATATATATATATATATATATATATATAATTTCAAGGACAATTTTGGCACTTGTCCAATGTCAAATCTGGATCCTGAAGCTAAACTAGTTGAGAACCACTGATCCACAAACGTTTGTGTTACCGTAAAGATCACCCAAGGGTTGTAGTGGGGTCTTCATAAAGGGAGGGGAGAAATGGGAAAAGGTTGTAGAGGGATACCTTCTGATATTCGTCCTTGGAGCGCAATGCCTCGGCGAGTTGTTCCTGTGTGTATGCGTAGATGGTTGATCGATAGGTCGTTCCAACATCGTTGCCCTGGCGCATTCCTATAAAAAAAAAGCCAGTGTCAGTGCTAAAAACAAGGGGACTGAGGATCTGTTCACAACACAAATGTACATTGTAATTTGTGTTACAAATGTAAATTTTAATTTTTGGGTGAACTACTCCTTTATCTAGTCAGTGATTACAGTTTATATATAAATAGGGATAAATATCTTACAAAAATGAATCGCTTCGCTTCAGAAGGCCTTCATTAACCCCTGGAGCAGTTTGGATTACTTTTATGATGGATGAATGCGCTTTTTTGGCCTCACTCTCATTACAAAGCTTGGAAGAGCCAGGCTATTTTTTATATAACTCCGATTGTGTTTGGCTGAAAGAAGAAGGTTATATACGCCTAGAATGGCTTGAGGGTGAGTAAATTATGGGATCATTTTCATTTTGGGTGAACTAACCCTTTAAATGTAGACACCTGAGAACTAAAGTAAGCCATGTATCCCTGATGTAATCATGCAGTGCAGCCACTCAGTACATCTTCTGTGGGTCCAAATTTAGCATCTATTAGTACTTTAGTCTCTTGGGAAACAAACTCCCAATCAACCAGATATGAAATCTTGGAGATGGTGCAATTTTTAATTAAAGCTCTGTTCTATCTGTTCTTGATCCAGATATGACTTCATAGATTTATAGCTGATTCTACAGCTGCGTCCTGAACAGATATTTTTGTTGGATGTGAAGAGTGCATTAATCATGCTGAAGAAACTGTACTGTGACTATTAATGGTGTCCGTTATAGCTGTAAACCCATTTTTTTAATTACTTAGTGTTTCTATAAGGTTTTTTAGCAAGATTTTTATGTTCTTTAAAACAGAAGTTAAGCAAAACCATGATTTCACTGTGAACATATATAAGAACGAGATGAGTGTTAGTAATCACCGCAGACACAATCAGGACATTATACAGGCCATCTCGATGAGTCTGAATGTGATTGGATGGCCGAGACACTTTAATCTCCGATTTGAATTCGCTGTTCATGATTGCAGCCACTCAAACTGTTGCCTCTCTTCTTTGTGAATTCATGAGCCTCTCGCACCTCACACACCACTGGAACTTAAGACTGTATTAAGTTAAAGAGCTGTTCTTTTTACAGGTTTTTAAATGGCTCTTTGTTCTTAGCTTTTCTTAAATTAACACTGTGCTAAACAAAAATGACTGTGTACTGGGTTTCAACTAATAATTGCCCTGATTCAAATGGCACACTTCATGTGGACTTGTGGTCTTGTGGACTTACAATGGCTGCCGCGTTCGCTTCCCAGTTAAGTCAACGAGACTGTAGGGAGTCCTATTTGTCATTTTAGGTTTCAGAAGGGTGCTCGCAAGCGCCCTCTTTGCGGCCGATATGTGCCCTGGATGCGCACTTTTGCCAAGCCCACAGCAAACTTCTACCTGACAGTCAAATTGGCATTACACCACGAAAGTCTGGACTCACAGGACTCACTGTCCATTTGGGACAGAGCCAATGAACTAAATATAATCTTAAAGAGATAGTTCACCCCAAAATGAAAGTCTGTCATCATTTACTCACCCTCATGTTTTTCTTTTTTTCTTCTTCTGTGGAACACAAAAGGAAACCCATGTTTTGGCTGCTCTTTTCCATTCAATACAAGTGAATATAGACAGAGGCTTTTGAGCTCCCAAAATAACAAATAAATAAAGTATCAAAAACGTTGTCCATGTGACTCATTGTCTTTGTTCAAAGTGTTCTGATGCCATTAAATTGCTGGATGTGAAGAACAGACTACAGTTTATTTTAACAATGCTACGTATCCCATATGGCTAAATCAATCTTTTTAAGAATATATAAAAAAGGCCAAAAATATAGTTAATATAGATAATTCTAATAATAAACATACATTTTCAATAAGTTTTAGTTTTTACATTTCCTCATATCTTTTTGGCCATTTTTGTATTTTTTCATTGCAATACAATTTTTTTCCCAAAATGTGTTTTAAGATTTCTTTAATATCCTCACAAAGCTACCATAAGACTTTAGAGGACTTGGAATATAATACTCAAAGTCATATGGCCTACTTGGTGCTTTTTGTTCACTGCATGGGGGAAAAAAACAGCAAGAACATTCTTTGTGTTCCACATAAGAAAGAAAGTCATACAGGTTTAGAATGACAAGAGGGTGAGTAAATGATGACAGAATTTTCAGTTTTGAAAAGCAAACTATCCCATTAAGATATTATTTTGTGATAGAATGACATGTTACCTTGTGTAGGATTGTGGCTTTCCCAGAATACCTTGAGCAACTGTGCAAAGTTGATTTTCTCAGGCTCATAGACCACGCGAACCACCTCTGAGTGCCCTGTTTTACCTGCGTGAGGAAGAAGAGCAGAGGTGCCTGTGTAAACATCATTGCCGAAGAGTCACAGTGCACACACACACACACACTCGGGTTAAACAGAGGTGGTCCAGGGTCCCATTCCAGTGAGGTCATCAAGGGTCACTGATCTTGGATTGACTGGCCGCGTCTCCAGCGGTAGGGTCAGTCCTCCATATTGATTAACTTTATGTGTCTTTTGACCCTGTCATAAAAATACAAGGGCAGTCGATCTACCTGTGCTCAGTGCATCAGCTGGGTGCTTTTCAATAAGCTGAAAAAGAAATACAACCTGAAGGAGAACCCATGAAAAACGTATAAAAGAAGAGAGCTTCCTCTAGAAGGACTCGTAAAAGGACTCGTTCTTTGAAATGACTCTTTGCGGGTTAGCAAGCTTGGAGGAGAAGCATAGAGGAGCATCAAACAAACACAAGCACAAAACATTATGTACTCAACCTGATGATTATGCTCTCTTTAAGGCTGGATTTAAACAACAGCACAGCCATTAGAAACAATCGAAAGGGAAGACAAGAAGTTGGTCAGACTGAGATGAAAGTGAGGATTGCAGATGTCTTTCCTTTTCCGACGTCTTTAAAACAACCACTGAGCAAAACTGCAAGGTGTTTTGTTGTTAGTATTATCCTACAGAAGCCATCTAAGTTTTATCAAAGTATTAAGACAATTGTGGGGACAAGTGGGGGGGTTCACTGCACCAGCTGATAGTGTTTATTTCCACTAAGCATTGTTCTGTCTGCATTGTTTAACAGCCTAATTCACTAAAAAAATAACTAAAGGGCAAAAGGCATTTGATATGAATACAGTTCGGTGCTACTTTAGTGCTTTGTTTAAGTGGATTGTGAGGCATCAGTAAATACAATTCAGGTTCTGAATATATATATATATATATATATATTATATATATATATATATATATATATATATATATATATATATATATCTCTTACTGACCGATTCTTTTAAATAAATGAAATTCGTTTTTTCTGTGTGTGTGTCTGTGTTTACATTAATTTCAGTGCATAAATACACTTCCAAAAACAGGATTCATATTATTGTCTAGCTATTTTTATGACTATGTCTATATACTATATTCGCACTATGAGCAACATGTTGCAAATTAATCAGGGAACATGAAACCGCTGTGACTAGAACCCCAAAACTGAAAAACCAAGGTCCTAATTCCATATCTCCCATCATTAATTTATTACCAAAGAAGTCTGCTTAATAATCTCTGTTCAGTCTTATGGGGGGCCTTCCTCTACGTTATCACCAGTAAATCTATATTGCTTTGATATTAAAAAAGTAATAAAGGACTAACCTGTGGGGTTATTTTCATTACCAGGCAAGACGACAGAGGGGTAGTAACATTATCAGAGCTGAGATATGGAAAACTAAAGCCGTGCCATTGGCCATACACCCAGGGCCGTCGCTTCAATTCACGCCCATACACTCAGCATTGTAATAATACATTTAGCAAGCCGGCTCGTCGCAATGTTCCCAGTTGTCCCTCTCTGATGACGGCCCTGCATATACCCTGAATTAAACACAGGACCAAGTTGAAAGGTATTAAATCACTTTTGTTGTCTGGGAACTACATTAACTTCAAAGAACAATGCCATGGATTCGCTAACACCAGGGTTATTATCGTTAACTAAACTAAAACTATGAAAAACATTTCCGTTAATTGACTTAAAGCAGAAATAAAATAAAAATATTAGTTGAAAAACTTAATTAGAAATGTTGCCTTTTAATAAAATTGCACTATCAGTGCTCAGTCCCAAACTAAAACTAAAACTGAACTAAAAATAAATTCAACTTAAATAGCAATGAAATATTAATTAAATAGAAAAAAATATTACAGACAAAATCACATAACAAAATGACTAAAAATATAACTATAATTAACATAAAAGATAAAACATAAAAAATAAAAGCTACTTCAAAATATTAATATATCTAAATTAAAGTAAAAAACTAAAACAACACTGGCGTACACACTCGACATAAAATCAAATATAGCTTTAATTTTAACATGAAATAAAATAAACAGAAAAGGAACTGTATTTTTTTTTTTACACGCGCACACACACACACACACACACACATATATTATCGTTGTTGTTTTCCTTTCCTTTTTCCTTCATTCACAGTATTCATACACACAATAAGCCAGTCTTAAAAAAAAAAAAAAAAAAAAAAAAAAAAAAAAAAAGGATACATATGTGTGTATATACGGATATATATTGGAATCCTAGATACATTTCCAAAATGTTGTTAAAGGTTGGGTCAAGAATGAGTATTCGGTAGCACTTTACTTGAAGCCTTTATATAGAATGCATTTTAAAAGTATTTTTAATGCATTAATTGTGCTTTGTAATGCACCTTATAATGCATTGTATGGCTCATGAATAACTGTAACCACAGTTACAATAGATTATATTACTTATTTTACGCCTTTTAGAATGTGTAATGCATTAAAACATATGACAATCAACCAATTTCAGATGGAACAAATAATCTGCAAATATTATTTAGCATTTTAACTTTGGTTACAATTATTTATAAAAATAAATAATGCATTATAATGTACATTATGAATACCTACATAATGCATTATAAAGGCTTTCAGTAAAGCAGATGGTTTGTATGTCTTTGAATTAGATGTGTCAAGGTCAAATGATCATTGTCCCAATTCAATATAAACCATGCAATTCCCTATTAAAGGGCAAGCAAACTTTTATTTTCTCACCAAAGTAAGGTTTACAGTACTTGCATTAGGCACTTATTAATTTGGATACTGCAGTTGCATCTTCTCTGGCCATCCATCTATAATCTTTTTTTAGATAGAGAAATACACGTGAGCAGTACAAAATGACTGCCACAGCAAAAGAAAGCTACATTTCTGCACTCGTTGTAACCTTTTGACAGTGTGTTATGCAAATGTTCGTAGATTCAGCGATAAGACAATGGTGTTCTAATGGAGGCATAAGAGCCGGCAGCATTATCCTCCAACTGCGTTATGCATGTTGGCTTATGGAAGAGTAATGAACCCATTGAACCTGTTCCTAACACTTCCCACTCCTCTCTTTACATTCATCCCTCCCTCCCTCTCGATTTCTATTCCTCTCCCTCTGCTCAGCTTTCTTCTCTTCTTCATTTCCTCTTTGAAGCATCTTGCCTATTTTTCTTCCCATCTCCCAGCTCCAATCCTTTTTCTCAACCCCCATTTTTTTTGGGTGAAATCCCCTCGCCCACCCCCTCTCCGGGCTGTGCCGTTCTAGACACGGTGAAGGTCAACCACAGGCGGCCATATCTGCTGCAGCTTGAGAATAGCATACATTCAAAGCAAAGGTACAGCTGTGATGCAAGTATAGGTGTCAAGGGAAGTGCCTTTTACAGACTATCAATACAAGTGGGAGCAGTCAAAACTACAATCCACTGAAATTCAGAGATAATGGTTATGTGTGATACTGAAAAGGCACAAGCACACCATCCTCTCATGATCTCTCTTTGTGCAGCTCTGATTCTGTTTCAAAAAATGGTTGAAAAGAGAGACTACGGGCTGCTTCAGTTTTAAGGGTCATTCTATGAAACTGGTGCCTTTTCCAGTTTATGAGGTGAATTTTAAAGTATTTTCGTAAGATCTGAAACAATCTATTAAATAAATCATTTGTTTAACTGATATACTGATATATATATATATATATGCTGTTCTTTTGAACTTTCTATTCAAAGAATTCTGAAAAGATAAAAAAAAAGCATTGAAAAAACCCAAATGCAAATCAGCATATTAGAATGATTTCTGTCGGATCATGTGACACTGGAGCCTGGATAACCTGATAATGACTGCTGAAAATTCAGCTTTTGACATCACAGGAATATATATATATATTAACTTCAAGAAAAGCTGCAAGCTGACATCAACTATAGAGGTTTTTGTTTTGTTTTTTGTTTTTCACATCTTTATGTGAAGGGGGCAAATATCACCCGCTTTGTAGAATGACCCATAAGATGCTATTTTCTATGATTGCTTGCATTGGTGGCTTTATCTTTAGTGCATGTTTCTGCTTGGCGGACATGTCTGTACCCTTTAATCCCCTGTTGACACAAGCTCTTGTGCAGACAGGACTGAGATTAACACAGAAAGAGAGAGAGAACGATTGAGTGCGTAGACAAAGCGAGAGAGCATTTAAGGATCATGGCATGTCCCCTCCCCCTCAGATGCATAAGTTAAATCCTGTGTATGATTCTATCGTACAGCTACAAAACCTAGTAGGCTGCCTATATTTTAAGACATCAAGGCAGACTCCCGAATGCACTGGGGGGGGGGGGGCTAAAGCAGAAGGACTGGAGATATACATAATTTTTTTTTTAAATTATCAAGTTTAATAAAATGCTTAAAAGTAGACTACTAATGTTTTGATATAACAGTTATCTATTTTTATAGATTTAAAAATTAATTCCTGTAATTTATTCCTGCGAAGCTTCATTTTCAGCAGTCTTCATTGAACCTGTTCCTACTACTAGACTATAATTCAGAGCCCTATTTGTATGGTACTCTGCCTATGTAGTGCATTTAGTCACTTATGAGGTTTCATTTAGTTAAGATGCTGCCTTAGAAGGTAGATGCCTATGTAGGCAGTGAGGCAGCTCACTAGGTCTTGAAAAAGATTTTATAGAAAGAAATGAAGCTATGCATTTGCAAGTCATATCTAAGAGCACAATATAAACACCAGCCTTATCTTTCCATTTCTTCTAAAATCCTGTTACTTGTTTCAAAAGGATGTCAGCATTCAAACCCTGTGGAGGAGCACAGAGTGTTACCAACCATTTCAGCACCAGCATTCATTTCAGCACCAGCCAATGGACAGCTCCCCCTGCGTTTTCAGCACCCCACGCCGTATATACCAGTTGTAGCGATGGACCACCTGCTGAATCATCACGCCCGGCTTTAAAACAGCTTTGATTCTCAAAATGTACAGTTTCTAAGTAAAAGAGGGAATTTAAATATAAATGCCCTGCAGTGAGATGCATGTTTGTGTCTAAACTTCATAGTAAGGAATGGCTGTGCATACTCTGCGAGAGACCATTAAAGCAAATTTACTCGATAGGAGATCACTGTGACTGAACACAGGGAAAGCTCGGGAGATCAAAGCCCCTCGTCATGCTTTTCTAGGCTGAGGAAAACTACCAGAGTAAGTTTGAGCTGAGAAAATCATCTGCTAAATGCAATGGACTCAGACTCAGAATGTAGAATTAATTTCATTCAGTTTATTTTTCAAAAGCAATAATTTGTGCTTTTTTTTTGGAAAATGAAATGGTAGCAATCTTGTGTGTTTATTTAAAAAAATTGTGCTCTTTGTACGCTACTGTTTAAATGTTTGTGATCTGTAAGATTGTTTCATGTTTTGAAAGAGGTCTCTTATGCTCACCTTGCCTGCATTTATTTGATCAGAATACAGTACAGTTAAGGAATGTTATTACATTTTAATATAATTTTTCTGTTTTAATATATTCTAAAATAAATCCAGACAGTAATCTATTCCTTTGATGGCAAAGCTGAATTTGCAGCAGTCTTCAGCGTCAGAAATCATTGTAATATGCTCATTTGGTGCTCAAGAATAATTTCTTATTATTATCAGACATTATCACAGTTTATTATTATTTTGTTCTTATTATTATATTATTATTTTGTGGAAACTGTGATTTTCTTTGGAATTATTTGATGAATAGTTAAAAGTACAGCATTTATTTGAAATAATTTTTTTTGTAACCATGTAAAAGTCCTTTTTACTGTCACTTTTGACAATTTAATGCATCCTTGTCGAGTGACTGAGTGTATAAAAAATAAAATAGGATTACTGCATTCCTATTCTGTTTGCCCGTCTTGTTTTTTGAGGGAAAAGCCTAATATTCTAAATTCCAAATCCTTTACGATAAGGAAGGGGAGGCTTGGACCTAAATACTACTACTACTACCACTACTACTACTACTACTACTACTACTACTACTACTACTACTACTAATAATAATAATAATAATAATAATAATAATAATAATAATAATAATAATAGGCCAACAGCTGGCACAGCTAAGGCAAACCCAGCCATGTCAAAAACACCCATCTTGATTACTGCATTGAAGCAGAAGCTTCATGGTGATTTTTGGACGGGCAAAGCTCGACAGTATGACCATGCGTTGTTTTGAATTGGTATATTAGCCAGTTACTGGATTACTGCTATATGAGCAAGTGTTATCATTTTAAGTATAAGCATATATGAATGCCATCTGGATGCTTACAGATGTTACGAAAAAGAACACGACTATAATTACAGTGCAAATTCTGATTTCTGCTCTTCAATTAGTGAATTTCTCATAGATATTTTACAGTCATTCCAACTCATTCAACACCAACACAGTTCATGTATAATTTGTGATACTCAAATTGTGCACACATTCTTTATGTGGCTGGAGCTCCACAGACAATAAGTGACTGACAGCTTGGAAATGGTAATCAGAGACATACCTGTGCACACCTCCTCATAGGTCGCGTTTGGGGTGTAACCACCAGAGTAGCCCACTTGAGTGGAATAGACCCCCTTTTGCTTCCAGAATTTCCTCTCCGCTCCCCAGAAACAGCCCATACCTGTGTTAAAAACATAAAAGAAAAAATAAATATTCCTAATATATAGCCATAGACAATAACTGAGACAACAAAACATCCTATTTCTATTATTGCCAGAAATTAAAAAGCTAGTATTGATTCTGAGAACATTTATGGATTTTATGGACACTTTTAAAATGCATTCAAAGTATACATTTCATGCATTCCATGGAAAATCAAACACATGACTTTGGGTTGCTAGCACCATGTTCAATTGTTCAAAAAACACCACCATGAAAGGAACAGAAAAGTAGTCCAAATGACTTTCCTTTCCTCAATAAAGCTATCATACAGCTTCAAAAGACATGGAATTTAGTGCATATGGAGTCATATGGACTACTTTTATAATACTTTTAGGATGCTTTTAAGATTTTTCAGCTTTGGAGCTTGACAAAAAAAAATCCTTTATAGAAAATTTCAGGTTTGAAGAGACATAAGAGTGACTAAATAATGACAGAATTTTAATTTGGGGGCGAACTATCCCGTTAAAATGACATTTAGATTCTTCAGTGTATAAAAGTTTTTTACTGTATGTTTGATCAAATAAATGCATCCTTGGTGTGCATAAGAGGCTTCTTTCAAAAACATTAAAAAAAACCTCTTTTTTCTCTTTGCCTTGTGTTTTTGTGTTCTGCTGGGAACGAGCCTCCTCTAGCACCTTCCCACTGGTGTTAAATCAGGTCCTTTTTTTCTATTCAAAGCTCTATATTTTAGCTATGAATTTACAATCCCATAAAACTAAAGACTCCTCCATCACGCATTTACTCGGGGCCAATAAAAACATATCAACCACCATAAAACTAACACCCGCTGTAAGCATTTATTACCAAATAATACTATAACAGTAAATATAAATTAGAGGGTAACTATAGTATATCGTTATCTACTGCAACATCCCACGGGTGGAAAGTAATTCAATTGTTGAAAAAAAAAAAAAGAAAACGTACACGACTGTCGGCTTGACCAGATTTCTCTGATTCACAAGCTGCTGTGGAGAAGCGAGCATAAGGCGTATGATAGAGAATCTAGAATCTGGAGCTCAATTACGCCGGCCCAGAGGGACACCCGAACGCTAAGACTATAAGATGACGCTTTCACATGGGGGACGTCAATGTTCGGTAAATGAGGGTGAGCGCTGTGCGTGCCGTCTAGCAGGAAGAAAAGCACATTTTCATGGAGTCAAAGGTACCTGAGTTACCCTTCATCGCTCTCAGCGGGGGGGTTGTGATTTGCAAAAGCCGCATACATACTTTGAATGTTATTTTATTTGTATTCAAGACCCTGTGATAAAACAGCCATTTAATTCCTGTCTGCCATGATGAATTACACAGTTTGAGGCCTAAATAAAGAAAAAAGGGAGGCTGAACAAATGCATTTATTAAAGAGATCCTAATCAGCAGTCTGCAATTAATCGGCACACCCCTCCCCTTTATTTTCCTCATCATTTTGCAGTTTTGGTTTTGCACTTCTTCAAGGGGATGAGGGGGTGCATGAGGGGACTAATTACCTTCCACCGCCGGTTGTCTACCCCCACGCCGCGATCACACACACACAAACACACTCACATCTCCGCACACATATCTCACAGCTCGGATCACTTACCGAATAAGACCATCTGTAGTCCCTCTGGGAACGGTGGCACTGTCCTGTTACCATTCACGTCGTGCTTAGCTGCAGGACACAGGGGAAACAATGGAGAGAATGCCCTTATAAATCAACACAATGTCAACAGGACTTCATAATGTGCTCTTCCCGACGAAAAAGCACCACAACTCACTGTAGGGAAGAAACTCCCAGGAGGATAGCGGCTCTATTCCCTATGCAGCTCATTAAGTTCAACCCATAAGTTTTGGCTTTATTCCTTTATCTTTTACTTTAAGAGCACCAGGAAGATAGGAAAGGACATAGGGAAGGTTAAAGGAGGGGAGGGGAAACAACACCTGGCCGGATTAATGTATGTCAATGCGATGTTTTAACATGTGACAGGGATACAGATGGGCCAAGGCATGGAAAACCGTTGCGTGGATTAGAATAAATAGAGGTTACTGAGTTCAACATCTGGGCGCAGCCATGCCGGAGCTTCTACATGCACGTACTGTATGAGTATGTTGCCATGGAAGCAGGGCATGCCAATACAGCCATGACTGATGGCAGACCTACATTGCATTTCACTGAAACTCAGTTACGGCCACACTAATCCTGAACGTCAACCACTTTTAATTAGGGGAAAGCTTCAAATGTAAAGTTAATTATGCTGCAAAGAATTAGGAAATTGATAAATAAATTAATAAATGTTAAGTCCATTATTAACATTTTTTTCTGTTAAATTAAATAAATAAAGTTAAACAAACAAATAAATAAATGTCTGTTCAGTACATAGACTCCTTTATTAAATAAATAAATAAATAAAATGCTCCATGGGTTGAACATTTATATAAATAAATAAACAAATAACTAAATAAATTAAATTAAATAAAAGTTCAGTCCATTGTTGGTTCATTTTTGTGTTTAATAAATAATAAATACATGTTCAGTCCATTATTGGCATTTTTTTTCTGTTAAATAAAAACGAAAAAAAAATCCATTATTGGCTATTTTTTCTGTTAAATAAAAATAAATAAATAAATGTTCAGTCCATTGTTGCCTCTATTTTCTTTCATTTCAAAGTCATATCTATAAAATGTGTTTGCATGCAAGGTCGGCGGTGTGTTTCACAAGGGGCTTGCTGAAATGTGGCTGTGTTAAATGAAGATAAAAAAAATATATACCAATTGGTGGTGAAACAGAGTGCAAATCTTCTTTTGGGACAGTAAACCTTTCCATTTTAAGATTAAAATGGCACTCGAACAATACAGTGAAAAGAAAGGCTTTCTGTGGAGGCCACAGCTCTAATCTAATCTGTGTAAGTGGACTGAAGAGAAGCATTAGAACAGACTTCATTAAATCACTTTTACATTCAGACTCTCTGTGCTGATCTGTTTCAACCGCTCAACACTCTCTTACAGCGTATAGTAAATTGAGCAAAAATTCCATGTAGTCTATTCATTCAATATCAATCAATATAAAAAGAGAGAACAGCGGCTAGAAAAATAAGAATTGTTTCACTCTAAAATGAAATGTCTATTATCATTTACTCACCCTTGTGGCATTTCAAAACTGTATAACTTTAACTATTTCTGTAGAACACAAAAGTAGATTTTTTTTGTAGAAAAAATATCCTGGTTGCTCTTTTTCAAAATAATGACAATGAATCAAAGGACACAAAAACACCATAAAAGTATCATTAAAGTGGTCCATGTAACTCTTGCACTATGTATCAGCTGACTAATATGAGAAGCAAATCAGTCCATTTCATCCAAATCATTGGAAGATCCACACAAATAATTTAAGCCAGTGTGAACCAGCGATTGTGATTGTGAACCTAATACATTGAAAAGTAGTATGGACCACTAGTATAGTGCTTTCTTTGTCATTTTTAAAAATTAATCTTATGTCTTCCATGCAAAAAAATAAATAATACAATTTCCAATCAAATAATGTATGAAAAAGGATTGAAAAGAAAAACCGTGGATGATACTTCTTTCAGTTCATTCGTCACAATTGAAACTGATAAATCAATGCATTACAAAATACAGTATTCCATGTGGTGTCATAGGTGTTCTTTGCATAAAGGTAATCTGCAAACTGCACACACACTACAGGCTTTCAAAATCAGTTAAAAGCAGGCCATTCAGATCACCCACCATATATTTCTCAGGCCTGGTCTGCAGTGCGTAGCATAGAGTGGAATAGTCTTATTGATCTGCAGTGCGTCATTCTGAGAAGTAGCTTGTCTTACTATAAGAACTGGCAAGAGCTGAGGGGCTGGTCAGTGGATACTTATGCCTTTCAGTGAGAGAAGAGTGACCACGGTATTGTTGCACCACAAGCCATTCGGAATTTCTTTCTTAAATTGGAAAAAATAAGGTACAAGCCTGTGTACTGGACGGCTTTACTGAGGGAAAGAACTACAATCCCATGAAGCATTGTAAAAAGGTGAATAGAATTAAAAACAATGGAGAAATTTTTTTTTTTTTTTTTAAATGCCATGAAGCATTGTGAACAGAAGTTCTGTCATGACAACTCTCAGAATGTTTGGCGTGGTAATGGGTATAACAATGGTAATACATTTGGTCTTGTCTGAATAGATCTGCTGCGGCTAAGGCAAATGCTAACCAAGTATTTGAAGGTTGAGCAGCGAGCTCATTGGCTACTGATACAGCAGGAACCAATCAGCTGTGACAAACAGAGAATGATGTGATTGCAAGCAGGTTGAGTTTGAGTTGAGGTTGAGTTCAATCAGCCTGCGCCATCTTTCATGACAGAACTTTGTATTTGTGTTGAAATTTTGTGAATTTCAGTTTATCCTTCATTCTAACTTTTGCCTTACCTAACTACGGTAAAAATAAGTTGATTAAATAGGATACTACTTAACCATGATCATAATACTTTTATATGTAGCATAAATAAAATGAATAAGGATCAATAAATAAATACTAATACAAAAAAACACAAGAAATGACATTTATTTATTATGACTGATTTATTTTTGACATGCACAATACAAAATGCAGCGGCGGTTCTTGTTGATGAGCCGTAAACAAAATAGTAATATATTTACATAATGTTCTTTCTTATAATGTAAGTGAGAGTATGTCAGCATTATCATATCTAAATAATTGTAGTCTGTCAGGTAAAACAAGAGCTTACTGTTGCAGTTCAGTCAGTCTGCTATTTTATTCCTACCGTCACTCCTGATCAGAGGTAAATATTTAGTTTATATGTAGTCACACTTCAACTAAGTTTAATGGTGCAACGCAAAAATATTCAATAGTGCGTAAGTTGTAACTAAGTGTCCATTTATTTCAAAACTAGACTAGTTGTGACTTACGCACAGCTGGTGCACACGGCCCCGGCCACTACCCTCGCTGAGCTACAGAGCTTTCTATTACCCTCTCACCACGCTCCTGCTCTCTAATGGCCAGCACTCACCTTAGCTGGATTTTATACAGTGTATGGTTACATCTCAACCCATTCCATCATGTTGAATCCAAAGCACTCAGCTCTCTCTGTGTGACCTCAGAACACAGATGCTGAGATTGACAGGTGCTTCGAGGCAGATAGTTTGGAAAAAAATGGATATGAACTTGCATGACCTTTCCTGTCATATGCAATTACTTGATTTATATATATATATATATATATATATATATATATATATATATATATATATATATATATATATATATATATACACACATAAATTAAACATTTTTAATTGTTATTTTTATATAATTTATATTATAATCTGTATATATATATATAGATAGATATATATAACATTTCTAATATATAAAATTTAATAATAAACAACTAAAATATTACTGAAATGTTTTCCAATGAGATGTTTTTCCCCCCCTAATGCAGACAGAAAAGTGTTGACAGTGAGGCCTTAAACTTGCATTATAGAGAAGCGCAAGCCGAAGAAAGCTGCAAGCTAGCATGTGTGTTTATGCCTGAACCCCTCATTATATCTAACCAAGAGACCGGGAGAGATCTGACTGCAGAATGACAGGGAAACCGGCACAGAGTCCTCCGTGCTCCTCTGGTTCATCCCTTGCTGCAATGTGTAAAAAAGCACAATCGCACCAAGGCCTTTTCTCCGCCGTGGCTAATGCCCACCTACCACATCTCTCTACTTTCATTATCTTAACGCAGAGCCGGTAATTGCCGCCTTTCTGGAACAACAGAAGCATATTCATTAATGGTCGGACACCCCCCACAGTCAGATAAACAATCTAAATGTAAATGTCAGCAGGCAAAGACAATGAGTCGAGACAGAATATTAATGGCTCAAATCTAAGCGTGGCACGCTTTCCTCTCAGCCGAAGAGGTTGGGGGGAGAAAGACCCAACCGAGGGGGAGGGGGGTGGGGTATTATGAAGCATTCTCTCCATCCATCCCTCGCTCTCTGCATCTTCACTACACCCCCCTAGTTAATCCAGTGCCATGTGCCAAAGTGTTCCCTGCCACCCCGGTCCTTTGAGTCGCCCCTTCCACGACATCCTTGAAATTCATATATGTATGCTTTACATTTTATTAATCACTACTGATCAGAAGCTCTTTTGGCTTTGGCTGAAAGAGGCAGGGCTTCATTAATGTATCAAGAAAGAAAAATAACATCTATTGGCTCTCAAAATTAATTTTTCAAGAAGTTCAAGTATGAATATAGTTGTGCTTAAATCATTTATTCATCAAAGCCAAGAAAATTATTCGGACAAAAACATATTTTTGGTGCTCCCTAATTACCTTGTTCTTGACAAAAAGACAGAATAAATTATCTAATAAATAACACTGGGAGAAGAAACAGTAGCATGAATTTGTTCATTAAATTTTCTTTGCATATATGCACACCTCAAGCATACTTCTGGCCGAAAGTTTGGGCAGTACGTCTCGTTTAACAATGATATTCTTCACAAGAAGAGGGGCTCCCAAAACCATTTTCATGAATAAGCATCACATGTTAAAATCTAACATTTATAAAGGATGGAGAACGGTAGAGGGCATGGGGTCTAATAAAGAAGACAGTGCCATGACAGTCCCACCCCTGAAGCAAACATTTCCGCTCTCTTAGACTGCTCTGCCCGGGTTTTGGATGAATAACTAGGATGCCTAGGAGCCCTTTTCGTAAAGCCGAAAAATCTGTCTGAATAATGAGGCTAATCACAGGAAAGTCTTTATCCGTGCTGGCATTTGCACTCTCTGCCAGCCAATGCCATTCCTGCGCAGCGCTCTTCGAGTTAGTGCTGCTCTATTTCAGCTCCGCACACCATAGCTATAAATATTCTATTAAATATGTAGAGCTCCTTAAAGAAAAGCCAACTTGGACTGTCAGACAAATATTAAGCGGTATTTAAGTCACCATAACTTATGATCATCAGTATCCTTTGGTACTGTCACTTTAAGCTCATTTAGCCACATGTTTGAAATAACCAAACACAAGAGTTATAAATAAATGTAAATTGTTAAAAAGTATACATTAAATGTATTTTAATGTGTGTATATATATATATATATATATATATATATATATATATATATATATATATATATGTGTGTGTGTGTGTGTGTGATGCGATCTGGGAAAACCCACCACATGGTGAAATTTTACCTATTACAGGTATCATTGATATCATATGGAAGCTGGTATCAAGCCCTTTCCAAATCTGTTTTTATTTTTATCATAGCTTGTTGGTAGCAAAAGTTATGTTTATCTGAAGTCGGCCGATCGCTATGATTTTCTGGAACGGAATTTTGAGAAAAACAGGTTTAATTAACTGTCACCGTCGAGACGCTTCTTGTCCATCAAACTGCGTGACGTTATAGTTTAAACAGGATTGGCGCGAAATGCGCACTATACACATTCACTGTACATGTATGTGGTTTATTTTAAAGGTAAACTATCTTTGTAGCGTTAAGAGACGGACAGGTGTATGGGATATACGGCGATTGTTTTTTTTTCCACCTCTGCCGGGCATTAGAGAAAATGGTCGCAAAGAATGCATTAGAGAAAGAGTATTTTCAGTTTGACACTATAAATCGCTGTTTTTCTGCACTAAACAAGGGAATTTTGCCAAAATATTTTCAGAGATAAGAGAAAATATGTTATAGATTAATAATTTAATGGAAAAAAATTTGACAAAAAAACTGACATTCAAACTATTTTGGAATTTACTGAAAACGGCCCAGCGCGACATCCGACGGGTTTTCCCAGATCGCATCACATATACATATATATAGCCTATATATATATATAATATAAGTAACAGTAATAACATCTATCTATCTATCTATCTATCTATCTATCTATCTGTTTAAACAGCTCCCAATTTCCCTTTTTTGTGAAGCAAACACTTTTTCAAACTTCAAATATATAAATTCGCGTAATCCAACATGGAGCATCTTTCAAACCCTCCATGATCTGAAACATGGCACAAAATCCATCACGGTGCGGGAATCAATCTGGGATCTGATTCTATGATATAAGGAATGATCTTTTTACGCTAGCGTCGACTGAATCTGCTTCTCATCTGGACAGATTGTTAGATACAGTAGTGAGATGCCATATTAATCTATAATAGATTGAGTATTGAGTGATCCATTGGCTGAAAATTCAAACTTGCAGCATAATATTCCCTCCCTCTCGCTTTGAAGATCCTGCAGGCATCGCTACACTCATTTGCTTCCATGTTCATAGCTCTCGGTTTCCTTTTTCAGGTCTTCATTGATCTACCCCAGCCAGCCCTATACCCCTACAAACTAGACTACGCCACTGACATTAGTACTCTACTCTATCAGCTCTTATCCAGTGGTGCAACTAACTAAAAAGTAGCCTACTAAATTATCAACATTTATCAGTAGGTTAAAAGTAGTTGAAATGAATCTGTTCTTTCTCCTGTTTAGCACATGGGGAAGTCTGATTCATTCTAGTGAAAACGGATTAAAAAGTGATTCAAGTGCATGCTGAGTTTTCAGCATGAGTGATGTTCTTCTGACAGGCAAGAGTGAGTGGCAAAAAAAGAGCCAGGACAAATGTTTTCAGGGCAGACACTCATTGATTACTCTGCAGTGACTTTAATGAAGGAGGAAGATAACATTTTGGGCAATGCCCCAAGAGTGGAACTATCCTGCCAGAAAGGACTGCCGGCAATAAGTCAATAGCATTCCCTCATGAATAGCAAACTAACAAAAACACAGTTCTTTGATCCCTATTGTGCTCAGAAGCTTGACTCGTGACAGTTACACTTTGAAGCTTAAAACCAGACTTGTCTGCCTTTCATGTTTCAAAGTCTGTGACAAGAAGCCTCCGATCATAACCACCAGTCACCGATGGTCTTTTAGACGAGTGCAAAATAAAAAAAACATTATTTAGCCAAAATACTCTAATTTAGAATGGCCATTAATGGAAAATACGTTTTTAGAATCAGATTGTGTATTTAAATCATTATTGCCTTTTTTTTCTGTACAAATCGATACTAAAACAACCACAAGGCCTGGTTGGTTCTTCACAATATGTCATGTCAGTCAAATAAAAAAGTAAAAATAAATGAATACTTTTATTCATTAAGGTAAGGTTGCATTAAATTGATCAAAAGTGTCAATAAAGACATTTATGATGTTACAAATTATTTCTATATCAAATTAATGCTGTTCTTTTGAACTTTCTAATCACCAAAGAATCCTGAAAAAAAAAATATTCATCACGATTTAGAATATAGAATATACTATAGGACATTTGTATTAAGTATTATCATTTGCCATTACAGTCACAGTAAAATAGGCTAAATTTAATGAATATGACATGAATTCACAAGACAAAAACTGTGACAAAAAAAAACTGTAAAATTAGCACCGGGATGAAGGATGGATTTGAAATACTGAATAATGCTTGCTCAAGCAACTTCAAAGAGCAGTCTTGAGGAGACGCGTGTGTGTGTGTGTGTGTGTGTGTGGAAAGGAGAATGTAAAAATGGACCAGACAGTGCAGCTCTCAGCGCTTTTGTTTTCCCCCATTCTGTAGTGAAGAGAGCCTGTGAAAAGCGATTGGAAATGGTTGTGCAGAGGGGATCAGGCTATAGCGAGTGCTGTGTGTGCAAGGCGATATGCTATCTCAGCCGTGCACCTCTCCTCCCCCTTCCAATGGCTTCCTCCGTGCCCACAGATTAGCAGGCCCATGAGGCCTGGGAGTCAGAGTGCACACGCAGCCAGACGACAGACCCGGCGACTTGGGTAGCGCGTGCCTCGCCTCGCCCCTCCCCCTTCCAGAGTCTCTCAACATCCCCTTCCACCCCCATCCTGACTGCTTCTATTCAGAGTGACATTGATGAATGGGCATGCTAGGCTAATGGCGGTCTGCGGCTGATTGGAGCAGCCTCCTTTCTTTTTAATAACAGACCCAGTGGCCGTCATCAGCTGCATCATTTCTTCACAACGACCGTTAGCACCATTAAGGCTATTGTGAGCCATAATAGCAATTATCTTAGCGGAGTGAGAGCGCCTTGATGCAGGGAACAGCCATTACGATCTGAGAGTGCTACGTCGGAGACTTGTGAGTGGCAAACACAAACAGCAGGTAAACGCTAAGAGAAATGAGGTGAAATTAGCTTGGCTACAGTTCTTCTTCAGCCAGGCTTCTGTAAACAGATTAGCACCGAAGCCATTCAGAAAGCATCTCAAGAAGAAACAGAATGAGCTGTGAGCTGACAAACAAGACACAACTTAGAAACATTCTGGCGGTACTTAAGAAAGCATTGGAGATACTCCTTGTCATAGCATAGGAGGCTTTCATTCGCTCATGTTTAAATATGGCAGCCACTCGATCCTCTTCCAGTTCAATTCTTCTGTGTAGGTTTGATACGCCTTGAGCCTTTTAATTCATACACATAATTCATACACATACACATGGTCTCCATCATGATTTTGCAGGGTTCTTGATCATCTGCATGTTCTGTACATATACAGTTAGTATTTACACTTTTAATGGCAATTGGTTTTGAATTAAGTAGTCCCTTATCACTTGTTTCCCTCTGTTTTATATCTTATCTTATATCTTTTGGTTCTATTCTATGAACAGAGCTTCAAAGTGGTTTGCTGTAGGAAGTTAATTACTTGTTTTCGATTAAAAAGGCCCTTCTGGAAAAATAGTCACCTTCAGTCCTTGCTCTTGTGCCCTTGCACACACACACACTGTGATATGTTCGCACACATGTTCCACTGTTTTATCCCCCTAAGGTACGCATTATGTTCTAACAGAATGTACCAGTGGTCCAATAACTTAAAAAAAAATGCAATGGAAATTTTCAGGGAAAGAAAATGGGAAAATGTTGGGAAACATTGCTCTATAACTATCACAATGGATTTTTTTATTTAAAAAAAAGTGCATTATTGTAATATAATGTGTCACCGTCCATTAAAAAAAGGAAATGCAAAAAAATTAAACAAGGTGACACTTTACAATAAGTTTACATTAGATAACATTAGATAATTACATTAGTTTATATTAACTAACAATGAAAAATACTTCTAAAGCATTTATTCATCTAAATTAATGTTCATTTTAACATTTACTAATACATTTTTAAAAACAAAAGTAGGCCTATCTGTTAATGTTATTTAATGGACCTGAGCTAACAATGAAGAGTTGTATCTTTGTTAACAAATATTAATAAATACTGTAGCAAATGTATTGGTCATTGTTAGTTAGTTAATGTGTTAACTAATGGGACCCTATTGTAAAGTGTGACCAAACAATTTATGATACATCTGTGAACAAAAACATATATTTAACCTAAGAATGATTCAACACAAAAATTCAAATGTACTAGAGAACTACAAAACTACAGAAATTTGTTTAAATGCAAAATTGTAGAAGAACTTTCGCATTTGTGACCCCAGGAAAAACTTGGAAAAACAAAATGAAATGTCATTTGGCTTAAAAACTGCATATTTACTTGTGTTTTAATTAATTCCATCCAATGCAAGTTATTGCAGGTTATTATTTTATTTTTTTGTGGACAAAGTGGAAAAGTGAATTAAAAGGATCCGTTGGCAACAACACCATAGAGTGACAAACTAATGGACTGCTAATGGAAATGACAAACTATGTATAGAGCCACAATTGTCCTTTCACATGCAGAGTGACAACAATTACAATTATTCTCATGCAGATTTATTTAATGTTCCATTTCAGATTCAACACATGCGCTCACTCTATAGATAAATGTATTGGCCCAACAGCTAATTATGAATCTGAGAATATCCTGGAATGAAGAGAAGAGTGGATTGTTAGATGAGGACTGAATCAGCCATTAAAATACTTCATCAGGGTGGCCAATTTGTCGGCATCAAGCATCTAAACAGATGAGGCTCTGTGGGATTGTGATGCATTGATTCCTCAGCAGGGGCCATGATAGGAAATGAGAATGTGGTCAAACACCACAAAACATTTGAGCAGGAACCCAGCACTCAGGAGAGTCATCAGGGCTTGTCTTAATTCAGAATACAAATGCTAGATTGATCTCCACTGACAGGCCTCAGATTATTAGAACCGAGATTGAGCATGATGGAGCATTTGCAAGGACACTTACGTATAAAAATGACTAATTTCTCATTTGTTCACATATCTGTGCAGTTGCTAGGGTGTTCATGATGGTTGCTCACTAGTCCCAGTCAAAATAACCCACTGTTTGACTTTCAATAATATTCTGGATCAATGATATAACTCCTTGAATGTAAATATAAGGGAATAATATAGATTTTGCTAATGTGACCGCACCTTATAATTTGAAAATAGCATCAGTTTCAGCCAGATGAGTGGTCTGACATATAGCACTGCCACAGACGATGGCAAATATTAGGCAATATCTTTCTGCATTTACATAAGCGTGACATTCTACTCAGAGCTGTTCTCGGACTCAGAATTCTGCAATGCAACTCTATCAACATGGCATAGTCACAAGGTACAATTTCGGAGCAATTTCAAGTTTACAAGTTGTTTTTAAAAGTTCTACGAGGACGCTTTTTACGTCGTAATTCCGCAATGCAGTGACTGACCAATAAGAATCCAGTATTCCAGAGAGCTATGTGATAAAAAAATAAATAAAAGCAAAATTTAATTAATATTATCAGAATAGGTTACACTTATAAGAACAGAACGAGATACAAGCTCCACAACATATTAACTCCGTATGCTCATGTGGATGGATTTCTGGTTTGAAGGTAAACAGTTAAAGGCAACAATGGTGGGAAACAAATAAGACCCTATAAGACATAATATCAAACAAGTCTGAACTTCACTATAGTGCTGCCATTTCTGGTGGAATATTATTGGTCTAGGCTTGATTTATTGCCCTGTATATATATGTCTCCAAACTATACACAATTTCCAAGCAGTAGCAATAACTTATGCACTGGAGGATTCAAAAACATATTACAGAAGTTCAAGTTCTTTTAGAAAATATAGAGTTATAAAACTCATGGAATAGATTATGTACTTATCGAATGTGATGAGAAGTCACACAACCTTGAAACCTCCAGCCCCCATAAGAAGACCCCTGTCCACATCGATAGAGGCCCCAATTTTTTTTCTTTTTGCCAAAAAGTGTAATTTCAAACTCCAACAAAAGCTTAACAGCTTTTTTTTCAAATAATCTTTCTCTCAAGGTCATGAGTCTCCAGAGACGGGCACTGTGGGTTTGTTTCCTTTGACAGGCCCGTGAATGCAGCCCACTGCTTGGTTAAACTCAATTGTTCTATTATAGCAAACTAATACTGTGCTCCGGTTGAGATAAAAGAATGCTTCCACAAATTAATCTGACCCTGAACATGCCCGGTTATTATGAAAACAAACCAAGACTGATAAATGCAATACACAAAAAATAAAGCATTTTTGAGTTCCTTTTTCTTTCTTGAATAGAAATTAACATTCATCAAACAGAGATGCGCATGCACAGGATTCAACAAAAAGGAAGGCTGACTAGGGCTATACCTTAAATAATCTGATCATGTATTTGATTTGATCATTTTATGCCTTGCAAAGAAAGAAAGATGTATAATGTGCAATAGTATATTTAAATATATTTAAAGAAATATGTGTGAACATGGGTGTGAAAAATATAATAATAATAATAATAATAGTAGTGGAAATATTATTATTATTAATATTATTATTTAAAATAAATGAGTTAATTAAAAATGGTTTTAAAAAAGTGCAAACATGACATTTAACAATTAGAAATGTTAAATTATACATGTAAATAAAAAAATAATAAACAAAATAAACAAAATTAAATGAAATGATGAAAAAAAATAAACAAAACAAAACAAACAAAAAAAAATAAATAAATAAATTAAAAAAAAAAATTAAAAAAAAAAATAAAATAAAATAAAAAA
Organism: Squalius cephalus; assembly: GCF_949319135.1. Classification (NCBI taxonomy): domain Eukaryota; kingdom Metazoa; phylum Chordata; class Actinopteri; order Cypriniformes; family Leuciscidae; genus Squalius; species Squalius cephalus. Next base: position 29,646,538 of record NC_137133.1, on the reverse strand, counting down.
TAAAATAAAATAAAATAAAATAAAATAAAATAAAATAAAATAAAACAAAATAAAATAAAATAAAATAAAATAAAATAAAATAAAATAAAAAATAATAATAAAATAAAAATAAATAAATAAAATAAAATAGTTTTGGGCTGGGGCTAGTAAAAACATAGGCAGGAAAGGCAGAAATCTGAACTAATAGCCCAAAAAGGCAAGCAGGAAAAAATATGTATTGTTGAGTCCTGCATATACATTCTAGAACATAATAATGGCTGGCCATGAGTAATGACTCTGTCCTTCTATTGTCTTTTAAATAAAGCACAATTTCTCTGGCTGGGTCTGGAGTGATTTGATTTTTCATGTAATCATGACAAATTATTTATCAAATGACGCTTGGTCTGTCTGAAGTCCGGTCAGCGGCTATTATTCTGGATGTTTCTGATTGACAAGCCCTTGAGTGATAGGCAAGATGCAGCAGTGATGGTTCCAGGAGCTCAGACTGTTACTGCTGTGCCTCTTGTTAAGGGTCCCTCCGGCTCCCTCAGGCCTTGGCCTTTGGTCCCTCTGCGGTCTAGCGGCCTCCCTGTGGACTTGACTCCGATCAATGCACAGGGAAACCCATTAAGAGCCAAAACACCAAGAGCGGTCGGGGGGCCAAATGCACCCTTAACAAAAGGGAGAGTGGCCAACATCAGTTGAGTTAAGGGGTTATGAAATATTAGGTGTGTGTGTGTGTGTGTGTGTGTGTGTGTGTGTGTGTGTGTGTGTGTGTGTGTGTGTGTGTGTGTGTGTGTGTGTGTGTGTGTTGTTCTCTTGTCTAGAAGGAACCTCACAATAATGTGGCCCTGCGGAGCCTGCTTTGTCAATGGCTGCAAAGAAAAGGGCTCTGAAAGGACTCTGTGCACTGGTGCAATTAGCCATCTATGGAGCCAAATATATCTCCCAGATTATATCAAGACAACTTGAATCACATTCAGTTTGTGCTCCCCAGAAACAAGCTTTTGTGCTACCTTGAGGTAGATGATCAGTGAATAGTTGGCCTGTCGCATGTGTCTTAACTTGACCTTTTAAAAAAATTACATAAAGTGATATTTGATTGGTTTGCGGCCAAATATACTACTGTTCAAAATGTTTGGGTCAGGGAGATTTCTTAATATTTTAGAATAAAGTCTCTTATGCTCATCAAGGATGCATTTATTTGATTAAAAAATTCAGTAAAAACAGTAATATTGTGAAATATTTAAAATAACTCTTCTCATAGTGTAATTTATTCCTGTGATGGCAAAGCTGAATCTTCAGCATCATTACTCCAGTCTTCAGTCACATGATCCTTCAGAAATCATTCTAATAAGCTGATTTTGTGCTCAAGAAACATCTTTTTTTATCATTATCAATGCTGAAAACACTAGTGCTGTTTAATTTTTTTTGTGAAAACTGAGGTGAAAACTGAGAAAAAACATTATTCAGGATTGACATTAAGGTTTAAGGTTTTAAGTCTATACTGACTTCAATTAATCAGTTCTGTAACATTATCCACCTTTTTCCTACACCCCATGTTGCTTTGAGCGAAATATGGGAGTCAATTCTGTTAAACTGTAAACAATCAGTGAAAGTTTTGCTAAAACTGGGTACAATGAGATGACATTATTCTACTCACCCTTCAACCATAAAACATTAAAAGGATATTTAAGAGTATAAAAGCATTAACAAATTACTACCACAGACCAAAGACCATGAACAGTTTTTGAATAATGCTTATTATTGCGTTCATAGAGCGAACATTTTGCTGATTGTTCACAGTTTAACGGAAATTACTCCCATAATTTGAGCAATTCTTTTTATGATAAATTTGATTTATCAATTCATGACCCCTTTAAAGGAGAACTCCGGTCAATTTTAACATTGAGCTAATTTTTTTGTAAATTTGGAGTGCTGTCAGTACAGAGAACAAAGACAAAAATCGGTGTTGCCTACACCGTGTTATCCTCTTTTTAAAATTTGCACCCTGTTGACTTAAATGGGGCAACTTTTAAACCTGCTTTTAGCCTCTTAACATCCTTGATGTGTCATTACAAGTGCACAGCCATGTGAGTGATTCCTTTAGAGTGAACACGGGTGAATCTGACTGCAGTAGATGTGAAAGATATGAATAAAAATGATGTTATTTCAGCCAGCGCACATACCTGTATTTACATCCTGTTTTCGGTTGAAGTCCACAGTAGTCGATTGTCGAGTTTGGGCGCATGATCGTACGTACTAAACCTATGCGCGTGAACTCGACAATCGACTACTGTGGACTTCAACCAAAAACAGGATGTAAATACAGGTATGTGCGCTGGCTGAAATAACATCATTTTTATTCATATCTTTCACATCTACTGCAATCAGATTCACCCGCGTTCACTCTAAAGGAATCACTCACATGGCTGTGCACTTGTAATGACACATCAAGGATGTTAAGAGGCTAAAAGCAGGTTTAAAACTTGCCCCATTGAAGTCAACAGGGTGCAAATTTTAAGGCAACACCGATTTTTGTCGTTGTTCTCTGTACTGACAGCACTCCAAACTTACAAAAAAATGAGCTCAATGTTAAAATTGACCAGCGTTCTCCTTTAAGTGACTTCTATGCCTGAATTGCTTTCCATACTGTATACTAAACAATATCTATCATAAGTGTCCCTGTAAGCACAAGTACTGAATGTTTACAGCTCAGGTCAGTGGTTAAGCAAAAGCCAAGCAATATGTGGAAATGCTAACGGCTAACAGATAGCTTTCTCCAATTATTATAAACTTCTTTGGTTTGTATAGTATACATTTGAACAAGTTTGCAAATGGATTTAAAGTTCCAACATAGAGGTATGTCCATTTATAAGCAAGTAGCAAAGCGGCAAAGAAAGAAAATCTAACGGAAGTGTTGCCACATATTCACTGCTGAATTACAAAAACTTACGTCTTTCTTAAATGCCTTAATAATATGTGTAATCATCACGTTTTATGTTAAGGGTCATATTTGCATACAAACATATGATAAACATCTTGCAAAGAGTAGATTCACAATACGGTCTATATAACAAATGCCTCAGAAACATGCTAAATGTTATGTAGCCAAGCTAGCTAATGATAGCTGGTTAGGCTGATTCTTCCCCTATAAATACACATTACTAGTTACAAAAATGTCAGAAATAATAGTTTTTTTTTTTTTTTTTGCGCTATAAGTCCCACCAGGTTTATAAATGCTTAAACATGTACACAGCCAGCTACAGCCACAGTTTCACTGCTAACATTAAACACATTCCAACAACAGATAAGGAGAAAGTCGGTTTACTCTGGGCCCATGCTGTTCAAGTGCTAATAAATGGGTGCTAGTCTCTGCACAGCAATCAGGAGCTCAATAAGTAATAACCATTCACCTTGGCTAGTTCCACACCATTACACCAGCACTGCTGATGACTCAGGAGACACTGCAGACGCGGCAATCACTGACAGATTGCGAGGGGAGGGGGAGGGATGGAAGAGGGATTGAAAGGAAAGGAGGATGAGGAGGAAAGGAGGAGAGTAGGCACAGCATGAGAACGAAGAATGACGACCTGGGAAATAATACAAAAACGACCGGAGGAGGAAACTGAGAATTTTGGGCTAATGGAGGACTGACAGTGAAATGATGAGACCCATTACGACATTTTTGGAGGGAAACTGCTGCATCCTTGCACAGCTGCAATGTAATTGTGATCCTAGTGAACTTCAAAAAGGTCTTATATTACGGTTTCTTCATCCTGCTTATGCATTTAGACCCATGTTCATCCCGGTTAACATGTTTCACCAAACACATCGTTCCTGGATCAACATCTTTGTTGGTCCTGGAACAGCATTTCAATCAACCAATCAGATTTGAGGGGCAAGTTTACAGTGTTTGTCAAGTTTAGGTTTACAAACAGGGTTAGGTGCTACATCAGTGTTATTCATCTATCATTTCAGGGAGAAGTTATTAGGACTAAGGCCTTGTACACACGGAGACATGTTTAGCTGTATACGTAAAAGTTTTGTATCGAATCGCCGTTTCGTCCAGACGGATCCGGCGTTTTTGGGAGCATGAAACCGCTATTTTTTTAAACCGGGTCTCAGAGTGAATAAATCTGAAAACGATACCCTTGCGTTTTCGTGTGTACAGCCAATCCATTTATTTTGTGACCCTAGTCAGACACCGCTACGTCACATAACAGCAACATCAACTGCGGACTACATGCTTGTGTTCGTGCTGCAGAAGCTACTGAGCCTCTATTATTTCTTTATTTATTATTTACTTTAATGCATTTTTATTTACTTATATTTTCTTTCTTATGCTATGATGCTTGTCTGTTGTCTGATTAAGACATTTCATATTTTGTACCAGGCCATTTATGGTTGTTTATATTGTTCAATTGTTTATCCGTGTCTGGCTTCGTGTGGATGTGGCCGAAATTTTCAGACAAGAATGTTGTTCCAGGATCAACAAAATATGTCAATAAATATTTTGATGAATTACTTGCAAACCACAATACTTATGGGCAACAGAATTACCTTTAAATGTGTCTGGTACTAGCTATTCAGCTAAATTGCTCAGCAACATTCTCTTCAAAATGTTACTTCACCATGATGAGAGTTGACCTGAAAGAGAAACTGGCAGTAGGTATTTCTAAGGGCAGTTTTAAAAAATACAAAGTGTACGTGCATTAGAGAGCACAACGATTTGTGAAATCAAGCTTGAATAGCTAGACGCATTTGCACTGACGTATTTGTATAAATGGTGAATTACTCAAGCTTTCTAAACAACATTTAACTAGCGTTCTCGACACATACTTTATGGAAGAAATAAGATATGGATTCCAGCATTTCACATGGCTCTTATGCATGGTCCAGTCATATAGGGGATAGAGAATACATCATCGGTCAACCAGACACTCTCATCTTTGATCATCAAAACAGACCACAAGTGCTGCTGATACCGCAATAAACTTTCAGAGCACGATGTCCTCATATACCGCAAAACACGGCTTGTTCGATAGCTCTCTGCGATCAGGCATGCACTTTGATCCACGCCTGTGTCGTCTAGCGATAGCGACACAGCGTCTGTGTTTATAATGAGAGCTGATGAGAGGAGCGGCTACGCTCTCAGCTATTACGGCCCATTGTTTTAGCTGATTATACCGGCTGCCTGTCTGTAGCGCTGCCAACACATCATAATCAGACAAAAAAAGCCGAAACAAACCAGCAAACCTACGCATGGGAAGAAAACAGCGACAACTCACACTGTATCTGGCTGTCATGCAAAAATGGATGGCACGGATAGAATTCCTCCAATGTTTTGCATCACCGTGATGCATGAAGAAGGTTCGGCCTATATGGACTTTAAGAGCACTTTGTCTGGAGGTGAGTCTTGTGCAAGGAGGAAATAGTAGGCAATCATATTGCTGACATGAGACTCTGGCCAAGCTCTTATCCATTACAGGGCTTAAAGGGGAGACAAGGCACTTGTGTGTTGGAGAGGCCATGTCATCCAGGATGCTTTTAATGCGCTGCCATTAAGCTGGTCAATAGGTTCCCAGACGTCCACCTCCTCAAGAAGGAGATCCGCTGGTCTTTTGAAAAGTCCAGCGGTTGATTGCAGTCGAACATATAGACGGAGATGATGGCGGGGTAAAAGATTGAGATTGCATCCACTCAATAGAGGAAATATACTTGTTAGCATAATCCAAAGAAAAAAACATGGGTGGACTCGCGGAAAGCCTTATATGCAGCTCTGTCTGAGAAATCGCCATTCAAAAGAGAAAAATCGATCCATAACACTTTCAGAACACTTTAGCTTCTTATGTTACGCTGTGAATTGCATCCATTTAATAAAGTAGGGGCATCTGACGCCTGATACAGACACTCAGTCATATACAGACTTATGGTTTCGTAAAAGGCATTTTACCTAGCCGGTTTACCATACAAACATGTCAGTAGTAGAGCAATGGTAGCTGCTACTGTTTCAGCTCAACACTAGCTAGAAAAAATTCTACATATTGGAATGATACGTTAATTACTATAAATATTATATCACGTGTTGCCTGTAAGTGATAGTTAATAAAATCATAAGCGCTGCTAGACGCTATTAATGGGCTCCAGTAGGGCTGCACAAATAATCGAAAGAAAAACGAAATCGTGATATGGCTTAGTGCGTTTATCAAAACACAAAGGCTGTGATGTATTGAAATAAGTATATGCGCTGTGTTTGTCAGAGTGAAGTGTGGCACTGTGTTCTTTTATACATGAGCAGCTCATGATTTGGTGTCTTAGAGCGTAATGAGAAACATTGATTAACTTCTGTCAAAAAAGCTTTAGGGCTCCTTGCAGTTTTATGTCAAAATAAAAGTTGATGATTTAATGTTTGAAAATGCAGAAGTTAGGAGAGCTATAAATAGTATTACAGTAATTTTAGTTGCAATGTCAAATTATTATTTTTCTTAAATACTCAATTTGTTATTTTACAGTGAAATATTACAATACTAATATTTATTTTTTATTATCATTTAGAAATAATAATAATTGCGCTTATTATTATTATTATTATCATCATATTGATATTTCATCACAAAACTTATCAAAATGATGATAATAATAATAGTAATAATATTATTTATTTATTATTTGTTTGTTATACATGATATATTATCCCAAAATCGTTGGTCAAATTCATCAAACAAGGACAGCAAATCTGGAGCTAAAAAAAAAAGAAAATTTTCAACAGATTGGACCAGTAAATGCAGTGAATACAATATATTCACAATTTAGTTTTCAGCCATTTGTTCACATTTGACACATCTGCTGAATCGGAACATAGGAACAGGCAACAGTCCTGAGCAATAGATTGGTTAGATACATGGTTAGAAAATGAATTGTGATTGAACCACAACAAAGTCATGTTTTAGGCTATATTTATGCAAAAAGAATGATCAGCTTGAGTCAGTTAAAAATAAAAAATGCATTCATCAAAGTGTTTAAAGCATTAAATACATAGCAACTTTAGCGGAACACTATAAAACTACTAAACAAGATTCAGCACCTCTCCTTTCTTTTTGCAAGATATGCTATCCTTAGCGGTGTCATTTTTAATGCACTCCCTCCATGTGCTGTGCTGAGTTCTCGGTCCCACTTTATATTAAGTGCCTTTAACTACCATGTTCTATTTAAATTAATAATTTCATACAATGCACTTATTGTGTACAGACATGTTTTATATTGCACTTATATTTTAAAAATGCCTGCATATTACATCTGAAATACATTTCTGTAATGACATCTATAATTACACTGTTGACCCTTCCCATACCTTTTAACCCACTCTTAAAACTACCCATTCCATCAAACGTGTCGGTTGCACTTTAGTTTATAGTATGTGTACTTACCTAAGAAAATACTGGAATAAAAGGTACAAGGTTAGGTTTAGGTTAGGTTTAGGGTAGGTTCAGAGTTAGTGCCTAGTTAACACCCAGTTATTGTAATGACTATAATAAGTACATTGTACATGCGGAACAGGGATGTAAAATAAAATGCTAACGATTAATAATAGTGGCATATAAAATTATTCAAAAATTATAATGAAAATACTAAAAAGTGTACAACTTTGTTTTACTTTTCTTTAACTTAAGACTAACATTTTAGATCAATAATTAAAATATATAATTAATAGAATAATAGACCATATTAACTTAATGTATTAATTATTTCATAAAGGGAAATTCATTGCAGTTGCACCACGTGACTTCCTGGTTTTGCCACCTGACATTTGCAACTAATGTTACATTGATTGAACAGGCTTCTACTTTTGGGTGCCTGTATTAGCTTTTGCCTATGCTAGTAAGTTCATAAATACAGTAAAGAAGTTTATCTTAAATTAGCATTTTCCTAATTTTACATTTGTTGTACCACCTGACATGGAAAGTGTACCAACCAACCCATACTTGAAAGTAGCTATGTTCATCAGTATTTGAGATATATCTACAAAACTTTTCACTCTGCCACAAGGGTATATTGGGGTCAATATATCATGCTTACAGTTATTACCTTGTCAATTCAGAATAAAAGACCCACGCCACCATGACATTTGAGAATTTATAACTACTGATATTAACTACTGATATTTATCAAATTTGTTTATATGAAAGGTTTCAAACATAAAATGTATATCATATAATGTAAATATTAAAACACCATTTTAAATAGTTTTCTTAGTCTGTTCATTTGTGCAGACGGTTGCGCACCTGACATTTTGGGGGTTTAAGATGCCAATACATAAAATAATATTTATTATTTGAATGTCTAAAAATTAATTCAAACTAAATAGGTTGTATTGAATGGACACAAATATATGTCATACAAATAAATCTTGCCTTAAGACGCATCTTTTTAGGCAGACTTTTATGTGATTCCTTTTATACTTGTATCCAGTCTGTCCAGGCTGTAATAATGATTATTTGTTCAATGTTTTATTATGTTTGTAAGGTGTCCTTGAGTGTCATGTAAGGTGAATATTAATAAAATGTATAATAAAAATATAATAATGTCACTGGCCCGCCTGCATAAAAAAAAAAAAAGCATATAAAATGACTATGAAACAAGCAAACAATGAGCAATGTTACGCATTCAGAGAAAGAGAGGGGAAGCAACAGAATACAGAAATGCGCCTATTTATTTATTTATACGAAGAGTTTCTTTTCATAGCATGCGTTTGTGCAGGAACGTTTTCCACTAAATAGGCACAAGTGTGTTTGCCGGCTGCATGCGGGAATGTGCGCTATTCAGGATCCTCTCTCGTGACACTGTAAAAGCTTTGGACTGCCTCAAACTGAAAGAAAGGCCTTATTCACTAGCAGAGAAAAGGACAAAGCATTTCAGCATGTCCCACAGGGACGGGCCGAGGCGGCAGTTTGTTAATAACACAGCTTAGTAGTGCAATAAAACCCACTCAGCTAAAGAATCATTAGAAAATAGCCCAAGTCTCTTTAATTGTAAATCACCTTTAAGAAGTGCCGAGAGAGTCATCGCTCAGCACGTCCAATGAATAAAGGAAAAATCCATTAGCTGGCAACTATTTTATAGGAAATAGAAAATTCCTCAACAAAAGCCTGCACAGGGGAGGAGGCGGGTGAGTGGATGAAGAGGGCGTGAGAGCTGTGTGCTGGGAGGGATGGTATTCCCAGCAGGCAGCCTGGCATGTGCCAACCACTCATGTGTCAGCCCTGCATGCATCCTTCTCCCGGTCAGGGGGCCTGATTTGGGACAGGACCTCCAGGGACAGCCAGGCCTGCATTGAATGGCCACAGAAAGCTTATTAGAAGTAAACAGACTGTTCTCTAGCATGCCAGCCCGGGGATGTAAACAAACACATATAAATAATCTCACTAAGGCTAGTGTGGCATGAATGCTGATTATTTAATGATTATGCAAGGGATTGACTGACTATGAGGGGGATTATATTTTGTGGCTTTGATCTAAATATTCAGCTTTCAAACTCGTATATATTAGGGAAATATATGTGGTAATAGCCTATATTTCATTCATTTATTTTTATAATATACAACTGACAAAATGTGCATAGTTGGCAACAATTAGTCAGTATCTACATTGATTTAAGTCTCACAGTTAGAATCGAATGGACTGGTTATGCTATATGTGATTAATTAGCTAAAAAGGACCGGCTCGGGAATCGAACAACACTGGTTGTGCTCTATGTTTTTGACTCTCTAAAAATAACCGACCCATAAGAGTCATGTTCATTCGGCAGTCAGACAAGGGGGCTGCATCCGAAAACGGATTAATTGCGCAAGCAGGTACCTCACGATTTCTGAGGTTGACCGTGAAATCGCGATTTCTGATTCCGTTTAATGACCTACAGCAAAATAGAGAGAGATTTGGTGAGAACTAAACAAATATTTAGTTACTACAGTAGTAATTTCTCACTAGAAATGACATCAGAAGTGTTGGTCAAAAACGTACATTTACACAAACTGACCTGCAACTGCAACCGCAACTTTCACCGAATGGAACGCATTGGATTATGGGATATCAAAGGCTGTCTTGCCTTCAAAAATCGATCAGATGAAGGCATCTCAGACAGGAAGTGAAGCTAACATTGGATACGGACATGCCTTGATGCCTTCCTACCTTGGAATGTGTCCTTCGAAGGCAGCATTTTCGGATGCAGCCGGGTTGCGCTGTATGTTTTTGACTCGCTAAAAAGAACTGACAAATATGCGTCATTCATTCAACAGAAGAATGCACATGTGAACCTCATTCTTTTTGTTCTCAATTACCAACCCTAAATTAGGTCTTCATAACTAAATAATATATATCTAAATAAATAAACAAGACCTCATATAGCATTCTTAATAAAAGCAAATTAGATTGAACCAGGACAAAAATCAGAAGTCACTGCTACATTATGTAAAAACAACTGGTGAGGAAAGGACTTTTGTGTCATCTGTCTGGAGCAAATGTTAGTGCAGCAAGACAAATGTGCGTTTGAAGTCAAGAGGAAGATTGTTTCAGTTTGTGGCTATGTCATTACTGTTAGGTAAAGATGAAAGATTCAGATTAGATTTTTTTCTTGTTCTCTCTCATCCTCCTACTTGCCATTGTGTGGCGCAGCTGAAACCGTGCATAAAAGATCTGTGTATGTAGAAGTCAGCTCTGCCAAAATAATGGGCAGCTCAGCGCTGACTGTTTTACCTGCAATTAAGGGAGCTAAAAAGATAATTGTCTTAAAAGCACGAATCAGTTACATAAGGTGATATTGCTCCTTCGTCGTGGAGCGCCCAAGGCGCCACATTCCATTATCTCTTTTTGATAATCTTAGTCTCTCATCTGCCAAAAGGATACAGAGAAAACTGAGCTGTCGGAGAGATGTAGTAAATATCATAAAGCCTGTGGTATAATATTACATTTACTGTATTGCACCACAGTATTACAACAAATACATAATAAGCAATATCATACCTGCTGTTCCAAATACCCTTGTCTGTTCTTTATCTGTAAATTTGTGCAAATAGTGCTTTCACATATAGGTAAATGTGCTTATTTAAGGGTGGAAGGGGGTTAAATCATATCTTACCACACCACCAGGATCTTTGGGTTCCCCCAACTCCAAAATGCCAATTTAACCCCTAACTGTACCTATCAACAAATGCAGTGGCGCTACGATGCCATCCTGGGGTGGGCAACTTCAGTCAGTCTGAGAAGACATAAAATGTCAATACAATTTTTGACATGAAAAATGGTCAGCATCAATATCGTCACCCATCACATCAGCCCCTGAAAAATACACTACTGGTAAAAACTTTGGAATAATTCAGATTTTTATTGAGTCTCTCATGCATTTATTTGGTATTTGGTTATTTAATTTAAAAAAAAAAATGCATACATTTTAAAATGTAATTTTGAGTTGAAAGTTGAATTTTCAACAGCCATTTAGTGTCACATGATCCTTAAGAAATCATTCTAATATGCTGATTAGGCGTTCAGTTCTTCTTCATATTGGTTATTAACAATGGTTCTTATTGACGTTTTTGCTGCTTAATATTTTTTGTGGAAACCGAGATCCATTTTTTTTTCAGGATTCTTTGATGAATAGAAAGTTCAAAAGTACAGTATTTAATTGAAATTGATAACATTATAACTGTCTTAACTGTCATTTGGAATAATTGGAATAATTTTTTTTTACTTGGAGCACCAAATCAACACATTACATCAAAATCAGCTTATTAGAATGATGTCTGAAGGATCATGTGACTGAAGACTGGAGTAATGATGCTGAAAATTCAGCTTTGCCATCACAGGAATAAATGACATTTTAAAACACATTAGAAAATGGTTCTTTTAAATTGTAATATTATTTCACAATATTACAGTTTTTTTCTGTATATTTGCTCAAATAAATGAAATGGTGAGCATAAGACAACATTAAAAATGATTAATTATTTCAAACTTTTGACCGATAGTGTATAAATTCTAATATATAAATTATATAAGTCAATACTAATAGCCGATACTACAAGAATAGAAGAGAACTAAAGTAAATAAAGAACTTAAAGTCTAACGTTTTTTCATTTCCCTCAATGGCGCACCAATAGCCCCGCCCCTGAACAAAAGCCTCAGTAAAAAAAACTTGAGTTTTCTTGAAGTGGAAAGAACATGCACTGGTGTGAGAACATTCACGTACTTTCCCAAAGGTGCTGGCGCTCTCCACCCCCTCCCTCAGCCAGCTAAGCACTTTCTCATACAGTAATATCCTGCAAGAATGTCCAGCTGTGCTTTCATCTGCTGATTTCATTAGGCAGAGTAGGTAGATATCAAGGATTGCATTATGCTTTCCTGTAATTCAATTCCCAGTGTTCCCAGCTGACACGTTCTTTGCATTTACGAAGACACTTCAGCTTCCCCCACCTACGTAACTTACCTATACAGCAGCACATTTAAAGCAATTTCCATCTAGGGGGTGAGGGGGGCTCAAGTCTGATTGGAAACCTATATATAGCGCTCATGAACAACAATGCATTTTGATACAGATGCTCCAGGTGGGCAACTTCCATGTGGTTTGATTGCCAGCATGGGAGCATCATCCTGTATTGAAACTCCTCGGCCACAGGGCCACGATGACGCTGGCGATCTGCAGGGCTGGGCCTTTGAAATAGTAATATTCAAAAGGAGCGGGAACATCTAAAGGCAAGGCCCATGAAAAATTAATGCTAAGGTGCCAAGTCATTCGCATGCAGCAGTGCTGTAGAAGCCCACTCGTGTGACTAGAACATTTTTGACAGGTCAGCCAGGCGGAACAGAGCAGTGCAGGCATGTGGTCCACTAAGGACGTGGAGAGAGCGCAGGACATGCTGATTCCTCTGCCTGTCAGACCGTCCAGAGGTGGCCTGCCACTTTCAGAGGACATCCAGGAGAGAAGAACAGAGTTCAGCGCAAGAGCAAAAGCAGACAAAATACCACTATTACCTTCATTTAAATGGTTAGCTCACCCAGGAATGAAAATTCTGTCATCATTTACTAAGCCTTATGTCATTCCAGTACGAACACACAAAATGAGATGTAGTTATAATATTCCTGCCGTCCCCCGTCCCCCCACCCCCATTACAATTGAAAGCTCCAAAAAATGACAAGAAAGAATAATGAAAGTGCTATAAAAGTAGTCTATATGACCTGTGCCCTGTATTTCAAGTCTTCAGAAGCGAAGATTTGTCATCATGAATTCAAAATTGACCCCATTTACTTTGTCAGCGCACATTACTAGTCTTGTGGTGAACAATTAATCTGTTTAAGTTAATGCACAGAAAAACATTTTTGTCGTGGAAATCTTTAATCAAAATCTCAAAATTTGCTTCCGCTCTGGAATGGCGTTCCTTCTCTGATGACGTCAGTTTGACGGGTTGGGTTGAATACCCTTAACCACTCACCTCAAACCATCAGTGTGGAGAGGAGGTGCGCCAAAGTAAAACTCTGCCCTCTATTCAATATTCCGTTTCACTTGGAAATACATCACAACACTAAAATAAAGATTTAAACTCAGATTTATGTTACAATGTAGAAGAAAAGATCTGTTGATCTGTTTCAACTTCCTTTTAAGTCCTTGGAACTGGTGCGAGAAATCATGCGTCTACACTAACATAATGCTACGAGCTATGGCAATCTGTTCTTTGCACAAAGCTATCCCATGGCTTCAAAAGACTTCAGAAGAATATAGCACACGACGAGTCATATGAACTACTTTTAGGGTGTTCTTAGTCATTTTTGTAGAGGGTTTACTATAGGAAAAGGACAGTGTGAATAATCTCCATATAACGTCTCATTTTACGTTCCATGGAAGAAAGAAACTCCTGATCTTCTGAAGATCTTCTTCAATATGAGTTTGGAAAAGCATGAGACTTACAACAGAATTTTTGCATGAACTATCGCTTTAACAACCAAAGCAATAACTCAGAGAGGTATCGTCTGCCGTAATAACAGAGCAGAAAGCGCCCTTAACATGTAGAGTGTGTGTTTACATGTGTGTATGATATAGGGAAGTGACAAGAACATTTTAAAAGAGAAATCTGAAAACTGCGGAGGATAGAGAGAGAGAGAGAGAGAGAGAGAGAGAGAGAGAGAGAGAGAGAGAGAGAGAGAGAGAGAGAGAGAGAGAGAGAGAGATCCGCATTGGATCAAAAGTAATTATTCACAACAGGAGGCTGCAGAGTTAATTCGACCAATCAGAAGAAGGGTGGGGGATGGCTAGAGAGAATGAGAACGACATAGAGGTGAAATCAGAAGAGAAACCGCATCAAATACAAAGCTATATTTACATGGCTAAAGCGTTCCTCACGCTTCATATTCAGCTATGGAATGAAAGTGTTCAGTTCATTCCAGTTCATTTGATATTGTCACCATTGGCAACAGCATGTCGTCACCCAAGGACTGCCAAGAGACTATCATTTTGTAAAATACCCAACACTTAATCACTTCCTTTGTCATGGTGATTAAACAAGGCTGTTTGGAATAGAAAGCAAATGTATTGCTTGAAGCAGACTGCACAGTATATACTGTATAACGCCCACTATTTTGCAAAACTGGTATGCCACGCCAAACATTGCATACAGTAGTATGCTACAATTTTGTCACATGACTTCACTGTAAATTTAAAGTGCTGTATTATGCTTTTTTAATATTACCTTTCATGCAGTGCAATAAAGCTGTTTGTGAATGTAAACGGTCTGCAAAGTTTTAAAGATCAAAGAAACAAAGTTTTTGTCTTCTAAAGAAAGAATCGATTCTGAACTGCTGAAATAAGTCATCAGCCATTCCAGTCTCACTTCCTGTTACAAACCTATGTAACAATGTAACACATTTGCATAATGCCAGCCTATGGTCTTCATTGGCTGCCAACGATCAACGCCTATGACCCACCCTCAAATACTGTAGTTGTAGATGCACCCTGGAAGAGTTTGGTTCGCATTGTTGACATGTCAAGAAAACACTTTTTATTAGCACTGCAAATCCACTTTGCAAGCACTTCAAAAGGATGATGAGGACTCGGCTCACGCTGGAATTGATGCCACTGAACCATTTTTCCATTGGCTTTTGGATTATTGCAGAAAATATGCTTTGTGACACGTTTTGTTCATCATGACATTTCACAAATGAGCACAACTTTTATGAATTTTGAAGCCTAAATAAATGGCTATAAATAAATTATACCACGGTTGCATGACGCCACCAATATTTAGCTTTCAACAACTCTTTCAATCTTTATATATATAAAAAAAACTTTTCCCATGGAAGTCTGAGTTAGAAGACTTTGCAAGTCTTTTTCAAGTAAAAGCTTTAAAAAAAAAATCACACTAGGATATTATTGATGTATTTTATGTTGTAAACATGAAAATAACTTGAGCTTGAGAATACTTGTGTTTAAATCTCTGTTTTGCACATTGTTCATACTTTTACATATACTGCAAAAGTAGCATTAGTAGTGTAATGTAGCAAACTACTGTGTGATGATTCATACTGAATCTTCATGACTATTTTCACATATCTCATCAACACCAATTAATGTTGTATTTTGTGTATATATTTGTACATGCTACAAAAATAGTAGCATGGAAAACGCCATTTAAAACACCTCATTATCAATCAGTTTGCATCTGTGAATTATTCAATTTGAATCTTTGAATCTCTTAAGATGCAATTTTTACACATCTCCTCAAGACTAACTTACGAAAAAGCACTTAAACCATAGTGGGTCAGTGTGTTTACATCATTATTACCTGATTTTCTTCAACTACAGAACATTTAGAAGTCCTCCAAAAATAGCAACCTAGACGCTATACTGTGATGAGTGGAACTGGCGACTCTCTTTCTGCAACACAGGGCATGTGCGACAGACAGGGTTTTACCCTCCTGCTCCTATTCTTTCAATATAAAGGAAGACAGGATCACTAATGAGCCGGTAACGGGTAGACGTGTGGCCACAGAGGTGAAGGAGTGAGAGAGATCTCTTTGTGAGTGAAAAAGCTTCCTTCTCCCTTCATCTTGCGATTATGTGTCAACATCAAACATGGCGACTAGCGCTCCACACCTGCCTGTCAGTGCAGTTCTTTGGAGCTAAGATTAAAGGGGGTTTTGCTCACCAGAGGTAAAAAACAAAACAAAAAAAACCAGCAAAATGAAATGCACTGTAGGACCCAGAACACATCATATCTTTAATTCCTTCAGTTCTTTGTTCAGACAAACAGGTGGACTGTTGCGTCCTCTGAGCAAAGAGAGCGAGTCTTTTTGCAACCTGCATTAGGAATCCAAACACATTTTCAGAAAGAATCATTTTTATCTCTTGAAAACACCCTTCTCAAGCTGTGAGATTTGGAAATTTATCATACGCACAGCCATGATGCCAAATCCACCAACTCAACGCAGTGATATTCATTTGCCGTCTTCTTGGACTCAACCGTTCAAAGCCATTCCAACTTCCACCATGTTGCAAAAAGAATGAAGACGTCACTGAGCCTATACCAGTTTTGGAAAAATCCCATTCAGTTAGGGAGAAAGAAATTAAAATAGCCATTTCATATATCCAACAGCACCACCATTTAAAGTAGGCATGAAATAGAAATTCACCCCATCTATTTTCCAAGTGCTCGTAATTGATCTTATTGAACGAGTCTTCCGTGCGTGTTTCATTTATTAAAAATGTTCTGAGCTCATAATTGATCAAAATTCTTTCTTTCTGAGGATTTCTCCAATAATTTAGTCCACTTAAACCCCACCACATTAGAGAGGAAAAGATCTGTTGGTACTTCCATTACATTGCGAAAATGTTGAAAACAAACTAAGCTTTGTCAAAAGCATCTTTGTCAGGCTGTCAATTACAAGAGACCATGATTTCGGCCAGTGCAGTTATAATGGAAGTCTACTGAACAAAGCATTCTGGTGGGTGTAGAAGCAGTTATATTCATTATATACTAAAATGAGCATTATTTGAGCTACAAAGTAGTCTAAATGACCTTTTTAACAACAGCAGATGCTATTTTTTTGGTTTCCTTGCACGATTTAAATTTAAATTTGCAGACAAAGTTAGTAAAGTTTCACGTTAACATATTAGCATAGCCTATATAATGTTCTTAAAGGGATGGATCACCCAAAAATGTAAATTCTGTCATCATTTATTATTCACCCTCATATCATTCCAAAGATGTATGACTTTCTTTCTTTCCACAAAAGATGACATTCTGAAGATTATTGAGAGCCAAACAACAGGATATAATTTATCAAAATGACATGAGGGTTTTCATTTTTTGGGTGGACTATCCCTTGTGGTAATAGTATATTTTAACATTTCTCCTGATGTCTTGCTCCATAGACTTCCATTGTATATGCATACGTTTCCACAAATTTTACAAACTGAGCCAAAATGATTTTCTGATCAAGCTTAACCTTACCCAGAACATTAATTTAATGTTTTCTCAAGGTGAAAGTGCAAGCCCATTCAAGACCTTGGAATGATTTTAATCCAATAGTCCAAATCTGTCATAAAACATTAAATCAGTACATAAGCCAACTTTTATAAATCAGTGGCAAGACAGACAGGTCCGATAACTGCTGAAAGCAAAACAAGACCTGTGTGTTGACAGAGGTGTTATAGAGCAGGGCAAAGTGCACTGTGGGAGACAGAGGGAGTGTGTAACAGCCTTTTTTAATGATCTACTTAATCATATCACACTTACAGATCTTCCTATTCTCTGCACATTAGGGTTCTAAGGTCAGATTACATTTACATTCCTGCATTTGGCAGACACTTATCCAAATTGACTATAAGTATATAAGGTGCATATTTATAGAGTGTGTGTGTTCACAGGAACATCATTTGAGCTACAGCACATCAGCAAAGAGAAAGACAATTGCAAATAATACTAAAGGAGGCTAGATTCTCAAGACATTAAATGACTTAAAGTTGGTCAACGTGCACAATAATTCACCAAAAACACCACACTGCTTTTCTGCAACCGTTAAAAGGTCTACTTCTGAGTTTCAAAAAACTATTGCTGAGAAAAGGCATGCAACATATTAGGTTTTCTATTATCTCCCAAGGAAGTTATGAATAATTTACTGCCACTGTTACACATGCATGGTTGGACTCTTCTACTTGTTCACTTAGGCAGGAAAAAAGCTCAAGAGCCCAAAATACAATCCTCAAGCATGAGGAACTCAGTTCTCACTATTAATAAAATGCTGTAAAAGTATGCAATATTTCAATACATACATATACACAATACCGTTCAAAAGATTGGGGTAGGTAAAAAAATTGTAATGTCTTTGAAAGTCAAAGAAGTCTCTTATGCTCACCAAGACCGTATTTATTTGATCAAAAATACAGGAAAACTATAATATTGTGAATACAGTGTCAAATAACTATTTCCTATTAAAAAAATATGTATTTATGTAATTTATTTATGTGATGGCAAAGCTGAATTTTTAGCATCATTACTCCAGTCTTCAGTGTCACATGACCCCTCAGAAATTATTCTAATATGCTGATTTGCTGCTCAAGAAGGGTCTTCCTGACCCCAAACATGTCACATTCTTCAATGTTAAAGAGTTAAAAGTTCTTTGGAGATTTCAAAACATTGCTTGAGCTTCAACTTCTGGTCTAATCAATTTTGTTTGGGAAAGATATTTAGACTTTGCATTAGGTTGTGCTTATGACACACAACACACCTGTCCTTTAAAAAAAAAAGAAAAGAAAAAGAAAAGTTACCAAACAATCATCTAAATAAATAGCTAAATGTGGTGTAGAATCAAGCAGTTTTTTTAGTTCATAGCAATGGAGAGTTTCCAACTGGCATTTTGCAGTTTCCCAAGTAGATGTTCTGAGACACTGGTGGCAAAAAGAAAAGAAAAATTTCTACTTCATAAAACAAATCAGATGAAGTGAAGAGATATTCAATTTGGATCCATCTTCAAAGGTCAGAAATACTGTCTGGTGATTAAAAAAAGTCCACATGATTAAAATTCTGTCGAAGAGAGTTTAGGCCTTTGCTTTTTTGAGTATTGATGTAAAACAGAGAAACCAAACATCATATTGCACCTGTTCTATCAGCCATGAACACCTGTCTTGCGATGAAACACATCTGGCAAATTCATCCTGGCACAGAATCAACAAAATCTATCTCTGTCTCTTCTCTATTCCTGCCCTTTTCACAGTTATTAACTGGAAGCCTGGTGCAGCCAGAATCCGAGTGCAATGCCAATGTGTGGCTGTGAGAGACAGAAAACCAGTGTATTAGTATAAAAGTTGGTGAGAGGAAGCTATAAAGTAAGTACAGACGGATGCCGTGTACCAAGCATGAGAAAAAGCAGGCACAGAATGAGTGGAAAACGATCACTCACTTTTTATGCACCTCACATCCTGATAAATATAATCAACCAATGATAACAGCACAACACTGTAACAATGACTCCAAGCGTCAAGAATACCAACTGAGAAAAAACCTCTAGCATGTGATTGTATCTGTATTAATATGAGACAAACCTGCATTATTTGGCTTGAAAGAGAAACCACTTACAGATGTTAAGGAATCAACATCCAGGCCTTCTTTATACTCCAGACATTCACTGTTGACCGCAAGCTTTTCAGCACCAAAATGGCCGACCAACAATCCATCTTCTTCTTGTAAAGCATTAAATTCCCTAATTCTGGAATATCACCTGAAAACAAAAACAGTCTATTTATGCCCTCACTTATCTAAATGCACTGTGATAAACAGATTTAAATGCAAAACATTTTGGATTATGGTCTTGGTTTTCTGGAGACACACCTCAAAGAAAGAAGACTGTTGATGAGGACACTTGGAAAGTCACCTAACTTCCTCCTCCAAGACGAAAACATCCATTTCCATCTTAGGAACGCAATGTCTTGGTTCTGGCTCTTAGTTTTAAAAGTTTAAAATGTATAAAAGTAAAAACCAAACTTTGTAGTCCAATCATGGAGGCGCAAACTTTTCTTTAGCACATGCCGTTTGTAGGTCCCAGACATTCTCTCCAATAGTGAAGCCATTAGAACACAAGTCAGATGCATCTTCATCTGCGGTTAAGATAACAAAGACACATGGTCATCTCTTGGCGCAATCAACTTCAAAAGTCCAGTCCAAAAAAAAATGGGGAACGCACAATTCTTCCAGAATTGTTAAAAACGTCTCGTCACCTTTGCACTAGCTTCTTGCAAAGTAGAAGGTAGTTTTCTTCATAGATTTGGTTTTTTAGCACTAAAGCTGAGCTCCTGCACTCTGGGTATTTTTGATTTCCTTTGCGCAAAAGCTGAGCAAACAGACAAAGGGAGCTGCGATAAAACCCTGCCAAGTCTCGCCTGGGTTTTTTCTCTTCCATTCCTCTCCCTCTCCGTGCTCCCGCACTCCCGGCGTGGCAACTTTCCCGAGAAACCCTGGCGGAGCTCCAGCCTGTGTCTGCTCGTCTGGGCCCCCCTCCTCCCCCCGAAAAAGCGCCAATTTAGGCAAATTGATCAAAACGAATCTCAAATTAATTTCTCTTCTCTGCCATTCCCTGCCACCTCCATCCAGATACGGTCCCCTCCCCTCCTCCCTCGCCAGATGCACAGACGTGAGGACATTGGAATGTCTGTCATGCCAATCTCCCCAGCGTCCCCGCACTTCCAACGTTCCTCCTTTGACTGCCCATCCGCTTCATCCGTTGTTAGCCACTGGCACTCGAGAGTTGCTCCGTGTTTCACCTACTCACTTTCAGATCTATCTTAGCAGGGAAAAGTCCTGCTGCCGTTCCTCTTTTCAGCGCGTGCCAAAACAGCACCTCCTGTGCTTCTACTGCCATTTTTGGGGACATGGCAGCGATGCTGTGCCAAAGCGGGACGGCCCTAAGGACACCCTCCCTAAAAAAAATTCCTCACTTACATGGAAACCAAACCATGTATTCAAATGCACTACCACAAAACTGTTGTGATATTTAGCACGGCAAATGAACAACTAGAGGCTGTGAAAACAGTTGGTCCATATTGCACTGACAATCTATATTTCCTATTAAATATCATTTTAATATATACCAAATGTAATCTTTGCTGCTTTGGTTAGAATTAATGTTTAAGCAAAGACCACATGTATGATGTTCAATAGCACAACATCCCTATTAGAGAAGTATTTATTCTGTACTACTTAATCGACTATCAAACCACTATTCAAATTTCACAATTCATTTTCTTTGCATCTTTTCCTGGGAAAAATGAAATATACTTTTAAACTGACTCCAAGGTCAAGCATTCCACCGGATGAAATTTTTTGTGTGTGTGTTTTAATTAGACTGTCTAAAATACAAAGCACTTAAAAGCAGAAAAATATGTATAGTCACAAATGTCTGTTATAATTTGAATAATCAGAATAATCTGTTATAATCAGAAATTAAATTGTGTGTAATTATGGGTGCCACTTAAAGGGATAGCTCATCCAAAAAAATGACATTCTGTCAACATTTACGCACCCTCATGTCATTTCAAACCTGTGTGACTTTCTTTCAACTGTAGAACACAAAAGAAGATGTGTTCAGGAGGAATGCTGGTGTCCAAAACAAGTTTGGACCCCATTGACTTTACTGTATTACATGGACAAAACACTATAGTCTTTTTGTTTTCCACACAAGAAAGAAAGTCATAAAAATTTAGAATGACATGAGGATGAATAAATTATTATAGAATTTCAATTTTGAGTGAATCCTGTTATACAGTGTTTGTTTTTTTTACAGATACAATGAAGTCGAATGTTAATCAGAATGATTTCTGAAGGATCATGTGACACTGAAGACTGGAGTACTGATGTTAAAAAAACTGCTTTGCCATCTTAAAAATAAATTATATAATATTTAATATATATTAAAATCAGTAATACTTTGCAATATTATTGGAATTTAAAAGAACTGTTTTAATGTATTTTTGATCAAATAAATGCCTTGTTGAGCATAATTGATTTGTAATGATAATTAAAAAATAAATAAAAAAAAAGTACAAGTCCACACCAACATAACTTGAAAGAACTGAAGCAGTTCCTTCAGCACATGAGCTAAGCGCCCACAAAGTTTTTTTTGTACGAGCTGCTCGTGTTCAAAGAGACATCGCATGCCCTAAGCTCTGATCTCATTCTTCCATCTGTTCTGTGGTCTGTAACCTTCAACCAGGTTCATTACATCTTCAAAGCGAGACACGCGTGTGTCAGTGTTGCAGAGTGTTACCTGGCAACCTTCCAGCTCCGCGGTGGAGTCCCGTTGCCAAGGGGAAGCCTTGAGAGGCGAGCGCTGATGATCAGTTCACTGCAGTCTGAAGGGGTGGATCCCTGCACGGCACGCTTAATGCCATTGCACTGAACGCCAATGTGAGTCGCATGTCAAGCAGCCTGCGGATGCTCCTGAGAGCGATGCATTGCAGACACAATATTATTATTATACGTATTAACTTCTAGGCCGATTTACAACAATAACCTATCATCGGCTACTCCAAAGATTCCTTTCCAACCTAAGTCCACAGCTGTCCAATTTAAATGAATGCAAATGCAATATCTGCAAAAATGGGAAGGAAATGTCCACTTGGACCTGCTGCTGGGAGGACGGGCCCGGGGCTGGAAGCCAGAAAATTGCTAGTTCGACCTCCAAAAGAAACATGCCTTGTTTTATCACTATTGTGCCCTTGAGCAAGACAAGAGATCTGCTCCAAAAGGGATGGTTTTCTCAAAAATGAAAAGTCTGTTCTTGTTACTCCTACCCGTATGCTGTTATTTTTTCAGTGGAACACACAGTGGATAGCCTACATGCTCCATTTTTTTTCAATAAAAAAAAAACAAAAGGTGTTTCAAGGGAAAAAATGCTATATAGTTTTGGAAATTAGAGAGGGTGTGTAAAAATAACCTTTTGAACTGTCCCTTTAATAACTGCACCCACATTATTCATTTCACTTTGGATAAAAGTGTGCTAAATAAATAACTACTTACTATTCTAACTAAATGTTTTCTTTTCCGATTAAATGATGTCACTTAAACGGTGTGATTTAGGATTCGTAGCAAGCCTCCTGTTCCCATCAGAGCTCTTCACTCTACTTGAAGCAGCATTTCCATTTTTATGTAAGAGCCTGAGTCAGCTGTTCTGATCCACGGTCTGCAAGTGTGCTTTTTATTGCCCTTTACTACCCTGTGCTCTTGCCTCAGAGGAAAAAGATATTGAATATTTAATGCCAAGAGTGTTGGAGATATTACTCAGTAAAAAAAAGACTTACTTTGAAAACATTTTGCTCCACCTAAATGGTACTCTGAAGTGAAACATTTATTTTAAAAAAATGAAAAAGAGAAAAGGGGCTGAGTAAGATGTACTGATACTGCTATAGGGCGTCACACAACATATGAATTGACTATTGAGTAAGGAAATGGGAGTAAATAAAGTCTGCAAATACCCGCTATCTGGATGTCAAGAATAAACCAAATGACTATTAGATGTTACTGTAGCACTGCGCATGCGCGTCGCACAGATCCAGGAAAAACTAAACAAAGCCCCCCGTTTCCTCGATCGCAGAAGACCCATCATAGATTTCTTTTTGCACACGTAAGCTTATGCTGCAATTCCGTAACCTATAACATTGTAACGTTATGTATCCCATCGCGAATTAAAACCTTACAGCGCTGCCTTTTGTTTGACCGCTGATAGCCGCGTGAACTGAGAAAGTCAGAGAAATTCACAACGCCATACCTGACACTTTCATGCTCTGCTCCCTTCCAGGCAGCGCTTCCTCCGGAGATGGCATTCGCACTTTGGAGGACATATCTCCCATTCTACTTTGGATAAAATGACTCCAAACCAAACGCACGGAAGTCCGCGCGACCATGAGCACAAACACGCCGCACGCGATGCACTTGTGTAACAAGCGCGTGCTCGTTACTTAACTCTTATAAAAGTAAATAAGTATTCTTATCAATCCAGTGCTAAAACGGCTCAGAGTCACTGGTGTTTTGGAAAATAACGCTTAGTAATCAAAAATAGCTTATGAACTTGGAATAGCTATGTTCTTTTTAATAAAAAGTGGTAAAGCTGCGTGTTGGCACTTTTTTGAAGATGGACTTTTATTATATATATATATATATATATATATATATATATATATATATATATATATATATATATGTATGTATGTATTTGTTGTTGTTGTTGTTTTTTTTTTATGGCTCCGTGGTGACAATTATGTTTAATACTTCAAATATATAGTATATTAATTATTGTGAGCTTATAAAATGCTAGTTTTAAATAAGTCACACCCATAGAAAATGGTCACACCATGAGCATCAACTTCATAACCTAGCCTATTTTGTGTACCCATATATTCAAAATGCTCATATTTATGTATTTTATTTGTGCTGATCATTAGGCCTATGTGCTTGTGTCAGTTACTGGAAGTTTATGATCGTTATGTGTAATAATTTCTTAAAACTGAAAGTCAGTTCTCTTATCAGAATCAGTTAAATGTCGGCGCATGGCCGCATAGCCATTGGCAGGGGTGCATACAAGTGGTGCGCATGCGCGACCAAAATAAAAATACGCTGGGTAATAAGTTCAGACCGCTCATTTGCTTACCGACATGGTTGACACCTGTTAATGCACAAACACCGTTTTAGATCGACACTGTAATACTGCATAAGATTTCCATTTGAACTGAATGCATAAATCTGTCAGTTTCAGAGCAAAACGCAAAAATTGTGACATTCACTGCTCCAGCGCTTCGGCAGTGCTAAAACCAGTAACGTTACTCAAGTAGCCTACTTACTTCCTGGCAACCCGCCAAAATAAAAGCTTGCTGATTTTAGATTTGAAAATGTTGAAAATTCATATTTGAAAAAATGAAAATGTAAATATTAGCATTGTATTTTTGAAGTGTATACAAAATAACCCAACATATTGACCCAATATGTGTAACCCAACGGTTGGGTTAAACAAATAACCCAACGTTTTAACGTGTAGGCCTACTATAAAATAATTGTATTTTTCTTTAATACCAATTTGAAATATATACATAATAGTATTATCACACTTTATTATTTTGTTTATTAAAAAAAAAATAAACGCAGTAATATTTTTTTAATTATTATTATTATTATTATTATATTTAATGGGTCACACTTTGTGTGAGCACCAAACCAAATCTCCAGGTGCTCTCATGAGAACCATGACTGAAAAACGTATGTGCACCCCTGCCTATAGGTAAGTGTTTTTTGTAGAAAATGAGTTACATATCTTTTACATGATCACTTTATGTCAATTTAGGATTTATTAATAAGCTGATAGAAAGGTAGCCTAGCAAAATAATCTAATATCATAACACAAAAACAACACTGAGTAGACATTTCTTTGTTTGAGATGATATTCCCGGGCCCTTGAAGGTGTCGTCTGTCTGCGAGCACTCAGAGACAGTGTCTTTATCCATGTGTCGTCAGCATAAGGGTGGATTGAAAAGCTTTACCATCTGGAGTTCACTGCGTGTCGAATGTGTTTGTTGGAGACGCACGCGTGCGGCAGACGACAGTCCTCAAAACTGCAACACAAGAGAGGATCAGGAGACCTCTGCTGACCTCAAAGCAAGAGCAGGGGCGGATACTAACCCTCACAATACATGCAATAGGTGGAATACTGCAAAGTGCATGGATAATTCACATATGAGAAGATAGATAGATAGATAGATAGATAGATAGATAGATAGATAGATAGATAGATAGATAGATAGATAGATAGATAGATAGATAGATAGATAGATAGATAGATAGATAGAACTACTCGTATAGTGAAATACAGGCCTGCATAATAAACAAGACACGCTGTTGTAGGTGACTGGTTTACATCACTAACCAAATGAGAACTATCAGTGATGGAGTCGGTGTAAACGTTTTCATGTACCAATAAAATGAGGAAAGGATGAAGATAAATCAGTGTTCGACAATAAATCAATGCGGCATGAGGGATGAGCGTGTGTGGGGGATGGGACTGAACGCGCAGATGACAGGCCATATGGAGTCGGCCTTCATTTTTGGACACACTTTGATGAACTAATACTTTCAAAGGGTGTATCGCGGTGTTAACAAAATATTTATTTCACGTGAAATTGTTTACATCGAAGAACTAACAGTCAATGGTGTTATGGCGCACGATGACCTTATTTCTTCAAGAGGCTTGTGGTTTATTCGCCAATACGCATTGCATTACATATTTGTATTAAGATTAGAATAATAAAAAATCGAATCAAACTTAAAATAAAAACGTGTTTTTGTTGTTATTCATATTATAAACCAGTAAATCGTGCACTCAAACGTCACAAAAAATGTGCATAAAAAGAAAAGTGCATTGTTTAGGATACACGACGACGACGCATGTGCATCATGAAAAGTGCAGAAACTATTTTCCAAACGGCTAATGTTTAGTAAGCCGACAGATGCCACCTCTTTCCACCAGAGTATAATCCTCTCTGAAGGGAAGGGAACAGAGGAGCAGGACGGAGAGCTTCAGTGTGTGTGATAAACTGGGCTACTCTCCTCCTCTCTGTCAGATCGCGCTCTGCATCACACCATTTCACATGATGACCGACTCTGCTTACGAGCACCGAAGCCTTCTGCTCTGGCTATTTGCTTCTAACATGCATTTTTCTGCTTTCCTTTTTTCGTTTATCATGAAGAAATTCGAGTGATGCAACACTGTAATCGGGAATGATTTATGTCGCATCCAACAGCATCAAGGTGCGCAAAAGCGTGCGGAACATTTGATGATTTTTTTTTTTTTTTGAACGACGCTCCTCTGCACCGACTGCCTTGTGGACATTTCCCCAAACTGGATATATGGA
Source organism: Squalius cephalus (assembly GCF_949319135.1). Classification (NCBI taxonomy): domain Eukaryota; kingdom Metazoa; phylum Chordata; class Actinopteri; order Cypriniformes; family Leuciscidae; genus Squalius; species Squalius cephalus. The sequence continues at coordinate 29,619,630 of NC_137133.1, read as the reverse complement.
CAATTATTATCTCGAGGGATAAAAACCTGTTATTTATGTCCTGCTTCGCAAGGTGTATTTGTGTAAGTTTTGATGAAATCGATGTGCGATGTTATTTTTTTCAAACAAATTGTTAATGTCAATCAACTGCGTCTGTTTTACTAAAGCATGTTTCTTTTTTCCTTCTTATAGCTCATATGACAGCAGACTGTAAATGCATTGAGGGTGCCACTGTATCAATATATGTCAGGCTATATTAATAGGTTCTTTGATTTTCAGACTGAATGGATCGCCTAATTAAAATCCAATTTGCGGGGAATTTTCCTTTCGGTGTATATGGTGCAAGGTCGGCTTTTGACAAATGGTCCCCTCCACTTTTCCCCCCAATATTTAGTTTACCCCCTCCTGATGCAGGTGCTTTCAACTGCCCCCACCTTCTAACATATACCCCGCCCGACCCCCCACACGAGGCGGCGGTGTCTCTAGTCCCACAGATTCCCCCTTCTTTCTTACCTCTGCTGCATTTTGCATGAGCTATCTAGGTCATTAGCATTTTAGCGTATGCAAGACTTGACAAAGCTGGTGAGGAGCCAGATGGGCCCTCTACTATTTTTTACATCTCATGGGAGTTGAGCAAGGGACCAACTGCATGCAGCACGCCACTGAGCGCCTTCTTTTTATTGCCATCACTCGGGCCTTATGTTGCACCAACACATGATGGAGAGATGCGCACCGTCCTGTGGAGATAACGCACTCGTGCCATTCGAAAAAAAAATAGGTAATGTAATAACTGGGAACGCTTGTTTGAATTATTATGTGTGTGTTGATGCACAGATGCCATAAGAATGCATGATGCTCTGTGCAATGTTGGATGCTGATGCTGATGCTACACCAGTCGGAGGAGGACGTAGACATTTTGGTGCAACATCGTTGCTGCATGGGATATACTGTAGCTAGTTGTGCGATTCTCAACATTGTGGTTGAAAACAGGCCTGCTTTTCTTCGTGTTCACAGCGGACCTTGATTTAAATGTCCATACAATTAAGGCACGCGGTGAATGCCAAGAGAGATGGCAAATATCATCGATGAATGCTTTTAAAAACTGCACGAGTTAGTCCGTGCTTGCGATGCATGACAGTTCTTATTTTCTTTCGCTCGGTTTTTTTGCGAGAGAGAGAGAGAGAGCTTGTGTGGAGGCGAACCGACGCATCAATGCGGCCAAACTGAGCTTTAATATTTCATTGCGTTCTTCCATAATTTTGTGCTGCGCAAAAGTGCGTATCCTTGAATATTATAAAGTGTCATTATGGCGAGTTCAAAACACTAACAGTTAACCTTGAGGTCTGATGAAACGTCCTTTTGTTATTTGTCTATTTAGAGGGCGCTTTTAAAATCTAGAAACGCCACATACAGTAGTCTCATTTGCAGACATGTATATGGGACACTATGTCTTCGGGAGAAGATGAAGAATAATATGGTTAGAAAAGTTGTGAGGCCTTAAATGACAATCAGTTTAAGCAGAACACATCACGAACCGTTCCGGATTTCTTGAATTTCTGACAGCAGTGGGTCCTCAAAGTGGCACTTGTCATGTGTCCTCATTCTAAAGGCACAGAAAACATTACGCATGTACGTTTGTATTGTATCCTTGATACTGTAAATCATTTTAGTTTGTCAATAAAATCTCATATTCACAAAGCAGATATTAATTTCTTCTTTTCACGCAATATTTGCCACTTTGTGTTTCGATTTATTACTTATTCACTAATATTATTATTTATTCACTTTTTATCTCTGACTTTTTGTGACTGACACTTTTTACAAAATTTACACACAAAAAAATATGGACGCTAATGATGCTCAGTAATTACGATGCAGGCCGCGAGTTATAGGCCTATGTGTAATTTAACAGATTTTTAACTGCATTTTAAGCGATATTTCATATAAATTCACAATGACGTTCACAATTTACAAAATCAACATTTTATCTGGCGTCGAAAAGATAGAATCAAAGGGGCATTACTGCCTGATTCCATAGAATATTTTTTTTAGAATATACCTTTTATCAGTTCTAGAAAATGTTATTTAGCCTACGTTTGCTTTAATCCAGCAATCAAAACACTGATCTGAAGAATCATAACGCAACACCAAGAACGTTTTAAAGAACCAGCAAGAACAGCAAACATGTTCTTGATGGTTCTTTGCTGAATTTAAGAGGACCATTGAAGAACCTTTATTTTAAAGTGTATGGTCATTCCGGTTTGATAATGGAAATATTTCACATTATGGCGCCTTAAACATGCCATTAATTACAGCTCCTGACATAATATTTCATCTTCACTTCATATGAAATGTTCATTTTTAGAGATACATCCTACACAGTGTTTCATCTTTAGACTACCCTAACGCGAACCTCTTTTTCAAGGTCATCTATCAATAGCGAATGGTTGCTTTTGAAAATGTGGGCCTATAGGCTTTTGCCAAATCATTTTTATGATTAAATGGGTAACTGAAACTATTATATTAGGTAAACGCGTATAGCTATATATCCGCCAATCAAAAATATCAAAGAAAAAATGCTTTTGTTGCGTCATAATAATTTGAATTTAGGCTATACCAGTCGAATTGTCGTGTAATGATTTTCGTCCACGAGGCTACTAATCAAGCTTAACGTAATGTATCATTTCCGTTAGAGGTTTAAGTATTATTTAAACTCCCAATTCACCTCAGAATACTATAGAGCGTGCAGGCCTTCTTCCTGTATGTTCTAGAATGCAACCATTCGAACGCTTAGATTAAGCGTTCAGGCAATTCAAGCCAATAAATGGAGATAATCAAGATGCAATTTTATAAGCCACACGTGCATTACGGCTGGAGTTTTCGTTTCAAAGGTTCAGGAAAAAGAAATAAGTGCACAAGGGCAGTTAGTAACCTCGAACCACGGCACTAAAATGGCCAAAGACATCGCAGCAGAAAAAGTGAGGAATTATGCACAACACAGAATTTTCCGCCTTTTAGCAACGAAGAAGCGAACCGTGTGCGGCCTTGTCGAAAATGCTATATCCTTTAAAGGGTATTTAAGGACACTGCATAATGTCAGATCAACCTCATTAGGCAGAGGTGTAGCCTACATTAGCATATTTCATCAAAGGAATATTTAGGTCGCAGATTCAATTCACACAGCTGCCCCTGTGCTTCAATCAGGGAGTTGGTAATTTTTGTAAATGTTGATTCTTGAAGGACGCGGGGACACAGTAGCAGTGAGACACAAAAGGAAGTTGTTTCATTGGAATTTGCATGGGTGGATTTAATGTATTAGAGTAGAAAAACAACATTGAAAATTACAAATCAAGGAAATATAACGCTGGAATAATGTTGGAAAACGTGGACTGTTATGACCAAATACAGAGCTATGTTAATTAATGAGATGAGCGAAACTGTCAGGTAAGACTACGCTTGTGACGAATAAAAACGACTTGTCCTGGGTGCAAATTATACAACTATTTTAAATGAATTCGAGTTTTAAAGAATTTAAAACACCTGCTTAATGATTAAAATATTTTAAAGCAAACTCTGTCGAGGTTTGTCTGGCACAATGCAAATTGTCATTTCGCGCCACTATCGGTAGGCTATAATATAGGCATTTATATATATACCATAACTAAAGCTTGTGCTGTAGGCCTATAAAAAAGAGATGCATAATGACATTACGTGTGATGCTTTATCGTAAAACGCGTTTGCAGGCAAAGACACGCGCCTTGTAATCTAAGAGAGAGAGAGAGAGAGAAGTAGGCATATGTTCTTTAACCATGACTCCCAATTTTTTTACGTTTCTAGTGCATGTTTAGAGGGTCTGACCCCCATAAATCGTTCCTTTGTGGCAGTTCTTCTTTTCTGTCTTTTTATACAACGATGCAACTAAGCACCATCAGTGTAATGATCCATTAAGTTATATAATAGGGAGAAACTGAAATCAAACCCACACACAAGTCCACTAATTTCTTTTGTGCTTTCTTTTTAAATAAATAAATAAATAAATATTCGTAGTATAAATATACCTCGAGGTTTAATGCGTTTTTATAAAACAAAGATCTGGCTCGAAATAAGAAGGAATGCTCCACATTATTACATCATGAGAACTGAAATTGTACCAGGCCACGAATGTGAGGGAGTGTGAGTGTGTCCTCTCTCACCCCAACACCTTATGGTGTCCACAAGGTGGCATTGTTTGACAGGTGACTATTAATTATCATAAACCAGCTGATCATTACACATTAAATGTAAATACACTAGTGAATGCCACTGATAAGTTATTAGTTTGGAAATAATATATTCAGAAAGCTTAGAAATGTTATCACACATAACAGTTTCAACAATAATTCTGATTCATAAAATATGGACAATGTTATTTTTATTTCACTTGAATATTAATTTAAAATCTCTTCATACAAACGTCCATGAGAACACTGACAATCTTTATAATATATTTTGTTATTTATTTCGTGTTTAAATATCAAAATATCCAACTCATATGAACTAGTGGAATATGTATAATAGTTACAGATATTCAAATGAAGACATTTCAAAGGCTTTCTGTAGTCAAGCAAATTAAACACACATTAAATGACCTTCAGGCACTGACCTTATGATACTTTAAATATATATATATTTAAGAAGTGAATATTGCCTTTGGATAAGAGAATGAAAAAGGCTGATTAAATGTTTGAGCAGAACAGCCGAGAGGCGAATGCAAGGAAGTGAAGAACAGGATGATGACAGATAGAGAAATAGATAGTGTGCACCTTCCCCGATCTTAGTGGAAGGAATATCCAGCTGACGGGAGACCTCCACACCACTGTGTGATAAATTTCAGCACATCTTGACATTCTGGACTGTGAGTGGTCTGAAGGGTGAAACAAAAACAACCAATCATGATCAAAGCACCACAGGCGACCCTAGGCAGGATGGGTGGGGAAAAAACAGTGAAGTAGTGCAAAAATTGTAAATGCACCCACAAGGATTAAAAAAAAAAAAAAAATGATGATGAAATACATCGAAAGAGAGCATTTACATTTACTTCAACACAACACATGCTGATAAATTCAGTCCTGAGAGTTAACTTTTGATCAAGAGAGCATATTAATTATAATTTCAAACGATTGCAGTGTGATTGAAGACTAATTGTGAAAGCTCAAAGGTAACAATGACTAATTTGTACCTTTGTAGCCATCAAGAATTTATTCCAGTCATCTTTATTTGCTGCCATCCCTGGTCTTTTGAACTCAATTTTGTTGCGCAGGACAGGGTAACCTGTGTTCCAAAGAAAAAGAAGAAAAATTAAGAAACTTTCATGTTAGATGTATAATTCTACTCTTAAAATGAGCCCTTTAGAGCTTCTTTAAAGGGATAGTTCAACCAAAAATGAAAAATCTATCATTTACTCACCCTCAATTTTTTTTGAAGAATGTTTCAGCTGTTTTTGTCCATACAATGAAAGTTAAAGGGGTCTAAAACAACAGTCATTATATGGACAAAACACACAAAAGAAATGTCTCTTCTTCTGAGTTCCAAAGACACAGTTTTGGATTGACATGAGGATGAATACAAGATGACAAAACTTTAATTTTGGGGTGAATTATCCCTTTAAACGAGCCAGTTTACAAGCCATTTAAAGGAAACATTGATCCAAGTGTCCCTGCACACATTGGACCGTCTTTTGTGCAGACTGCCTCACCTGTGACGACACAAGGTAGGGACCGGATGCCAGTGCCGGCAGCCACTAGGGAGGCTTCATATGTGCCCCTCTCATCCTTCGGCAGCACCTGCTCCACCCGCTGGTCCATGGACACAGTCAGAACCCATTCCCTAATCTCCTCCCTCTTTTCCACCTAGAACACAGCCAATGGAAAGAGTTTGCTCAAAGAGTAAAAAAAACAAAACAAAAAACACTAGCAGTGGTGCAGTTTTCGTGGCGAAGGCTTACGGTCACGTGCAGCTTCGAAGGTACGGGGACCTCAAATGGAATATCTGTATCCTGGAAGTCTGTGTGATCTAAAGCATCCAATGTGCCCTCGTCGATGCCCTGGAAATTTAGAAAAATTACAGAAATTAAATGACACAACTGTTTAAAAGTTTGGGATATTTTTGAAAATAAATCATGTATGCTCATTTGCATTTATTTAATGAAAAATATAGTAAAAACATAACTACTGTGAAATAATATATTTTATAATAATGTAATTTATTTCTGTGATGGCAAAGCTGAATTTTCAGCATCATTACTCCAGTCTTCAGTGTCACATGATCCTTCAGAAATCATTCTAATATGCTGATCTGCTGCTCAAGAAACATTTCTTTTTATTATTAATACTGAAAAAAATATTCTTTTTGTGGAAACTGTGATACATTTTTTCCCAAGATTCTTTGATGAATAGAAAGTTCAAAAGAACAGCATTTATTTGAAATATAAATCTTTTGTAACATTATATGTTCACAGGGATTTTTGAACGTACGTTTTTTTGGGGATTGACAACCGCAGGTTTGAGTCTCGCAATGTCCCGTTCACACAGCAACTTACAGCAGCATCTCGAATACTGTCTGTACGAATGTGCGACGGGTGTCAAGCCTGTCTTACCAGTAACCAAAGCGACAGTGACCAAAGTAATATCAAAGATGGCGACGTCCATAAAACAGAAAAATCTTATCACTTTTGACACAATAAGAGTTCAATCGAGCCACAAGTTCATCCATCAAATCTTCATTAACCTAAAGCAGCTTTTATATCTGGGTGGAGAGAGGAGCATTTGAGTCGCACGTAGAACTCAAAACTGACGGGAGCTGCTCCGGTGGAGACTGGATCTAAAAATGCCCCTTACTTGCCCTAATCTTTGGAACACCTTTCATTGAATAACTGGGGCAGCAAGAAAGCTACCTTCTGCAAGCGGTCTGTAGAGTTTAAGTTTGTTTCATTCCAACTAAAAGGTTGGTGGCACAACTGATGGTTTGCGTTCTCTGTCACTGTCTCATTTGAAAGATACTCATCAGACTGCACACACAAGCAAAAGTCTTTTACTTACATCAGCCAAATCCAAGAAGCGGTTGAGGAAGATAAAAGCCATGTTCTCCCATCCCACAGCCTGCATGAGAAATATTCATCAGTGACACGCAGAACTGAAACAGCTCAAATTAAAAATGAAAAGTTTAAGAAATATTTAATAAACTCCAGAAAAATGACACATTGCTGCTTCGTCTTCAGAACGCGAGGCAACTCGAACTGCTCTGCGAATTAAATTACTGGAGCGAACAGAGGAGAATTAAGCCCATTTCCCAGGGCTCTTAGCTGCCCTCCTGTGTCACATGAATAGTTGAAGCAGCTATGTGACTGTGTGTTTGGAGCTGGGCTCACTGTGCGCTCACCTTGGCAGCCAGGCCAGCCTCATAAAAGGCCTTGTCAGCTGGAAAGAGCTCGGTGTGCCTCAGGAGAGAGACGGACAACTTGGCCGCCACAGAACTCTGTAGACAAGTAAACATGTATGCAATTACATTGACACAGATAACATAAAAGAGAAGTGCTTTGAATGTTTAACATTTTTCTAAATAAAATAATGTGAGACAGGCTTTATTTTATCCATTGCCATTCGATTGGATGTGAAAAATAGGCTATGATATTATTGGTTAATATTGTTCCTATTCCTATGGCCATTTTTACATTAGCAGAAAAGTTGATGCAATTTTTTGATGAATGATTAGGAAAACATTTTTTTTTCTCTAGAATAACAAGCACTGATGATCATGCGCAACAAGACCAGAGAAATTCAAATTTCTACCGTTCAAATGATTTTTTAATGTTTTTGAAAGAAGTCCTTATGCATTTATTTGATCAGAACAGTAAAAAACATATATTCTGAAATATCATTACAATTTGAAATATGTTCTATTTTAATATAATTTAATATGTAATTTATTCCTGTGATGGCAAAGATGAATTTTCAGCATCATTACTCCAGTCTTCAGTGTGTCACATGATCCTTCTAGAAATCATTATAATATGCTGATTTGCTGCTCAAGAAACATTTCTTATTATTATCAATTTTGTGTAACAGTTGCGCTGCTTAATGTTTTTGTGTATATTGTGATTCATTTTATCAGGATTCTTTGATGAATAGAAAGTTGAAATGGCAAGCATTTATTTGAAAAGTAAATGTTTTGTAACATTATACGTCTTTACTGTCACTTCTGATCAATTTAATGCATTCATGTGGAAAAAAGTATTAATATCATTTAAAAAAATCTTACAGACCCCAAACTTTTGAACAGTAGTTAATAAAAAGAGTTTAAGTGGTATCAAAATGCATATACAATACTGTTTGCACATAATAAAGATCATCTTGAAGTATGTACACACCAGCTGGTCAATGCCTTGGGCTGCAGAGCGGGTGGCGTAATAGTGAGCAACCAGCAGCATCTGCTCAAACTCCTCATGGGCTGGAGAATTAGCTTCTGAAGACTTGGTCAGGTTTTCACACTGCACAGCACAGAGACACCGTAAGATTCACTATTTCCCACTTGAATATAGAATCAATACAGACTAAATCTCCCAAGTGTAAGCTGCCATAGTAACCCGGAGCTTACCAGCAGTAAAAGGACGTCCCTCAGATCGGCCCACATCCGATAAGCTTCTGCACAATCCCGGTCCCTTAGGCTCACCAGCTCCAGGAACATCCGCTTGTAAATGTTAAAGTTCTGCAAGATAGGAAAGAAGATGTTGCTGAGGAAAGATAAAAGACTATATGCTTAGTTTGAGGGGACATTTAAAGGAAAATACTTTCTGCTTTCTTTTTAAAAACAAAAGATGGACAAAGGATTTAAAAACACGGACTGATTTACCATGCATAACTGCATGTACCTGTGAATAAGCTGGCACACCGTGCTGGGCGTACAGGTCGAGCACTTTCTCTGCCCCACCCTCTTTGATCAGGTGAGTGGCGTATAGGGCAACGTACTTGTGCAGGATCTTAAAATTCTGTTGAGGAATGGAAAGGCAGATACTCTGTGAAAATGATGGCACGTTTTGTCTCCACACTAACACGTCTGGAGTGGCAGAACAGATGAACTGGCACCTGTTTTGAGGCTGTGTCAATACATTTCTCCCACTGTCCTCTCTCAGCATACATGTCCAGGGCAGCCACCACATCTACTCCAACCAACTGATTGAAAAATAAAGGAAAACTGTTAGGACAAATCAAGATTGAATTAAAACTATTAATAAATAAATAAAACTATTACAAATAATATAAAAATGTAAATAATATGCATAAATATATATTATCATTAATAAAATGCTACCAAAACTAATAATTGTTAATTATAATAATGACTATTATTATTTTTGTAATTATTATTATTATTATTACTAATAATAATAATAATAATAATAATAATACTGACTTAAAAAATAAAGGAAAGTAATTAGAACAGATTAAGTTTTTAAATAATTGAAACTATTACCTATTACTACAAATTTTAAAAACAATTTGTTTAAAATATTTTAATAATAATAATAATAATAATAATAATAATAATGATAATAATAATATCAAAATCAAAAATTGTGTTAATTATAATAGTGATATTTAGTATTATTATTATTAACATTAATAATAATAATAATAATAATAATATCCCTTTAACACATGCCTCTCGTGGCTTATTGCTTTAATCTATAATCAAACATTTCTTCTCATTCATACGCAATATTATAGTATATGATATAGCACCTCCTTGATTGGCTACGTTTTATTATGTACATGTACATTTAACTAGTTTCCTCATTAACATTCTATCTTTCTTTTCAATAAAAAGCCCTGACCTGCATCATTCAGCACCAGTAAATGTAACTAAACTGCCAGTAAATCATTGCAATGAGAGGCAAGCGCTCACATCAATTTGGTGACTCATATCTGTTATTCTAAATTGAATCAAGCCAATCGTCTCCATTTTTCTCCCCTCACAACAATAACTGAAAACAATGAAGTACCGGAGCGGAGGAGCTGCAGTCTGCGGTATTGTGCTATGCTCATTTAATGCATTCTTTAACCTCAACTTCCATTGCTAGGAAATAGATTTAAAATGTTCAGACTTAAACAGGATTCTGACAGCTAGCAGTTCCCTGACATTTTGAGCCATGCAGCTCATGTGGGCGACATGAGTTCGATTAACAATCCTGTTCCCTCTCGCTCTCCCAAGGAGGTCTGCGATACCTGGAAAAAGCTATCCGGTAGCATTCTCATTTATCTCAATGGCAAGTAGCAACTATTCTGAGCTGTAAGTCAATTCCATGCTTTAATGAGCCCTTTTATAAAAAAATAAAAATCAATCTTTGGCAAACCAATATAACAAAATATTCATATATATATATATATATATATATATATATATATATATATATATATATATATATATATATATATATATATATATATAAATTAATTTCTATCTACGTTTGATGCTACTTCATATGCTTTTTGCCTCCATTATGGTGTAGTTCCAGCATCTACCAGAAGGCTAGCTGGCCCATGCTAAACAGCCAAAACTTGACCCTTTGTTCTCTCCCAATCATTTAAAGTCCTGTATTTAATATATCTATCAATAAAAGTGGCAAAAAGACAGATTAATCTGATATAAAGAACTTACAGATTCAACTTTGCCTTGATTTTTCAAGTGATCTTTGTAGCGTTTGTCCACATATTCCTCTAGCCTGTGAAGAGAGGAAAGGTCATTAAAACTCATTAAAGGTATTCACAGTATTCTCAATAAGGCGTAAATATCAATTCTATACTACCAGTTGATCTTTAAGAATAGCCTCATGCAGCAATCGGAAAGCATATAGACTTGCTTCCTAAATCTATTTTTCCACGCCTAAATAAAAGACAGTCAGAGATAAACTGCGAAGGCCATATGCACGTCTCTGGCCTTGTGCTGTCGTGCACTTCATTTGTTGCACTGAGTGATTTTTCTGACAGCGAGAGAGTGATTTCACTGCCTCCCTCTCACATTGTTGGCTGTAGCGTTGTTAGGGGCGACCAGTCTGTTAAGGGCTCACCTTGGATCGAGCTCCTTGGCCACTCTTTTGGCTTTGTTCCATTCTTCTCCCTCAATGAATGCATCTATGGCGTTCTTAATGAGGTCCAGGTTGAGGTAGAGCTCAGCAGCCTGAAAAAAAAACAAAAAAAAACATTTTGTACCTCAATAGGTCCATGGCTCAAGGACGCCGAAGAATAGACTAAGTCTGTGAGCTTTTGTGTCATATACACTAAATATATACTCACACACATGGGCACACTAGCACACTGAAAGCACCATTTTCTCTCTCAAAACACAATACTTTCTGAGAATTAAAAAAAGGTAGTATTTTTGGCTTTTTTAGTATTTCTAAACATCTAAAAATTCTTTGAGGAAAATAAAAAACAAATGTCAATGCTGAGTTTCATTTAATGAGTGTGCTTCTATACCTGAAAAATAAATCAAACAAACATACCTCGCTGTACTTTCTGAGCTGAATCAGCCGTGGCCCGACAACCTGACTGACGTCCACAGCCTTGTCATGGGATAAAAATTTAATGGCCAATTCTGCTGCCTAAAGGACATGAAAAGATGAGAAAACCTCAGCAAAACTGTAGATGCAACTAAAGTCAAGCTCTTAAGGAGCTTAAAAACATACTTACAGCAGGTAAGTGAAAGTTAATATGCAATTAATTTTAAAAGGAATGCACTAAATGAACAGACATTTCGTGGAAATTGAGTACAGCTCTCTAATGGATGACACATTCAACAGTCGGGGCAATTGAAAATTTGCAGTTGATCTAGGGTTAAAAGATCAATGTTTGATTCATTTTTTATAGTTCAGCTTCTTGGCTGAAGCTTCAATAGAAGCATTTTTTTTCAAGACCTTCAAGCTAAATAATAAACCTAAACACTCAACACACCCTGACTTCAATGCCAAAAATGATCAATCAGTAAAAAGGGAAGCAGATGAAAACGCAATGTCTAGTCTTAAATTCACGGTAATTGAAACATCTGTGAACCTTTCAAGAAGGCAGAGACAGCTTTGACAAAATAACCAAAGCTTTTATAATATTGCCGTTTTTTTATGTATTTGAAGAGCAGAGAAGAGTGTCTAAGTCTAGCATTTGTTGTCGAGTCATAGCCAGTGTTGTGTGTAATGCATTACCAAGTAATTAATTACTGTAATTTAATTATTTCTTCATTTGAAAAATTAAAGTAAAGGATTACTCTGAATTTGTCCTTAATTTAATAATAGGTACTTCTGATATAATTGCATTAAATACTGTACAGACTATAGAACAATTCTATATAAAAACAATAGAGGATTTAACATCAAAATGAAATGTCTTATGATAAAATGTATGTTTTTAAAGTAATACTTTGGTCAGTTGAAGAATAATGTGTGAAATTTAATATTATTTATTTGAAAGAATTACAAGAGTGGTTTCATGTCTATTCCTTGTATTGTTCAACTGGTCAGGTTGATATGGGATTTAGAAAGTAATTAGTAATAAGAATACTTTTTAGAGAGAGTATTTCATTACAGCAACGATATGCAAATATATAAATAAAATGATATTTTAATACATTTCATTTATATTAATTAATTGTGATCAATTTTGTCTTTTGTAGTTTGTAATTTGTAATTTATTGTTGTTGGCTCTATTCCAAGTTTTTTGTTTTAACTTTTCAACATTTTTTTTTAAATAATAATATACAAAATAGTATCATTAGTAAAAAAATAATAATACTAATACTATTTTTCTCAAAATAATAAAAAACGAATGTCTTACTGTAAGATGCAATCACATTAGTGACATTTTGGTGACATTTTTGGTGCAGGCAAAAAAGCACAATTGTCTATTGTCAATAGTGTAGTGATGTATGAAGCAAGCAACGCTCACACAAATGTCACTGTCAAACTAAGCTGCTTTCTATTAGTCAACACAGCAAATTTGAATGTCTATCTGAACCCGATTCCTATTGAAATTAAAATTCCTTTAATCATACTTGCTGGCACATTCATAAAATATGGGATTTTTTTATAGAATGATTGAGAAAATTACAACACAATGAATATTTAATAAAAAGCATGAAGTCAGAGGTCTTTATGAAGTTAGATTATATGGTGACTGCTGCCAGGTGGCTCTGAGTCTGGACTTCACCTTCATCCAACACTTCATCAGCAAGTCCATGTTAGATGAGTCCTTAACTTTCAGATAGCAGTCCACAGCTCTGGTATACTCTCCCGTCTGTTCCCACTCCTGAGCCTGCTCAACCATACCCTCCACACCCCTGTAAACACACACATATACACTCACCTAAAGGATTATTAGGAACACCATACTAATACTGTGTTTGACCCCCTTTCGCCTTCAGAACTGCCTTAATTCTACGTGGCATTGATTCAACAAGGTGCTGAAAGCATTCTTTAGAAATGTTGGCCCATATTGAAAGGATAGCATCTTGCAGTTGATGGAGATTTGTGGGATGCACATCCAGGGCACGAAGCTCCCGTTCCACCACATCCCAAAGATGCTCTATTGGGTTGAGATCTGGTGACTGTGGGGGCCATTTTAGTACAGTGAACTCATTGTCATGTTCAAGAAACCAATTTGAAATGATTCGAGCTTTGTGACATGCTGCATTATCCTGCTGGAAGTAGCCATCAGAGGATGGGTACATGGTGGTCATAAAGGGATGGATATGGTCAGAAACAATGCTCAGGTAGGCCGTGGCATTTAAACGATGCCCAATTGGCACTAAGGGGCCTAAAGTGTGCCAAGAAAACATCCCCCACACCATTACACCACCACCACCAGCCTGCACAGTGGTAACAAGGCATGATGGATCCATGTTCTCATTGTTTAAGCCAAATTCTGACTCTACCATCTGAATGTCTCAACAGAAATGGAGACTCATCAGACCAGGCAACATTTTTCCAGTCTTCAACTGTCCAATTTTGGTGAGCTCGTGCAAATTGTAGCGTCTTTTTCCTATTTGTAGTGGAGATGAGTGGTACCCGGTGGGGTCTTCTGCTGTTGTAGCCCATCCGCCTCAAGGTTGTGCGTGTTGTGGCTTCACAAATGCTTTGCTGCATACCTCGGTTGTAACGAGTGGTTATTTCAGTCAAAGTTGCTCTTCTATCAGCTTGAATCAGTCGGCCCATTCTCCTCTGACCTCTAGCATCAACAAGGCATTTTCGCCCACAGGACTGCCGCATACTGGATGTTTTTCCTTTTTCACACCATTCTTTGTAAACCCTAGAAATGGTTGTGCGTGAAAATCCCAGTAACTGAGCAGATTGTGAAATACTCAGACCGGCCCGTCTGGCACCAACAACCATGCCACGCTCAAAATTGCTTAAATCACCTTTCATTCCCATTCTGACATTCAGTTTGGAGTTCAGGAGATTGTCTTGACCAGGACCACACCCCTAAATGCATTGAAGCAACTACCATGTGATTGGTTGATTAGATAATTGCATTAATGAGAAATTGAACAGGTGTTCCTAATAATCCTTTAGGTGAGTGTACACTTATTTCTCCTAGACTGGTTAGACATTTCCTGCATTCCTTTCATCTCTATTAATGCCGTAGTACTCATGAGAAGAAAAACACTCACTGCTTTTTCTTATTCTGGAAAAGCAAGTGTTTTGAATAAAGACTTGAAACCCCTATTTATGAAAGGTCTTCAGACTTCTGTGCTTCAAATCTTGAGATGACATGGCGGTTAATGACCATGAAAGCTACATGAAAAACGTTCAGCTTTAAAAAAAAAATCTAGCAGCATGTTTTGTGTGCATTAATGTTTAGAAATGAAAACTGCCGGGAATGAATTGAATTTCACGGCTGTGAAGTCTAGCACTCAACCAGTATCACTTTCTGCCTCATACTACATAAGGTTTCGTCAGAATGGACAGGGGCAAAGGAAACCAACATGGCTGAAACGACACCTAAAGAGACACTCATCCTACACCTCTGCCTTTGGAAAGAGAAAAACACATTTGGGATCACAATGTGACCAACTGAGTCGATCATAAAACACAACATGGCAAGAAAGTTCAGACTCTTGATTGAAAATAGGTTAATGATACAAGAAGCCTATATTAATGCTGAGTGGGCCTTGAACTGACTATGCAAAATGTTTCTCCTTTTCTTCCCAGGGAAGACAGTGAAGAAGCCTTTGATGTTTTCCCACAAGTCATTAAAAATAGGAAAATTATCAGTGGAGACGGATTTGCTGCGCGTTAATGAGCTGCTCATTATGGATTTAATTTAGGATAAAAAGCTGCCATGTTCTAATAAAGGAGGGAAGCCAAGCAACGAAAAGAGGATCTGAATGTAGTTCAGAGCTGCAAGCTTTTCCTCACAACTGCAGAGCCCTACTTTCTGGAGGACAACAAACAAGGGAGGATTTTCTGGTACAGCGAATGAGACGCAAATGAAAGTAAGGCAGAAAGAAAAGAAACAGACAGTAGAGGAGTTAAAAGAGAGTTCTTTTACCAGTTGCCCTCACTCTCATATTCCTTTTGAAGGAGGCTCAGCTTGCTGGGCAAATAGTCTTTACAGATCCGCATTGCATCAGTCCACATCCCAGCATCCTGGAAAAGGAAAATATGATTCTTCAAAGTGTGAACTTAATATTAATATTTTCATACTTAGAAGAAATCTTACATTTGTTTAAAATATAATTGTGTAAATATAACTATTTATTAAAATATAATTGTGATACATTTTGTCTAAAGTTACATTAATTACATTTATTGTTGTTGGCTTTATTCCTGTGAAGTTGGAATAATTTTGGTAAAATTTTTCTTTTTTAATTACAATTTAACATGTTATTTCAATGCAATTAATTCTATAAAAAACAAATGTCTTTATCATTCTTGCTGATACGCTGCTCATAACAAAAGGGATTTTTATATCTTTTTTATATCAAACAAATAAATAAAACAATAAATAATGTATTAAGAAAATATCTCACAGAACTTTTAGAATTTTACAATCAGATAAAAATATCATGAAAATGAATGATAAAACATCACCTTTTGTGTTTGACAGAAATAAAAAACTAAATCAGGGAGAGTAAATGACATTTTTGGGTGAATTATCCGGGTTTTTTTTACATTTTGGTAACTTCAGGAAGTAGCTACCCTGATTTTTTTTGTTCAAAATGTTTAGAAAGGTATCTTTAAAAGGCATCAAATCCATGATGTTCTACAATGAAGAACACTTTTGTTTTGTTGTCTAAGTACAGATTGTGTTTTAAGAATTGGGAACTCTTACTTTGTAGTATTTAATAGCCAGTTCAGGCCTTTGTGCCCTAAGCAGGAAGGCCTCAGCTTTTTGGAATTCCTTCTGGTCAAAACAGAACTTGGCCTGGCTCACTAGAATGTCTGCCACACTTTCCGGATCATGAGCCTCTGCCACTCTCTGGGCGTTACTCCAGTCCTTGTTATGGACGTGCCTGCAATAGAAATAGACACAGTCATCCATATTTCAAACCAAATTTTTTAGAAATTCAACGATACAATTTATATATAATGGCCACATAATAAATCATGAAGTAGTTGGATTAAAGACATTGAGACTATTGTGCAAAACCAATGAAATAATTGAACAAAGTTTAGTAAAATATGCACATTCTTTGTTGCACTTGTAATTTATGAATGTAATAAATGTAATTTATAAAGTAAGTAATTTATAAGTAAATTGCAATGAAATACATGTACCTATTGCCTTTTTATTTACTGCAAAGCTCAGTTAAGACTTTTTGTCTTGTTTTCCAGTACAAAAATATCTTAACATCATCAAAACAAGATAAAATAACTTGCATAATAGGTTAAAATGAAACAAAAAGGTTTTCAGAGAATACGCCTCAGTAAATTTTTCTTTCTCCATTGGGAAATGTATTTTTTAAGCATAAGCTTCACAAAATATTGTTATATTTGTGTTTACAAGAACAAAAAGTGGTTTGCCAAATATATAATATATATATATATATATTATAATAGTATTATATTATTGTTTAAGGATGTTTAGATATTTGTATTGGAAAACAACACAAATATGATTTCTTGGAGTCATCAGATCATCTTTATTTCACTGAAGTGACAATATTATTGTGCCACAGTAGCAGTGCCAGCTCACAACTCCTGCATGAGATCTACGAATCAAACACTCTCAATCCCAGCAACACCTGCTTCCAGTCACTCACTGCTTGTAGTGTGAGAGAGTGCAAGAAATCTAACAGTAATCTATGCAGACAAAAAGTTCTGAAGCGATGCAATCCACCCTATTGAGTGGTCTCTGTGTGTGTACTAAGGTAGGAAAGCGTGAAAGCTCACTCACATTAGCACAGCCTCCTTGGGTTTCCCAGCTTTGATGAACTCAGTCTCAGCCTCATTGAATTTGCCCTTAAAAGTTAAAAATTACAATTAATATAATGTGCACCATACGATCATTAATAACTAGAATAATAAACTCTGGGTCTGGGTATTAATAATAAGAATAAAAACTTGGTGTAGGCCTGTCTTAGAGTAAGTGTAGAGCAATATGTCATAATAACAAATTTTAATACAGCAATATTTTCAATCAATTACACTTTATTACAGGCAGGTGGGAAATTAATTTGTAAATGTTTTGCCCACTAGCTACATTGCCTGGTGAATGTCAATATTTTTTACCATCCATTTATTAAAATTATATTGTTATATAAAATATTATTTTATTTATAATTATTATATGTATTAACATTTATTAAATAAATTCCTGTAGTCCTGTATAAAATAACTATTATAAAATAGCTACTTTCACACTGAAACCAAATCAGACATCTTTATGTTCAAAAACTGAACAAAGTGGAAAAATCCCAGTTTAATTTGTATTCACAGTCCCTGACCTCGAAAATGGTCTCGAGTCTCATTTTGGTTGTTTCTATCTATTTTACAATCACACCCACATTTCTCCGGAGCCATGGGCGTTAACAGTGTAGAAAAGGGGAATAATTTCTCCCCAGTCAGTAATACCTGATCCTCAAGGAACATGGCATTTTTTAGATGGATATCAGGAATCTTCTGTTTCATGGAGAGTCGGGCCAACTCAAAGGCAAAGTCAAATGAGCTAAAGAAGACAAAGAGCGTTTCATTAAATAGTAAATAGATACCGGTTTTACTATAATGCATTGGTTAATAGTAATCTGTATGTACCAATTATACCTGAAGTGAATTAAAGGACAGAAAAACACTATTAAGTCCTATCATTAGGTCTTGACTTAGCAGAGACTTACTTATTATCAGCTGCATAGTCAATGGCGGTTTCCAGAAAGCCAAATTTGTTGAGCAGTTTAACAGCTGCCTCTCCTCCAAGACCTTTTGCCCACAGGTAGGCCACTTGCTTATGAGCACTTGCTCCTCCATGGGTCTTTGCTATCTGTGGCAAAGACATGAAGTACTTAGCATGTAGAATGTAGAGAAATTCAAACATTGTATCAACTCAAACATCATATAAGACCATTTAGTGTGCACACATACCCGATAAGCTTCCTCCCACATATCATTGACTCTATACATGTTTACGGCGGCTTTCCAGTCCTGACCCTCTAGGAGGTGATACTCCGCTTCCTGAAACCTGGATTCAGCCTCTAGCTCCTGTGATAAAAACAACAACCGTGACCACGTGGAGGACTTAGTGAGCCATGAACAAGACTAAACTGCACCGAAACACAAATATTTGGGATTTTTTTGTAACAATGTGAATTGGAAGAATAAAAGAATGGCCCAAATGTTAACATGAACCTTGGCCAGGTGAATGTGTGTTTCCTGAAGAAGGTCTTTGTGATGAACGGCGACTAAACGAATCATGTCATCATACATCTTGTTCTTCTTGTACATAGTGATGGCCAAGTCCGGTTCATCTACTGTGGTAAAAATCCTATAGACAGCGAGGTAAACAAAGATTCTTTAGATAGTGAACACATTTCAAATATGTAAAATTGCACACATGAAATATCATACATGAATGTCTCTTAATTCAGAGTCAGAAAATAAAGCTTTTGTCAATCAAACATTAATTAATATATTAATTAATATAAAACATAGTGGTCAGATAAAGAAAAAAAGGCAGTGTGTATGTGTGTGTGTGTTTACCTTTCAGCTTCTTTGTACTTTCCCTCTTTCTCTAACTCTTGTGCTCTGCTGATATAAAGGGCAGACACATCCTCTTGTGTCATGCACTTCACAGCAAGCTGAGTTAGAGATGGACAGAGAGAGAACAAGAGAGGAGAACAAAATGATACATAATAATTCAAATGTAAATGGATCGTGATTAGGGATAATTTAAATGTAAATTGTCCATGATTTGAATTAAGAAAAAAGCTAAATGCAGTTGTGTTCTCAGCTTCCATCCATCAGATTTATAATTACCACTACACTGATTTATTAGCATGTTGCTATGCCATTGTTAGAGTGTTCCTGGTGGTTGCTAGGCATTTGCTTATTGGCCAAAGTCAAAACATTTTTTTTATATATGTTTCGATTTTCTCATTCAATGTAAATCTATAGAATTTTTTCAGATGTTTAATAGCAGACAAAATTACTGGCACTAAAATATACAGCTATTATTAATTAATGCACAATTTGCAGAAGGGCACAATGTGACACTTACCTTATGAGCTTGCTCCCATCGCCCAATTTGAGTGTACATATCTATAGCATCTTTAGTATGATCACCCTTCACAAATAGACGTTCTGCCACCTGTAGCTCAGAGAAATAATGAGTCAATAAATCAGCAAATCTTTGTCCAAAACGTTTTTGTTTTTTTTCCCTTACCCTAATTCACTATGGTAAGCCTATAACTGCGTATATACATCACTCGCCCATGCATGTCTCGTCATATCCATAAATAGAGAAAAGTTTCTCCAGTTAGGTTGACATGGAGCAACTAAATCTCCAACCTTCAGGGAACCACCCATTTAAAAAATGGCAAACAGAGTCTGCTGGCAAAAAGAAAATGCGACGGAGCTCGTAATAAAACGAGAATCAACATTTGCTTGGCTTTTTTGGAGATGGCGAGAACTGAAGGATTTGAAAAAAATATGGATTTTTATTACTTAACGGGTGAGAAAGGTATTTTATTGAACAGATAAATTGTCATATGTAATTCATTGTAAAGAATTATCTATTATAAAAGGTCATTTCCTTATGGTTGTTGTAGCGCTGGAATTTATTTTCAAGGAAGTACCATGTCTATTAATGGGTATAGCTACAGTAACATCTTCAGCTAGTCAACTTGAAATCCTTTCCATCTAAACTGGTTATATCTCTTAAGCCTCGTAGTGAATGTTTTATGAGCAGTAGATAACCATATTCATCCGCACACTCACACAGAGCCAAAGCACAACCAAAAAAACGTTTTTTAACCGCTAGAGGAACAAAGGTTACATAGTGTACCTTTAATATTTAATAGCTGAAATGTGCTTTTTTTCACCTCAAACTCCTGTACAGAGGCATAGTGCTGGGCAATCTTCAGGTAATATTTGGCAGCAGTCTTGTCCTCCTGTAGCTCCAGTATGTGCAATGCTTTCTTCCACTGGCGTGCTGCGATTGCTGCCTCTATGGCCTTGGTGGAACATCTTTATCAGGGAGAGAAACATCAGTTATATAAGGACAAACAAAATGGTGCCTGCCATGGTTAGGGGCGGGTAGCCCTAATAGGTGACAATAATAATAAAAATGTGGACACAGCAAAATTATAACGCAATCATCTCTGGGAAATGTTGTAAAGGCTATATGAAAGGCTATATTTGAGGTTCTATATGAAATTAAAACTAACGAAAAAAAAGAAAGAATGATTTTTTTTTTTTAAATAAGTCTCTTATGCTCATTAAGGCAGCATTTATTTGACCAAAAATACAATACATATTACATAAATATTATTACAATTTAAATAATTGTATAGACTGTTTTTTATTTAATATATTTTAAAATGTATTTACAATCCTGTGTCGGCAAAGCAGAATTTTCA
This sequence comes from Squalius cephalus, assembly GCF_949319135.1. NCBI lineage: Eukaryota > Metazoa > Chordata > Actinopteri > Cypriniformes > Leuciscidae > Squalius > Squalius cephalus. Next base: position 29,598,561 of record NC_137133.1, on the reverse strand, counting down.
GAAGTCATTACTCCAGTCTTCAGGGTCACACGATCCTTCAGAAATTGTTCATTTTTTTATTATTATCAGTTGAAAACAGTTGTGCTTAATATTTTTTGGAAATCGTGAAGCATTTTTTCAGGATTCTTTGATAAATAGAAAGCTCAAAAGGCTGTACTTGTCAGTAGGCTATTAATATCTGTCTTGCTGCATCAAAAAAATGTTAAGAAACAAAAAGTATTTAACATAAGGTTTCACTTCTTACAAAAACATATTAAACTGCACATTTATGACAACATATCTGAGCAAAAATGGTTGCATAGTAATCTGTATGTATGCACAAAACAAAAAATTCACAGAGCCACTTTACGACGTGCATTGTGCATTTTTCTTAAATTAATAAATAATAATATTGAACTAAAGTGCACATTTTAAGGAGAACAAAGGAAAGTCCAAAAGAGGAGAAAATCTGACTGCACCAGTCACTCTGTACCTTGCATCAATGACTAATGAGAAAAATAACAAATTTTCTGTCCTTCCAATACTTTGAAGTTTGGGGAAAGTGCAGGTGTTCATTGCTAAGTGTGGTGCGGTATTTGGTTTAATAATGTTCATTATGGAGAATGCTGACTCACAGCAGCATGTGGAACCAAACATGGTCAGGATGTGTAGTGCCATTTTGTTTAGAACAGGGAAATCAGTGTCAGGCACCATCTTTTGCCAGAAAGTTGCAGGGTCACAATTACCAACCTGCTCTTTCAAAGCCACATTTTCTTGCAGTTCAATCAAATCCATTTGTAGTAATGCATCATTTACCAATCAGAAGATCTGTTTGGCTTCTTCTGAAAACTCACAGTTGTCCTACAAGTACAAAATCATCAAAGCTAGTCTTAAAGTTGTTCATCAGCTTCTGCATGAAAACAGCATGGTAGGTCATATCTTTCTCTCCCTGGGTTTGCTCCAAAGGTTTGGGGAAGTGGACAATTTCACCTTGGAGATCAGTCTTGACAATCTCTAATTTCTTCTGGAAAGCCCGGACTGATGTTATCAAATCACATACTGTGTTGTTCTGTCCCTGCAGCTAAAGTTGAGCTCATTAGGGTTTGATGTAATGTCTGCCAAAACTGCAGCTGTTTGCATCTTCTCTACATCTTCCAAAAACTGACTTGCCTTGTCACTCTTTTGCTGTGATCTCCTCCCGAATGGCCCAAAAGCGCTCCAAAGCCCTGCCTTTGCTGTGCCATCTGACATTGTTGTGCAGTACTAAGTCATCATAGTTGGCAATGACCTCTGTCAGAAAGCCTCTTAGCAGAACGATGCTGAAGGGACAATGATGCTCTCAAAAAGTTTATCAGTTTCATCATTGTTGTCATGACCTCAGCATACTCTCTGCCCAGATTGGCACAAAAATTTGCACAGACTGGTGTATAATGTAGTGGTAAGATATCAGGTCAGTTTGGTCCTCTTTCAAAAGTGCAACCAGTCCCCTACCTCTTCCCATCATGGATGGAGCTCCATCTGTGGTGATAGAGACCACCGACTTAAAGGGATAGTTATACATCGTCAAGGGTAACTCTTTTGTTGTAAAAAAGATTTTAAATATGGATATTTTCTTACACAAATGCATCGCTTCACTTCAGAAGGCCTTTATTAAGGCCATAAAGCAAGGTCTCACCAACTTCATTCATCCATTCTTTTACCATCTCTGTCTGTAAATGGCTTTTTGTGTTTTCACAAAATCCAAGCTATTTTCAGTGAGCACTCCATTGCTTGCTCTTGGGCTGTCAGGGAATGGACAAACACTTTAGTGGACTTCTCATATTGGGCATTGAGCTGGTTTCTTTTTCTCATTCTCAGCACGTATGTTTTAAGGACACGTTTGCTCGAAATGACTGTGTTTTGTGTCACAGTGGCGCTACACATTGGCACTTTTGATGAGCGCTACGGACTCGGAGCATATAAGGCACATTGGTTTTGAACTTGTCGCGGGGAGAATGAATGCGTACTTTTCTGTCCACTCGTCTTTGAAAAGGCAATATTTGCTATCAACTTTTCTTTCTTTGAACAAGCCATAATCACATTCGCAAAGTCTATGTCTGATATCGATGGACGTTCGGTTTCTGTGTGTCTGTCCGCTGCTTGCTCACAGCTGCAACATTGTCTTTCACGTGCAAAGATATTTACATATAATGATGCGTTTGGATGAGACGTGTATCTCTTCATGAGAACAATTTGCATAAACGCATTGTAGTTGAATAGGACGCAGAACTCGTCATGATATCCATTCGCAGAAACTCACGCAATTGGATCGGACACGGTTTCTTCACTGATAGAGAGCGAGAGGCTGCGCTGGCATGCGATCATGTTTGAAAGCTGACTAAAATTATATTATTGACTTTAATCCTCTTTGGTCAGTATTGGCCCTTTTCTGGGTCTGGACACAGCCCGCGGTCCGCCATTTGTATATGACTGCTCTAGAAACTCACCCAGCTTCTATGTAATGGTTGATAGCAGCATCCAGTTGTTTCTGTTGCACTAGGTAGTCACCCCACACTTCCTCCAGCTTTACAACTTCTGCAGGAAAGGCAATACGAGCCAGATCCACCGCTGTGGAAGTGCAATTAGCAGATGTCAATGTAGGCAATGAATCTATAGCTCTAATGCTTTGCATTACAACCATTGACTTCTTGTTCCAATTGTAATGTAACACCCTATTCTGATTGTTCTTACCACCTATGCTCACCTTTCTTAAAAGCATTTCCCTTGCGGTAGCACTCCAGGGCTCTCTGATTATTTCTTGTCCTTTCAAACAGGTCGCCTGCCTGTTGAGTTCAATAATAATTCGAATTAGACCAGTTTCCCTTTGGAACAATACCATGTCAGTTACTTGGGCGAGTGGATCTGCTACTCAGATGAAAGTTATGAATGCAAGGATCTTAACAGTAGCCATTTTGTCAAGCCACATACCGCTGCAGGTAAAACTCACCCTCTCATAGAACTCTCCTTTTATGAGCGCAGCAGTGATGCGGCTGATGATGTCTTGGCTTGATAAGAGCTCATCTCTGCTCATGGCCAGCCAAGCAGCTTTGGCAGGAAGTCCCGCTTTCAGGTAGAGGTTAACAGCACCAGTGAAGTCTCCTTCATTTTCCTTCACCTCACCAGCTTTCTCATTCTGATTGGTCTCCATTAGGTAAGAATAGTAACTGCGTCTCAAATTGTCCAACTCTGGGTGGCCCTTTATGGGATAAACATTTCCTATTAGTAAAATGTAGATTTTTCAGCATCATATACAGCTGCTAAATGCACACAATAAACTGCAACTAACCACATAATTGGGCATAGTTAAGATAGCAGCATACAAAGGCTTATCAATTTTTATAAGGGATGAGAAAACTCTTCCCATGGGAACATGGATAAGTTGTGGGACATGTCCTCATCTTAATATCCATAATATTAAAATAAACATGGTTTGTGTTGTCTATAATATGTTTAGTGCTGTTAATTATTGACTGCTGATGATATGAAACCATCAACATTCAAGAGACATTAAGAATCCAGGCAATCATTTTGTATATAGTCGGCCATGTGCAGTTCATGATAATATTCATAAATTGAAATGTTTGATTTTAAGGACATTTCGCTTACTTTTGAACAATAAACAATTATGGTTCTGTGTTGGATCACCACTTATCTGTATCTGGGCAAAACCTATTGAGAGCCCCTGTTTTAAGCTAAATAAAAGTCAGACCAAAAACTATTGACTAGACATTATGAAAATTATTTTTAAAACAGATACCTTCGCCTCTGCCACTGCAATACATTCATCCCACATGTGGAGCTCCTGGTACATTTCCATCACTTCATCCACTGCATTCTGAAAGGTTACAGAAATATTACTCGGCAATCGAGAAATAACTCTGCTGCTCCCACGTATGAACTGTCCAAAGCCATTTAACTCAATTGGTAAATAGATAAAGAATGAAAAAGTATTTTTAAAACTGCAATTTAAAAGTTGAATTTCAAAATTAATTAATAATTTTAATGTTTTTAATTTATATTTATTTATTTTTAATTATTTATTTTTTTAAATAATAATTTTATTGTTACATTTAACATTTAATTATTTTTAACCATGAATTTAATACGTTTATTTGACCATTTTAAATTTTATTTATTTATTTTAATATAAAGTGTTGAATTTAATACTATGGTAAATGCATTAAGTAACACTCCTAGTTGCAGACATTAGAAATTGTTCCTTACCTGTTCCATGTAATACATCTCTGCAAGTTTAAAGTTCTTATCCAGCATGGCCAGCCGAGCTTTCACCTGGTAGTGGTCTGTCCCATCACCACCCTACAGGAGTACAGTAACATTGAATTTTAAAATGCATAAGTACTACAACAGAAATGTACATTCTAGAAGTGTACAGACATAACTGGTTTGATGCAATACATACATTTTCCTTTGAGACAGCATCTGCAATCTTGTTGGTCTCATTTAAGAATCGGGCTTTAGACACATCCCCAAGGGCTGCAAAACACCTGCAGAAAAACCCAATAGCACCTCAGAAAGAGCAAACAAATACAAACAACATCACATGGCGTATCATTTCACATTCGACCACCAATGCTGCAATAAGTCATGGCATTTAGATTGGACAGCGCTTATCGGTCATGATCAGATGACCAAAAGTGAGATCAAGCAAACAGGCAGCAGGAAGAGTATCCAGACAATTCCTTCATTTGCATTCTCCTTGACGGTCAGAGCACTTTTTCTCTGCATGCTTTATGCAGATGAGCCTATTCATAACAAACCAATCCTCTCTAATTTAAATTCCAGCTTCAAACACTCTTAAAAATGCTTATACAGTAAAAGGAAAACTCTAAACATGCTCACTGCCACCTAAAGCAACTGGAAGCCTTTGTAAGAGGACTTTTGGTGCTTAGATCTAAAGCTTTTATCCTCCCGCACAAGCTCAGGTGAACGTTTTTTGCCCTTTAGCACAAGATTACGCAAATTTTTCTTTAGGCAGAATATTATCTGAGACACATTTCAACATTTAAAGTGCAACACACAGAGCAGCTTTCTTTAAAGTTCTTTTGACGAATGCTTCTGGCATGTATTGTAACATTATTATTTTATTCCTGAGATCCATTTATAATTTACACCAAAAACATGACCACCTCTTCTCTGAACCTTGGAATTCAACAGCCTTTTTTTTGCCTCAAGTCAAATATGGTTTAACACTCCCAAAATCAAGTCTGAATTACCTTGTGACATGTTTTTGACATATACAAGATAACAAATCTAAAGAATCCAAGTTCTAAACAATACATTTTTAAAGGTTAGTTTCAATAAAATATATATTTTTTTACTTATCGGGAAGGATAACTTTTAAGTACAGTGTGGCTGCAGTAAATACTATCATTTCAAATGATCAAGTAAAATTTTATATTAATAATATGACCCCTTTAATAATATATCTCTACTTTGTTGATTCAATGCGTTTACATTTAATTTAGTTCTTCTATAGTGCCAATTAAATGCTGCATTTTAAGAGCAAATAAAAAAAAATTCAAAGGTGCAAAAATAAATAAACAGACCAAGAGAATTGTTAAGAAAGAAGTATTGTGTTTACATAATCATGTGAACGGTATTTCTGTACTGCCAGTACAAGGGATGTAATTAATACAAGTTTTTAAAAATTATGCCAAGATGAAATGTATTCAAACAAACTACAATATTTATTAATTCTGTCACTGTTTCCTAGTTGTCAAGGTTAGACACATGATTCGGACAGCTATGCTGAAGTCATCGCAGCAGTAGCTGAGTCATAGAGGTGGGTGGACTGTCTTGCTTGTCTAACCTCTCAGCGATGTGGAGCTGTCGTGCCTCTAGGGAGAGTTTACTCAAAGTCTTCCACATGGCTTCTGTCTCTGCCGACATCTCCAGGGTCTCCAGGAATGCGGTTGCTCTGTGCGCACACAAATACAAGTCCAGCTATGAATAAGGATACTTACATAATTGAGGTCAAGTTCATGTTTTATTGCAGGTGGCTATGGTGTTTTGTTTTTACCTGTAATAGTCACCATCATCAATGGCTGTGCCAAATTCAATCAGTCCCTCATCTAGAGTGTAGGACACAGAGTTAACCCCTTCAGTCACAATGACTTCAGTTTTGCCATTGGATCTCTCCAGGTCTACAATATCACCCTGTCACCAAAACAAAGTCACATGATTAAACTCACAGTCGACTCAAACAAGAAACTAAGACAATGAGGAGTGAATTCAATATTTCAGTGCAAAATCTGTGTCTTATTCACCTGCAGTTCATTATACCACTTTATTATTTTACTACTACTAATTATGGCTGAAATAATTCATCAAATAATGATAAAATGGTAAAAAACAATGTTACACAACCATTACACCTTTCGGGTCAGTATGATGTTTTTAAAGAAATTAATACTTTTATTCAGTTAGAAGTGAACAAACCTGACAGTAAAAACATTAGTTATGTTACACAAATAAATCCTGTTCTTTTGAACTTTCTATTTATTAAAGAATCCTGAAAAAGTGAATGTTTACACAAAAATAATGAGCGCAACTGTTTTCAACAATGATAATAAGAATGTATCTTGAGCACCAAATCAGCAAATTAGAATGATTTCTGAAGGAACGTGTGACACAGAATCCTGGAGTAATGATGCAGAAAATTTTTAAATATATTACAATAGAAAACGATTATTTTAAATTGTAATAATATTGCACAATATTATTACAATTAAAAAATATATATTTAAATAATTGTCTGGGTGAACATGGATGAGACTTCTTTAAAAAAAAAAACACACGAGTTTATCAAGACATTTTTTGCTTTTTAAACAGCCAATTTGTGTCTGAATTGCAATGGTGGAGCAATTCTGTGAGTTGTTTGCGTTGTTGCTGATTTGAATAGTTCCTTTAGTTAATCAGGTGCTTAACATAGACAGAATGTGCAAATAAAATCACTATTCACTCTGAGTGATCTGTAGCTTCAGCTCACCTTGAGGGGAAACATTGTGACCCTCTCTGGGCTGTCGATGGTGTACCAAACACACAGGTTTCCTCTGTTCTGTGCCACAACTACATCACTACCCGGTACCCACTGAACGTAAGGACAGAAACTCAGCATGGTGCTCTTCATGCTTCTCTCGATGTCATACAGGTGGAGCTGAACATGGAAAAAGAGACAGAAGTGACACATCGTTCTGATTTTATTAGCAACATTAGAGCTAAAATAATAAATGTTCCCCACTTACCCTTAATTTCTTGTCCCTAAAAAGCAGTTTACGCCCCGTTTCATTCAGCTCCAGCCAGTCTATCTTGGAGTCGTGGCTTATAGTGCCCAGATTATACCCACCCACCAGGTCCACTGAGAAAAACAGGAAAAGAGAAGGATCATGGGAGATGAATGCACCAAATACCAGATGCAGATTCTTTTCTGTTGATCCAAGGTCAGAAATGAATAATTACAGTTAAAACTTTTAAAAAATAAGAGGCTTTTAGACAAAACAACCCTGTAATAAGCAGAATTATAAAATTTGGAGATTAATTTACTGCCATGAATGTCACCATATACACATACACAAAGACATGCTGCAAAAACGGAGGCATTGCCTTTCATACAGACCCCGTACATCCGTGCCCTAACAAAAACAAATCAATGAGTCTTTCATAAATCACGTTGTGTGACGCTTCCCTGCATTTCTGGCTCTTTGTTCACAAATAACCATTCTGATGGGAAGCATCACTTATGAAGGGGGGCGGAGAGGGGAGAAAAGAGAGGAAAAACACTTTCCAATTTGCACTTTCTGAACAGGTTTTAAGCACATGGATCAGTGAGGGGGAAAAGCACTCTGCTGTCTGTCAGAGGAAAATAAATTGGATGAAAGTTGTTTCTCATTTTCACCACCTGAAGAAGAAACAAGGCAAGCAGGACAGAGGGAGCATGCCAGGACTTAATTAGCACAGGAAGTGGTCAGAGCCGTGGCAGATGTCTGGCGGTAGCCGGTGAATGAGAGGGCCGTGACGATGACACAGCAGGGTAACCGTCTAATTGAAAGGTACCGTCCGAACTGACTCAACATCAACACACCTTCCTATTGTCCCATAAATGATCGTTTCTGCAGAATCAAATAACAGGTCATATGGAATAGACCCATTTAGAGTGGAAACAGACGATTATGTAATCAATACCATCGATGACATCATTTCTTTTAGCTGATGATGACAATAGACTTAGACTGTCCTTTATGAGCTAATGTGACTGTATAATTCCGAATATTTGTGTGCATTTTTGAATTCACTCAATGGGCTAAATGTCTAAATTAATCTTTAATCACCGAAACTTGTCGGGAGCAATAAGAGCAGGAAGACGACGTGATTGGTCAAAACTTAAATGAAATAATGTCATCCCTAATTACCACCTGAAAAGCACTATATAAATAAATCTGAGTTGCATCTGAGTTCTGTCACTCAAAGTCTCAATGATAATGTGTTATTATCCTTCAGCTACTAAAATTATCATTTTTATTTTAGTAAATAATAAAGAGATCATACCCCTGGCAGAAGTAATGGGCAATAACTTACCAATGGCAATAGTTTTGATGTCAATCAGGTAGGCCAACTTTTTGTTGTTCTCCACTCCCCTCTGCCTCCTCTCATTCAGACGCACGCTGCAAACACAAACACACAAACCAAGGATTGAACACTTCCTGTGGGTGCTGAGGGACCTGTCAGTGCTCCATCAAGAGGAACCAAGCACTGCAATCTGACAGCACCTGACAGGTTTTTTACATGAATGCTGATTTGTGATGACTAGGTCTGCTCACTAAGAGCCAGCTGTATGTATCAACAGCAATAGTGGTTTTCAGAGCAGAATGGCAGGAGGAAAACTGGGAAATCTAAGGTAAATCCCTCCATCTAGTGGTCAGCTTTATACATGACTTTTGTAGGCAATGTAACCTTGCCTGACTGTTGTTTACTATAAAATTATGTTATACATTAAATGGTACAACAGGAAATAACATAGGGTGGGGCTTGTATCATACATAAAATTATATAATGTATCTTTTAATATGAAATACAATTGCAGAGGCAAAGGTTTTTACATTATTTTGATTAAGGATTATAAAACTAAAAGTAGTAAAAAAAGTCAATCATTTTTAATTTACTTTTAAACAATAGCTTTTGCTTTCCAAAGTGTAATAATGGCAGACCTGATGAGGTGTGGGTTCATAAACTCTGTTCGAACAGATCCCAGGATTTCATTGCTTCCGTATTCCACCAGTGCCAACTCTCCAGCATTGAAAATCATGCACACCTACCAGGAAATATAGCAATTTACAATTAGCCAGCAATGAGTTTAATTATATCATCTAGAGCTGCATGACTCATTAAACCCAGTTGTTTTCCTTTGTACCATGCTCATAAACAACTGAAGCATCTTAATATCACACAATAACACCAAAAAAAGACTGTACCGTTTCATTTTCAAAGAAAAACTTTTCATTTCCCCCAGAGCCCTGCCACGCCACCTGAAATTGGAGAGTGGTGTTATTTAATGAAGTATGTCATTGTTGTCATCAACTTTTGCTTTCCACTACATTACACAGAAAGAAGCAGACAGACTCCACAGCCAAGGCCCTTCACCATTATCCTGTTTGTCACACTGAACTTTCTTCCAACTCCCATAAGAGCACTTTGGAAACTCAATTAAACATGGATTAACACAGTGAACCATTAAGCCCTTGAACTTTTAATTAGACATTTTAAACTTTTGTTCACCCAAAGAAGCCGTTGACTCTGCTAAAATAAAAAATAAATGCCCAAAAATAGACTAATCCGGACAGTTTGATCTAAATAGAAGCATTCTCATTCTGACAAAACTACACAACAGAAATAAAGCAACCGTAATTAATCAAACAAATCCAAACCAGACATCCTACCTCACTTAGTTTGTTGGACAACAGGTCTCCCAGCAGCAGTGTGTCAGAGGTGTGAGCCACAAGAAATCGATCCTTCCCCAAGACTTTCACCTCATCTATCTCATAACCATACTGAGACTTCAGCACCACTCGTGTGCCAGAGGACAAATTCTTCACAATCACCTAGGAGAGTTTAAGAAACAAGGTTCTTTAGTTTGTAGGATGTAAACAAGATTAAAAACAACAGTCACTACTGAAATTAATGGAAACCGTGCACTTTAAATATCTAAAAGTAATGCTCACCTGACTTAGTCCTACATATGTCATCTCAAATTTGTTCTTGTAAATACTCCTGCGGAGACAGCAGTCAAACATCTCGACACCTCCACACAGTGTGCCCTGCAGTTTACAGAAGGTCATTTAATAACACATCACCTCCACAGCCCCTCAGTTGTCCCAAGTGGCAATATCTTTGAGCCAATGTTTTTGCGATCCTGCTTATGTCTTACCAAATTATAAACATCGTGCAGACAAACTTATGAACTGATTTAGGATACTTTCAGGATTAGTGCTTAAATATAAACATAAATATTGGGCCTAATTACACTTTTCACTTAATGCATTTTTACTGATCAGATAGCCATCCGATTTGTTAAAACTGTTTAGTTTACACTTGCAAATGTGTCTCCACAAAACGAAAATAAATCCGATCTACAATTCCCACGCTATATGCAAATTCAATGTAGTTCACATCATCGAAAGCAAAAGATATGCGCTGCATTTTATTTAGCATCAGCTTATTTCAACACCAAAGATGTGTCAGCACTGGTGAGGGAATATAGTGTTTACAGCTCACCACTTTTAAGAAAAATTACTCTGTGCTAAGCTTTCACGGTGTCACACCGAACATTACATTTCATTTGTGGCAGTTTGCGCATCTGCTTGCTAAAGAAAGATGCTCAACTGTTCGTCACTTGTGGACCATATCTGTGGCGATGTGTTGCAACAGCGCTGTCATATTTGGCAACCAGGAGCTGGTATAACATGCGCTCACACGTTTTTTTTTTTTTACAATTTTAGGAGGAGGAAAATTTACACGTGGCTTCAACAACCAGATGCATTTACACTTGTCTGGATTGGAATGTCTCTCGATCACCTGAAGTGGTGATCGAATTTAAATCTGTCACGAAAGGGCATTTACATCTGTTCTTTTCAAGAGTGAATAGCTATCCGATCAGAGAAGATGCATGAACAGTTGTAAAAAAACTTTGAGGTTCGGAAATCTTTAAGGAATTGGCCATCCAGACTGACCACAGAAAGCCGAGAGCCGTCTTTCTTCCAGGATAGAGCTGTGATGGTGTACAGGTTTGGAATTTCTTTGGGAGAACCTTCATCCCAGGTACCTTTTCGAGGACTCCAATTGAAAACTCGCAATCTAAAGAAAAATTAGATTTGTCAAGACATTGGCTGAATGTTTTTGTTTTCGATTTAATGTGTTCTCTCACCTGTCATAGCTTCCTACAACTATGGACTGGCCACTGGGGCTAGATGCTGCAACTGTGAATTCCTTTTCAGAGTGATCTCGGCTGTAGTCAAATGTCTGAAGCACATGGCCCTCCCTCCCATAGGCCACGATCTTCTTGTCACATCCAGCCACAATTATGCTGTTGGTGCCCCATGCCAGGGCATATGGAGGGCATGCATGAGTCAACAATTTGCCCTTTTAAACAATCAGAACAAATCAGTCATTAATTCATTTGCAGATATATTTTAATTAACATCTGTATATTATATTGTAAATACATTTCAATACAATAAAGCAAACTTTTTACCTGAGATTCTCCAGAACCTTCATCATCAAAGAAGTACCGAACGACCGTTCCATCTGCATGACCCGAGAGGATTCCCTTCCCTGAGACACTGCGAGAATGGATCAAGAGAGATACAGTGTTATTAAAATTCTAAATGGATTAAAACTGAAATAAAAAGAAATCTATATAGAAATGTTAAAAAACACAATCCAATTACTAAAACTTAAACTAAAATTAAAATGAAAACTTTAAAATATAAAGGCTAATTAAATTTTGTATACACTGATGAAGCAAAACATTATGACCACACAGAGGTGAAGCAAAAAATGTTGATCATCTCCTAACACGGTCACATGTCAAGGTCTGGGTTAATCAGATGGCAAGTGAACAATCAGTTCTCGTAGTCAACATGTTGGAATCAGGAGAAATGGGCAATGACAAGGGTCAAATTGTTATGGCCTGATGAATGGGTCAGAAAATCTCTGAAATGGCAAGGCTTGTGGGGTGCTCTTGGTCAGCAGTGTTTATCTGGGGAAGTGATCCCATCAGGATGCACTGTGGGAAAATGACATCTGGTCGAGGGAGTGTGATGTTCTGGGCAATGTTCTGCTGGGAAACCCTGGGTCTGGCCATTCATGTGGATGTCAATTTGACACTTGCCACCAACCTAAACGTTGCAAACTAGGTACATGCCTTCATGCCAATGGTGTTCCCTGATAGCAGTGGCTTCTTTCAGCAGGATAATGCACCCTGCCACAATGCACACATTGTTCAGGAATGGTTGAGGAACATGATGAAGAGCCTAAAGATGTTGCCCTGCCCTCCATATTCCCAAGATCTCAATCTGATTGAGCATCTGTAGGATGTGCTGAACCAACAAGTCCGATCAACTTGAGCTCCAACTTAGTAGTATCCATGGTTCTGCAGGTCTGCTCTGTTTTGTCGGTAGGTGGCAGAGGTGGACGAAGTACACAACTTCCTTACTTGAGTGAAAGTACAGATACTACTGGTCAAATATTACTCCGTTACAAGTAAAAGTTGTAAAGACCTATTTTTACTTAAGTAAAAGTACAGAAGTACTCGTTTTTAAAAGTACTTAAGTATCAAAAGTAAAAAGTAAATGTCAATGCATTGTTTTATTATTGTTGCATTGTTGTGTGTAATACTTACAGTACCTTATGCCTCTGAATCTATGCCTGCACTTATATCAATATCACATTTATTTCTAGAACACAGTTCAGTAGTGGGATTGAATGTGAGATTGAATAAGTCACTCAATAACGTCCACAATGGTTTCAGACACCCAAATGGCTGTTCCCTCAAATATTGCCCTATTTAAAGTTTTTTGGCTTTTAGTATGAATATGTTAGCCTTACTGTTATCTATAAGCTAGTGTGCTCCAAAAAAGTGACAAAATTCGCATTTAGAAAACCAAACCCAACGTTGAAAATGAAAATCAGGTTTATGTCAGAATCCAATGTCAGATTGACGTTGATCTCCAACATTGGACAGACGTTGTATTGTGGTTGAAAATGAAAATCGGGTTGACGTCAGAAACCAACATCAGTCGGGTTCTGACGTCAACCCGACTTTTATTTTCAATCAATATCCAATGTCAATCTGACGTCGGGTTCTGATGTCAATCAGATGCAGGGTTCTGACGTAACCCGACTTTCATTTTCAACCAAAATGCAACCCCTGCAACCAGAATCATCCACTGACTGTTCATCCACTACTTTCTACTCAAGGACCATGACAAAATTGTAGTGGAGTAAAAAGTAAGATATTTGTCTTTCAAATGTAGTGAAGTTAAAGTAAAAAGTTTCCAGAAAAAATAATACTCAAGTAAAGTACAGATACTCAAAAGGTGTACTTAAGTACAGTACTCAAGTAAATGCACTTTGTTACTGTCCACCTCTGGTAGGTGGTCATAATGTTTTGGCTCATCACATCAGTGTATAAATACTAGTAAAATAACACTGTAAACAAACCGGAAAAGGGTACTTGGACAAAGAAGCAAACATCATAGGGTCAGGATTTTAAATAAGCATACATACTTTGTAGTTAGTGAGACAACATAAGAGTCCGTTCCGTATATCGTGGAGGACTTGCTTGTTTTTGTATTGGCTTGTCGAACCTGAATTTGACATTAAACATTCACAAAATTAATCCTCACAAAATAGGAAATTCAGCTTAAGGTGTAAAACAGAAAATGCACCACACACTTACTTTTCCCTCTGCAAGTCCAAATATTATTGCATGCTCTGAAGGCCAAACCAGACATGTTACAGCACTCTATAGAACAACAACAAAGTTAATGCGCACAATATATGGCACTTCAGCCTAATGATGTATTTTATTTATCATCAGAATACTTACTGTTTGAATAAATTTGTTGCAAATAACCTTTTTATCTCCCCTGGGACAGAAAACATATAATAAGAAATTTAAAATAATACAATAAAACATATAAATACAAAAACATAATACAATAAAACAAATATATATATATACACACACACACATATAGTTATTAGTATATTAAATTAGCACTAATTATTAGTATTATACTGAGATTACTTACCACTCCTCTCCAATTTTGTAAACAAATATGATGTTGTCTGTTTGAGCAACTGCTATCTTGGTTGAATCAGGGGAAAATGCCATGGACTTGACCACATAGGCTTTCTTTCCATACTGCAAAAAAATTGTCATGACTTTATGAATACGTTTTCCTGACGTACTAACATACGTATGGCACTGGCAGGATACAAAATTCATTTTGAATATTTAAATTAAATAAGTTGCTGATAACTTACTTTGGGGTCTGCAGGCTTTGTGGTAAATCTGTCTCTTTTCTCTCCCTGCTCATCATACAATATAACCACTCTATCAATAGTGCACACTGCAAACTTTGCATTGTTTGAAGCCCAAGCCATACAGGTGACTTTAGCAGCTCCATCCTACAGAAAAGAAAAGAAAAGACAATACAGACACAACACTACTTTCAAAGCAGAGTCTTGGAGTCACTCAGATTTAAATAATATTCGTTTAACATTCGGAATAGGTCGGATTTCTATTACTGTTTCTTTGCGCAACTTAATGCTTTACTTGATATCAGGCAAGACACATAAGCAGTGTTGCTAAGCTAAGAAGCGTTCTCATGCCTATAAATTAGATAGCGGACTGCTGAGACTGAGCTAACGTAAGCTAGCGTCGCTAAATAACGTGGTAACGTTAAATGTTTTACCTGAGGTGTTAGAAGAGTCTTCAGGTACTTTAGCTGCATCCTTTACAATTATAAAAGACTCAGTGCAGTTATAAGGACGTATTTCTTGATATAGCTATGTTTTGGGTGATAGTTGTCAGGCTGAAGACATTTTGGTATAGCTTTCTCCCTGGTTACCGTCGCCAAGGAAAGAACGTATGACGTAATTACGTAGACTGAGATTTAACATGTTTGACTCGTTTAATGCCGTTCTTCTTAAGAATAATAATAATAATAATAATAATAATAATAATAATTTATGGATCAGCAAATACTCTTTGATGACAGCTTTTACTAACCTTAACGAGATAAAAAAAAAATACTGGAGATGCCGGGGATTGAACCCGGGGCCTCATACATGCAAAGCATGCGCTCTACCACTGAGCTACATCCCCTTCCTGTTTCAAACGTTTGTTAAAGGACTATTTATATAATAATATTACTATAATATTACCATATACCAAATATACTTTTACACACACATAAATACATACATACAAGGTATCATACAAATAACTGCATTAGTTTTAATACAGACATTTATTAATCACTCAAATAATTCCTCATAATAATAGCATTATCATGACATCAAACTGTGGTCACATGCTGTAATAGCAACATCTAAAATTAACTACACTAATGTACTCTAGGTGACAGGTCAAACAAACACCATTGTGACTGGAAACCAACAGATGTGACATATAAAGAACCTCTAGATAGAACAAGCTGTACCTGAGATCCAAACTTACTGAAGCATGCTCAAGGAGAAGAACCACCAAAACAGCTATGTGAAAACACAGATCAAATTAGATCAGAGACATGCATAACCAGGTTTTTCAGAGCTTTGAGAGCATACTTCACAATCTCTGGTTCATAAAAGACATTTTTGAGCTCATTCTTGGAGCAGTTTTTTACTTTTTTGAAGCCTTTGTTCGACTCTTTATTCCACATTGCAAGAAAGATGTTGAGGGAGAGATAGTCTTGGTGACTGGAGCTGCAAATGGGATTGGAAAACTGATCGCCAAAGAACTTGGACACTATGGAGCAACATTAGTCTTATGGGATATCAACTCGGAGGCACTGGACAAAACAGCAAAAGAATTAAAGCAGGTATTAGATGTGCGAGTGTATGCCTATACCTGTGACTGCAGCAGAAGAAGTGAGGTCTACAAGGCTGCTGAACAGGTAAATAATTCATAATTTATATATATATATAATATATATATATATATATATATATATATATATATATATATATATATATATATATATATATATATATATATATATATATATAATTTATACTTTATACCTTTTAAAAAACATTTACCGTTTTAATGAGGGGACAAATAATATGAAGGTGTATTTTTATGTTAAAACATTTCAACAGGTTAAAAGGGAGGTTGGAGATGTGTCAATCTTGGTGAACAATGCAGGCATGGTAACAGGAAAATACACTTTTGTTGAAGCCCCTGACAGTCTGGTGGATAGAACACTAAGGGTCAATGTTGCTGCTCATTTCTGGGTAAAGAAAAATAATTCAGTGTTTTCTTCATGTTTTACATTCTTCAAACCTCTGTTTTTATGTTATGGGAACAGTGAGCTTACCGTTATCTCAAATATTTGAATTCACAGACTTACAAGGCGTTTCTCCCAGCTATGTTGCAACGGAACCATGGGCACCTGGTCTGCGTGGCATGCCATGGGGGGTTGTTTGCAATGAATGGCCTTGCAGGTACATTTATAGAGAGATTTCAGAGACGTTGTACATCATTGTGCGACACTAAACTTTAAATATTGCACATTCATGATTTAGTGTTAAATTGAGGTGTGATTTAAAAATAGAATGGGATTTTCCGACACGTTTTGTCCACAGACTATTGCGCAAGCAAGTCTGCAGCAGTGAGCTTCGCAGAATCTATTGCACTGGAGCTGCTTGTCCTTAAAAAGGAAGGAATCAAAACAACAATTGTGTGTCCCTATCTAATAAATACCAAAATGTTTCTGGGATGTCAAACAAAGTAGGCCAATACAGTTTCCATTTATGAAACATTATTAGAGATTTGTGCTCTGGTGATGTGGTAACATTGATATTTTACTTTTGTTAAGGAGACCGTCTTTTCTTCCAGTCTTGGATCAGAGACATGCAGCAAAACAGATTGTGGATGCCATACTAAGGGAGAAGATGTACTTGCTGTTACCCTCAAGTCTATATTTCTTGATGGCACTTAAGAGGTATTTTAGGCTTCTAAATACTTGTTTTTGAAGATATAAAATTACTTTATTTATCTGCATTCCTTTCGCCAACCTTTAATAATTAAAAAACAAATAAATCAATAGCAAACAGTTAACAGAAAATAATTGTATTCAATGTAATAAAATGTCTCATTAATTTTAATATTGCACAAAATGATTGGCAACATTTAATTTAACTAAGCTTGACCCACCTATTCATGTTCTTGCAGTCTCATGCCTGCCAAACTGGGCATCATCTTTGTGAACTTCTTTGGTGGGATGGATCTGATGGATCACTTCAGAGGGGTCCCTGTACCCATCAACAGCTACAAAAAGCCTCAGCGCCAACGAAATGACAGTGTCAGTAATCCACATACCAGTCTTGCCTATTACAACTATTACAACTAGCAAAAAGTTGCAAAACACAAAACATTGTAAATCACCAGTGAGTAATATCAGTCTGCTCAAATGTACCTGTGAACGGAGTATGCAGAATTGTGAATACATTTTTTCTCCTTTTTCTCTGTGGTCCATTTGTCTTCAAATGTATATATACAATATATGAAGATTTATCTAATATCTTAATTTTTGAATGAAGGGAGTGTGGGATCTCATGCTGTCAAAGCAAGCTTTCTATGGACTCTTTTCAGACGTGTTGACGTGTTTTATTGGTTATCAGCATCGTAATTCCTGTGCAGTTTTTAATACATATATATATATATGAACATTTACAACACTTAGTATTTTATTACCTTTGCATCAAATTACAAAAAAACTAGTTAACGCTGCTGTGAGTGTGTTTCTATTACAGTGGCTATGACGTGACAGTAAAGTTGACATCTTTCTCTCTTCTGACTGCCAATATCAATCTCTCTCTATTGAGTTTTTCTAATAAAAATACATATATTTAATGTAGTCTCTCATTCACCGCTATGGAAGTTTACCCAACTATTATGAATTCAGCTTTTGAGAAACCTGGAAATGTGAAAAGGGTCAATTGCTAGCCGCTTCAAAATTGCCTACCCTACCTTTAATTGAGAATACCAATAGTTCTAGAGCTGGCATTATATATTTTAAATATATAACCTTTACACTTGTGTAGTTATAAAAACACAATATACCCTAATTTTAGTTATATTTTTGGGGGTAACCTGGATCCCTCTGCGTAAGATTCCCTTATTAGGCCTACAGGTTAAAAAGAAATTATTCCCGGACCATGCCCAGATTGCCCACAGGACAGGTCAAATAAATAAGATAAATCCTCATGGTCGGTAATTTTTAAGAATAAAGTAGACATACAGCTTTGGGTCAGGAGGACTTCCCCCTCCTTTTGACGTCGTGCTGACGCGCAGTAGTTTTGCACGCTCGTATAAAACCAACTGAAGTTCACGCGCACGGCTCCACGCTGCTGTGAATGGAGCAGAGCGTGGACTTCTCTCTATTGACCTCTGGAACCTTTTTGGCTTTAACCTAAATAAAACATCGTTACCGGCCAATGAGCTTCTTCTACACCAGGACAGCATGGTTTTTGGCCTAGACAGCGATATCTAAGATTACATATATTTACTACGCATCCGGGTGAACGTCATCTTGAGCAGCGTGGTTTTCACGTGGGAACTTCGGCGGAAAGGGGAAAACACGCATTACGGGGCAGCCACTTCGGTTCACAAACTTTTAAGCGCTAGATATTTGCTGTGATTATTTTTTTGCTTTTAGAAGTACTAACATTTAGCCATGTCGGAGAAAATTGCATCTTTAGTATTGGAGGACGGGACAGCATTTAAAGGCCGTCTGTTCGGTGCCGTATCCTCAGTGTCTGGTGAAGTTGGTAAGTGAAATATACTGGAAATATGTGTCCCTGTCAGCCCTGTTTTCTGCCGCTGCTCCTTATAATACACTTGTCCCTCCTGTTCTCTAACCGGAAAGTGATTCATAAATAAGTTGAGCAGGAAGTAAGTTACACGTGTCTGATTTCGCGCTAAACGTTTTAAAGTGAACACTCGCCAGTAGCAACAGCAACTTCCTAGGGCATTCTGGCGCCACATGTATGACATCCCAGACATTGGTTTTTGGTTCAGTGTAAATTGTTAGACAAAAGTTCGTGATCTTTTGTCTTTCTATTTAATTTTTATAAGTCTACACAGTAAGAATTATGTAGTCACCAATTATTTAAAATAAAATAATTTTCAATAGAAAAACATTGTTTAAAAAGCACCTCCAATTTAGATAACTCCATTAAGTTGATTGGGGCTCAACAATAGGATTTTCACTGGCCCCATTACAAACATGTTTTACTTTTTATTTTATTTTTAGCAAAACTTTTTGTATGTGATTTAAAAAAAATAATAAAAATGAAAGAACAAGTAGACGGTGATGTGTCCAAAAGTTTGCCCTGTATAAATGTTTTTCTTTGAAGGCTAAGACCAATTAAATGCAAACACATTTGCAGGTCAGAGGTCTGACATTTTCATGCTCATTATTCATTTAGACATGGATTTTTGCAGGATGAATGACATATCCTGCCTCAACCAGTAGTCCTTCTAGGATATTCATAATGTTAAAATTCAATAACCTGTAAAATTTCACTGTTCTTGATACAATTTTATACCACAGCAATTAATATTATATTAAGGCCTCTTTATTGAGTTTAATTATAACAAATTCTAAAAAGTCAAAACAATGGCATGTTACCACACACACACACACATATACTGTATGTTTTGATGTTTGTACTAATATACTAGTACTTTTGATATCCCTAAGTCATACATTGTGTGTCCTTAGTTTTCCAGACAGGAATGGTGGGTTACCCAGAGGCTCTCACAGATCCCTCTTACAAGTCTCAAATACTTACTCTGACGTACCCGTTGATTGGCAATTATGGTATTCCTGAAGATGAGGATGGAGAGTTTGGACTCAGCAAGGTTTTTTCCTTTCTCATGTCCTCTTAATAGTCTTCTTAATAGTACATAATTCTTCTAAAACAGATTTTTCTAATACTACTGGTATGGTTTCTTCTAAATGTTCCTCTTTGTGGTCTAGTGGTTTGAATCTTCCAGAATCCATGCTGCTGCTCTCATTGTTGGGGAGGTCTCAGAGAATCCCAGTCACTGGAGCTCCGCCAAGTCTCTGGATAAGTGGCTGCAAGAGCAAGGCATCCCTGGACTCCAAGGTCAGTCAGTGCAGACGTCGCTTGCTTTGCTTACGAAGTAAAGCAAGTAATTTGGTTTAGGTTTTAGCATTAATCAGAAACACAAAAATTATTCTTCCTGTGAAATTAGGGGTTGACACTCGAAGCTTGACCAAAAAGATCAGAGAAAAGGGAACCATGTTGGGGAAACTTGTGGTGGAAGGAACTTCAGCCAACGACATTCCGTTTGACAATCCGGACACCCGAAACCTTGTTAAAGAAGTTTCCATGAAAGTAGGTGGCTAGCTTTGATAATGTTTTCAGATCAATTTTAATATGATTTAATTTTGTTTAAAAACATTTTATTTCTTGTGTTATTTATGCCAACAGGAACCAAAAGTTTTTAATCCAGAGGGAACAGTGAGAATCACTGCCATAGACTGTGGCATAAAATACAACCAGATCCGTTGCCTGTGCCAGAGAGGTGCCCGGGTCACCGTTGTCCCCTGGGATCATCTTCTGGACTGCAATGGTGAGCCATGCTTCTGTTCTCCACATATTGTTATAAGGATCACGATTATTTTGGTCCATGTTGAAATCACAATTTAGCATGATTATTGTTGGGCGATATGATCAAAGTCTTAATCCGTGATATGAGTAATGTTATATATCAGTAAAATTATCGATAGCCTACTTCAGCAAAAAATAATACTAGGTTGACTAATGTAGTTAAGTAAAAGATCCTTGTTACAGAAGACAAGAAGACAGACGTTACAGAAGACAAGAAGACGGACGTTACAGAAGACAAGTAAACAGTCAGCAATACAATAAGAACAAAGAAACTAATTACAAACAAAATGGAAAACTAAATGCAACGGAACAAAAATACAAATTAAATAAATGGTGCTTTAAGTTTTTCTGGAAGATTTACTAACAATGGTATTCAGATAAGTAATAGCCTAAAACAGAAACTGAATAAAGTAATCAAATGTAAAATAACACTGCATAATCTTCACTAAATACATTAAATATAGATTAATCTTTGTTAAAGTTTCGAAAGTTATTCATTCAAGAGCACCAAGTGATTTTTATCTTTGCCTTTTGTTGTTTGATTAACATTAGTGACAGAGTGAAGCAGTAATATTAGGCTGTTGTCACTTTAAGTGTGAATGCATGGATCCAATATACTGTTACACATGCGGTTTCTTTCTCAACTGTTTACATTCACTTAAGACATAACTGACTGTTTACGAGGATATTTACCAAAACGACATTTTTGTATGTATCCTATTTGACCGTTTAGGCGGTTTCATGTGCTTTTCATGACACTGTTTAATATAAGTCACGTTCCGTGACAAGTTTAACAACTGTGTAATGCCTTTACAATTCACTTATTCAACTGATTTGTATGTTAAGTTTGACTTAGGGAGGAACGAAAGCGCACAGCTGAATGTGGCAGCAGCATAATAATCGCTTTACGTCGATTATCTTTTTCATAATTGTTGGAAGCCAAAATAAAAATCAATTGCTATTAATTGCACAGCCCTAGAAGGATGTGTTTTGTTATATACATTTTAAAGATGGTGTCGTCTGCTATTTTAGGAGAATGAAAATGTTATCATTTCGGTATTGCTTCTGTTTCTATCTAGACTTTGATGGGTTGTTCATCAGCAATGGCCCTGGCAATCCAGAGTACTGTAAGGAGACTGTAGAGAACATACGGAAGGTCGCATGTGTGGAGAATCCCAAACCTGTCTTTGGGATTTGTCTGGGCCATCAGCTGCTATCTTTGGTCATTGGTGCAAAAACATACAAAATGAAGTAAGCAATCCATTCATATTTTTCACTTTCCGCTGAGTATTAATGCACATTTCTTATTAAAGGGATAGTTCACTCAAAAACTAAAATTCAGTTATTTACTCACTCTCATGTCGTTCCAAACCTGCATGCATTGTTATTCTTTGGAACAATATTTTGAAGAACATTGGAACCAAACAACATTGGAGCCCATTGACTTTCCATTGTATGGACAGAAAAAATCTTCATGTTCCACAGAAGAAAGTCATACAGTTTTGTAATGACATGAGGGTGAATAATGGCAATTTTTTTTAATGTGGTATCTCTTTATCCTTACATGTATTATCCATACATCAAAAGTAAAATATTTATTTTTAATGCATTTTAATGCCGTTTTAACACTTGCATCTACAGGAAAATTTAATAAAAAGGATTTTTAATAGTATAATGCTCTTATGTTCAAGATAAAATTTGAAAAGTCTTAATATCTTGTTCAATTTGTTCTCAGGGAAATTAGATTTTTGTAGTTAAACAAGATAGGATTAAAAGTAAAAAAAAAAAATAGGATTTTTGCAGTTTAACTGAACCAGTCACCCGTCAGTGAATTGTAGTGTTTGCAGAGGAACAAAAGACTGTTTCCTTGGCTTTTTCCATGCCATTCCAGTTTTCATGAAAAACCAACATGGTGTGAAATCTAGTTTATGCTGAGCTCAGCTGTCTAGACAGGAGCCACTGCATTACTCCTGGGATAAGCGTCGTTGTTTTTCTAAGAGTCCTGGGATAGTTGCTTTGTTTGAATGCACTCAAGGCTGTGATGCCAGTCTCAGGCATTCTTTCATGCCCTTTCTTCAAAAGTGGATTGTCAGCAGGTTCATTCAGAGATGGCTTATGTCTGTCAAACAATGTATCTTCTTCTTGTGAATCTTAAAAGCTACAACTTCATTCATGGTCCCTGTGTATTTTAGGTATGGTAATCGTGGCCATAACCAACCCTGCATCCATAAAGGAACAAATCGCTGTTTCATCACATCTCAGAATCATGGGTTTGCTGTGGATCCCCAGACTCTCCCAGAAGACTGGGATGTGCTCTTCACCAACGCCAATGACCAAACCAGTGAGGGCATTGTTCATAACCACAAACCACTCTTCAGGTTTGCCTTCATTTCTCATTTGTTTGTATTGTTTATATTTACATGAATACAATAAAAATGGGTATAAATGTTTTTAATGTATTAAGTTGATGAAAATTTATGTCTGTATTATCATATCTATTTATATCATTTTCAGTGTCCAGTTCCATCCTGAACACATGGCGGGTCCCACAGACCTTGTTAGTCTCTTTGATGTGTTTCTGGATACAGTCAAAGATGCAAAAGATGGCAAAGCTGGAAAATCAGGTGATCTGTTATGACGTATGCCTGTAAAGATATCATAATTCTTGTAGGGTTGTTTGCGTACATGTTTGTCACTTCTGCAAATGTTCCTATAGTGTACTAATGTTTACATGACTAATTATTACTCAAACTCTAATCTTTTATACAGTTAAGGAAAGACTAACAGAGCTCCTCACTTACCCTGGATCTCCTGACCCGGAAGCGTTTGTTAGGCCTCGTAAAGTTCTGGTTCTAGGTTCAGGAGGGCTTTCCATTGGACAGGCTGGAGAGTTTGACTATTCTGGGTCTCAAGTGAGTATCAAAGAAAAGCCCTGGAGACTGTGCTTGGTCTATGCAAAAGAAGCTTCTGACTGAATATGGAAAGCCAACATTAAAGGAGAAATCTAATCATCAATGTAACAAATAAAACCAAAATTGTTCAACTGAAGCATCTTTTCCCCAAATTTTTTTTTTTCAGGCTATAAAAGCTCTAAAAGAGGAGAACATCCAAACCATTCTTATCAACCCAAACATCGCCACAGTACAAACCTCAAAGGGCCTAGCAGACAAAGTCTACTTCCTCCCGATCACACCAGATTATGTCATGCAGGTAGGAGAAAGCTGTCCATCCCAGAGTAATTCACTTGGCGTTCTTTTTATGACAGATTTTAAAAACTGAAATGATGCTTTTAACACAAAGTTTAGGTTTTGACTTAAGAGCTTGAAAATTTAGCTCAACCCTCCACCCTTCTACCCTTCAAATAGGTGATAAAGAACGAGCGTCCAGATGGAGTGTTGCTCACATTCGGAGGTCAGACGGCCTTGAACTGTGGTGTGGAGCTCACTAAGCAAGGAGTGCTGGAACAATACAAAGTGCGTGTGCTTGGAACCCCAGTAGCCTCCATAGAGATGACTGAAGACAGGAAGATCTTTGTGGAGAAGATGGAGGAAATCAATGAGCATGTTGCCCCCAGTGAAGCGGCCATGTCTGTTGAACAGGTTAGCTCATTAATCTACTGTACATTGGGAAATCTCATAATGTTTTTGTGTCTAGGACTTCCAGTTATGATGATTCATTTGCAAGAGACTCTCTTCCTAAAATATAATGCCTTGTAATGTATTTTCATGTATAGAGACCTATTTATGAAAATGACAATAAATAAAAATAATACATTATTATATTACATCCATATTGTGCTTTTATTACTATTAAAATGTTTAGTAAAATTTTCTCAATGTATGCTTGGTCCAACTTTTTTCGTGTTTCCGATAGGCAGTGGCTGCAGCTGAAAGACTCGGCTATCCTGTTCTGGTCCGTTCTGCGTTTGCCCTGGGTGGACTGGGTTCAGGCTTTGCCAATAATAGAGATGAAATGATCACGCTGGTTACCCAGGCCTTTGCTCACACATCACAAGTCCTGGTTGACAAATCACTTAAAGGCTGGAAGGAAATTGAGTATGAAGTGGTGCGGGACGCCTATGACAATTGTGTTACGGTACGAAGCGCCTAGAGCTGTGGTTTCCCTTTTATTCTGACATTTAGACTTGGCCTTCACATTTTACCAGTATATATTTTCCCATGTTTTCTTTTCTAAATTGTGATCTTTTCATTTAGGTTTGTAACATGGAGAATGTCGATCCTCTAGGAATCCACACTGGGGAGTCAATAGTGGTGGCTCCTAGTCAGACACTGAACGACTATGAATACAATATGCTGAGAAACACGGCCATCAAAGTTGTTCGCCACTTGGGCATTGTGGGAGAGTGCAACATTCAGTATGCCCTAAATCCTGAATCCGAGCAGGTAATTCAGTTACTTGTATCATCCAGGAATAATGGATTTTAGGGAGTTGTGGTCAACCCATAATCTCATGCTTGTGTCTTGGCAGTACTACATCATTGAAGTCAATGCTCGTCTCTCACGAAGCTCTGCATTGGCCAGTAAGGCCACAGGTTACCCTCTGGCCTATGTGGCCGCTAAGCTCGGCTTGGGAATCCCTCTGCCCGTGCTCAAGTGAGTTCTTTCATTAAAATGAGCTATTATACTGAATGTAATTGTACATTTGAGTATTGTTATTTTCAAAGTTGCTTAAAAGTGACTGTTTTCCAGGAATTCAGTGACCAATTCCACTACAGCCAACTTTGAGCCTAGTCTGGATTACTGTGTAGTGAAGGTTCCTCGTTGGGATTTGAGCAAGTTCCTTAGAGTCAGCACTAAAATTGGCAGTTCCATGAAGAGTGTTGGTGAGCATCCTACATGGAAATAAATTGCAGCTGAGATCTGTATATTATAATTCTCAATATAGTGTTGTTATTGTTAACTAAAACTATTAATTTATTTTTGTTCATTTTAATAAAGCATTTTAATACATAATTTAGAAATCTTGAAGTATTAAAATGACACAAAAAAAATAAAATAATAATAATCATCATCATAATAAATATGACAACAGCACATAATACAACTAAAATTAGATTGAAAACTGTAAAATACAAAAAAAGCTTATTCAAACTATTAATAAATACTACATATTTTATAAATACTAAAATACCTCTCAAACCTGCATTTATGTTTTGGGGTTTGGTTGGGGTTACCAATTGTGCAATATTTTTGAACCAATGTTTGTTTGTTTTTTATGTTTTTATAAGAACATTGATTTTTTTTTTTTATATATATATATATATATATGTATTGTATGTGTGTATATGTATGTAAGCTTGGCCTTTTATATTAGCATATATTATTCAAAGCCTTATTGCTCATTTGGTAAATGTGGTGTTAAACCTTAAGTTGATTGTTATTGTAAGAGGGCCATTTATCTTTTTAAAAGTGGGGTTTTTTTTTTTATGCATTACAGCACACGTTATTCAAATGTGTGCATTTTTAAATGGCGTAGTTTGAATTCTTTAAAAGTTTAAATTGACAAAATGGTATGTTGTGATCTCATTCAGCACTCTCTTCCATCTTAGGAGAAGTGATGGCCATCGGACGCAGCTTTGAAGAGGCCTTCCAGAAAGCTTTGAGAATGGTGGATGAGAACTGCGTTGGGTTCGATCACACAATCAAACCAGTGTCTGAAGAGGTTTGTACTGAAGATACAAATCCTCCATCTCACTCCCAAAGTCAGATGCAACAGGCTGAAAAAATGATGCATGAAAACAAAATATTTTGTCTTGTATCTCAGGAATTGCAGACACCTACAGACAAGCGCATCTTTGTTCTGGCAGCTGCGCTGCGTGCCGGCTTCTCAGTTGAACGGCTTTATGAGCTGACCAAGATAGACCACTGGTTTCTGCATAAAATGAAGAACATTGCAGACCACGAGAAGCTTCTGGAGATGTATAATCAGGATGAGAGTGCAATGCCACCTGAGGTCATGAGGAAAGCCAAGCAGCTGGGCTTCTCTGACAAACAGATTGCCCAAGCTGTGCAAAGGTACCCAGGAAAACTGCTCATGCAATAACTCACAGATGTAAATGCTTTCTTTTGTAAAATCAAACCGTTTTGGATTTCAAGAGTTGTTTGTACAAGGAATAGTTAAAATGGCCTGCTGTAGAACTCTAGAAGAAAAACTGTAAGGTTCCTGCTCTTTCCCCCACTGCAGCACTGAGCTGGCTGTGAGGAAGATGAGGCGAGACTGGAAGATTCTTCCGGTGGTCAAACAGATTGACACAGTGGCTGCCGAGTGGCCCGCCCACACCAACTATCTGTACCTGACCTATAATGGATCAGAAAGCGATGTGGTCTTCGAGCAGTCCCATGTCATGGTGATCGGATCTGGGGTTTACCGCATTGGAAGCAGCGTGGAGTTTGATTGGTGTGCTGTTGGGTGTATTATGGAGCTGAGGAAGGTGAGCCCATCTGTATTAAGAGTAAAATGTTCCTTTTATGTGACTTTGAATTCAAGCAGGAAATATAAAATCATACATTTGTGAAATTTTTGCGTGTATTTGCGAACTAATCTATTTCACAGATGGGATACAAAACAATTATGGTGAACTACAACCCAGAAACAGTCAGCACAGATTATGATATGTGCGACAGACTGTATTTTGATGAGATCTCCTTTGAGGTAAGAGATTAATGTGGATCTTGTTTATCAGCAGCAGTTATACTGATAACTGAAATATATACTTTAATCTCCTTAGAATTAGGGATGCACGATATATTGGTATTTTATAGATATATTATAGATTTTAACCTGGAATCTTAATCCTCCTTATTCATTTAGATACATTTTAAGTCAGATTTAGACAATGGCAAAGGCAATCTTTTAAACCCTTTACAGTGTTATTAAATTAATAATGCAATCTTTTGCAAATCTCAAATTGAATATCCATCTTTTATACGGTACCTTATAATGTGTAAAGTAGCATTTATTAATGATTAGTGCTATTTTAGTTTCATTGAGATTTAAGTTTTAATTATTTTAGTACACCTGGTTTTAATCACAGGTGGTGATGGACATATATGAGATGGAGAACCCAGAGGGAGTTATTCTGTCCATGGGTGGACAGCTGCCCAACAACATCGCCATGTCTCTGCATAGACAGCAGTGCAGGATCCTGGGCACATCACCTGAGTTCATTGACTCTGCAGAGAACCGCTTCAAATTCTCCAGGATGCTGGACACAATAGGAATCAGCCAGCCCCGATGGAAAGAGCTCTCTGATATTGAGGTAGGTTATAGAGAATTCATTCAACTTTCAAGGAATACCAAGAACACTCTAAAAATTGTTCTCTAATTGCTTGTTACTCCAAATGTCCCCATGACGTTTCTTTTGTAGTCTGCAGTAGGTTTCTGCGAGACGGTGGGTTACCCCTGTTTGGTGAGGCCATCGTATGTTCTCAGCGGGGCTGCTATGAATGTTGCCTACTCAGATACTGAACTGGAAAAGTTCCTGACCAGTGCTGTTGCCGTGTCAAAGGAACACCCTGTCGTTATCTCCAAATTTATCCAGGAAGCCAAGGTTAGTGAAAAAAAAAAAAAAAAAGAGGGAGATGTTTTTACAGACTTAATTTTTGTGCCAGTTCCAGTTCTCTGTAAAATATGTGCATATATGGGAGAGGCAGGAGTTAATTACTAGGTTAACTTATACAGTCATTTGGTGCAAAATGAAACATTGCTTGTTTGAACAGGTTTTAAACCACTGTCATCACCTGAGCTGTGAATGTTGTACAATAACTTCATTCCATGCCAAAAGTCTTATTTTGCTTTTACAGTTGCTCAAGTTGGGAATGGAAGAGAAAGATTGTATGAAAACTTCTCATATGACTGTGTAGTTAGGCATGCACAATATATCTGTACCATACTGGTATTGACAGTGGATATTCATTTTGAGTCTAATGCCTAAATTCACTTTTTGCTTTTAAAATTATAAATTTTTTCTTTTTTTTTAGACCAAATATTATATAATTTGAATATCAGCCATTTATTGGTTATCAACCAAAAAATTTAAATAATCGGCCATAATTATAATAACTGTGCGTCCTAATATTAGTGTTATTCTACTATTATTCACATACATTATAGTTTTATTAATATTTGAATTATCTTTTATTTTTATATTTTCGGTTTTCATTTTAATTTTAGTTTGTCATTTTTATGTATTTCTATTTAGCATTCATTTATTTTTTATTAATTGTAGTACTTGTTCCGTGAATTTGTTATTTTCGCTTTTTGCTGTACTGCTGTGTAAGCTATTGAGGTGTCAAGCTTTGTGCACTTAATTTTGTGATATGTGATATATGGCCATCAGGAAATAGACGTGGATGCCGTGGCCTGTGATGGAGTGGTCATTGCCATAGCTGTGTCTGAGCATGTGGAGAACGCAGGGGTGCATTCTGGAGATGCCACACTGGTGACTCCCCCTCAGGACATCAACCAGAAAACCATGGAGCGCATTAAGATGATCGTTCATGCTATCGGCCAGGAGCTTCAGGTTACCGGCCCCTTCAACCTGCAGCTCATTGCCAAGGTGTTTACATTTACATTTATTCATTTAGCAGACATTTTTAATAGGTAGGAAGAGTATGT
Organism: Squalius cephalus; assembly: GCF_949319135.1. NCBI lineage: Eukaryota > Metazoa > Chordata > Actinopteri > Cypriniformes > Leuciscidae > Squalius > Squalius cephalus. Next base: position 29,568,960 of record NC_137133.1, on the reverse strand, counting down.
TTCAAAATATTTGCTGCTGAAACTAAATTGTATGTGTTTGTCAACAGGATGATCAGCTGAAAGTGATAGAATGCAATGTGCGAGTTTCACGCTCCTTCCCTTATGTGTCCAAAACACTTGGTGTCGATCTTGTTGCCCTAGCAACAAGAGTCATTTTGGGAGAGGAAGTTGAGGCTGTTGGGCTGATGAAGGGGACTGGCATTGTGGGAGTTAAGGTAACGAGCTTCACGATGTCTGTTAACTCTTGATGATGTCTGTTTTTGAAGGGAATACTTAAACTATCCCAGTGTTTTCCAAGATCTACATAAGCTTGATCTGTGTGTGGCCCTCAGGTTCCTCAGTTCTCCTTCTCACGGCTGGCTGGAGCAGATGTGGTTTTAGGTGTTGAAATGACCAGCACTGGAGAAGTGGCCTGCTTTGGGGAGAACCGATATGAGGCCTATCTAAAAGCCATGCTCAGCACCGGCTTCAAAATCCCTAAAAAGAATATTCTCCTCTCTATTGGTAGTTACAAGGTAATTCACAGTTACTTTACAGCATGACTCCGTTGACTCACTTGAGTTTGGTTGCGTATAAGTCCACTTTTTTTATTGTCCTTCCCTAGCTAACTTTCCTCCGTGTCGTTCACTTGGATGTATGTCATTGCTTGCGTTGCGCGAGTGCCCACTACTGGCGGAACGCTTTGAATTGGTTTTAAATGGAACACCCTAAACCCTTGATCTCTTGGAATCCACTATGGAGCGGATTTATTTTTAGATTTTGTTTTCCTTAAGAGTTTGTTTTATGCACCATTATTAATGGCCTTTTATGCTTGTGTATTTTTTTTAATTCTTGCCAACAACCCAGTCGTGTTGCATTGTCTGGTTATTTAAAATAAGTTATTTTGTGTTCAAAAGAAGAAACTCATATAGGTTTGGAACAACTTGAGGAAGTAAGTAATGACAGAATTAAAATTTTTGGGTGAACGATCCCTTTAAGCAATTGGGCTTCAAACAAATCACATCCTAACAACCTCCCAGATCACCTTAGCAACTGCATATCAGCACATTTAAAACCACTTGGAACACATTAGCAACTACATAGCAACACCCAGGAATGCTGTATTATAGTGGAGCACGTTTTTTGCACATTCACTCTCACTTTCTTTAGAGAATGTATAAATCAAGTTTCTGATTGTAATGGAAAAAATGTATTCATTTTAAATTCTTTCAGAATAAAAGCGAGCTTCTGCCCACAGTCCAGACTTTGGAGAGTTTGGGTTATAACTTGTATGCCAGTGTAGGCACCGCTGACTATTACACTGAACATGGAATTAAGGTACCGTGGAATAACACAACATACCCTAACTTAAAATGTGGGTACTTTTTTTTTTTTTTTTTTTTTTTTTTTTTTGTGCTTGAGCTGGCAAAATATGCTGTTTTACTATTCCATTTGCTTATCTGTCTCTGATCAGGTGATGGCAGTGGACTGGCCTTTTGAAGAGGAGAGTGACTGCCATAATAAGGACAAACAGAGGAACATCATGGACTATTTAGAGGAGAACCATTTTGACTTGGTCATTAATCTGTCTATGAGGAACTCTGGTGGAAGACGCTTGTCCTCCTTTGTGACCAAAGGTTACCGCACTCGTCGAATGGCCATTGACTACTCCGTACCACTCATCACTGACATCAAATGCACCAAGCTGTTTGTTCAGGTGAGTAGTGACACTCTCACACTGCTGACGACCCCACAAAGTTAAAACATTTTATTCGCTTTGAAATCAACTACATGCTGTTAACTTGTATCCATAAAAATTGAAAGATTGAAATGTATGTGGGGTTGGCAGGCGCTGGGGCAAATTGGTCGGGCTCCTCGTGTAAAGACTCATGTAGACAGCATGACTTCACAGAAACTCATCCGTTTACCTGGTGAGTATGGCAGCGTCTTTTCAGATGTTATTTTTTAATTTGTCAAAACAAATAAATTATGATGGTTGATGCCATTCATACTTGTATGTCGAAAGGTTTGATTGATGTCCATGTGCATCTGCGGGAGCCTGGTGCCACCCATAAAGAGGACTTCTCTTCGGGCACAGCTGCCGCCCTGGCTGGAGGAATCACCATGGTGTGCGCCATGCCCAACACTAACCCTGCAATCATTGACCCCAGCTCCTTCACTGTTGCACAGAAGGTAACATCAACAAATTACAGATTTGATTGATTATTAACATGAAAACAAATGGGGAAGTTGTGTTTATGGACTCTTTTTCTGTCATGAATATGTCAAGCTTGCCAAAGCTGGGTGCCGCTGTGATTATGCTCTTTTTGTGGGGGCGTCATCTGACAACGCTACACTACTTCCGTCCATTGCAAGCTCTACAGCCGGTCTGAAGATGTACTTGAATGACACATACTCCACTTTAAAAATGGACAATGTTTCTCTGTGGATGGAGGTAAGGAGACCTGAGGAGGCTGAGGAAACTTGTTTGACAACAGTGTTTCTTTTTAATTTATTATATTTTTACTTTAAATGCATGTAGTTTTTATTTAAAATAAAATAATTTTATTTTAAACTATTTATTTATTATTTTATTATTTTAAATACAAAATGCATATAAAGTAAAAGCATAAATATATTTGTTTTAAAGTGTTACATTTATTTTAAATACATCTTTGCTTTGAATATTTTTTTCTTATTTTTTTATTTGGTGATGCAATTTTTCATGTCACATCTTAAGTATCATTTTCTTTGCATGCAGCACTTTGAAAAGTGGCCAAAGCACTTGCCCATTGTGGCACATGCTGAGAAGCAGACAGTGGCGGCAATCTTGATGGTAGCACAGCTGTATCAGAGACCTGTTCATATTTGCCATATTGCCAAGAAAGAAGAGGTAAGAATCCTTGTTATTTGTGGTGGTCTAACAGCTGCATTTTATTTTACCTTCATGGTCAAGCTTTTATCCAGTTTCTTTACATGTTCCTGTGATTTGTAACCAACTAAAATTATGCATTGTTTCTCAGATTCTGATCATTCGAGCTGCTAAACAAAAGGGTATCCAGGTGACGTGTGAAGTGGCACCTCACCATCTCTTCCTGTGTGAAGATAATGTGCCTGCCATTGGGAACGGCAGAGCACAAGTTCGGCCCATGTTGGGTACACGTGAGGACATGGAGGCGTTGTGGGAAAATCTAGACATCATTGACTGTTTCGCAACAGACCACGGTAATAATAGGATCAGATTTCTCTGCTATGCCTCGCATCTAAAGGCAAATAATTATGTTGGCTTGACAGTTTCAAAAACACTAACCTGAGACCCAAATTAATTTTTTTTTAAAAATTGTAAATTCAGCTTGAACATTAAAGCTACATCTAGACCCTGTACAGACCTTTGGCCTGTTCTTTCCCTAGTGTTCTATATCTTTTCTTATTTATTAGACAGACATGCCTTCCTGTGGTTGATAAAAAAAAACACACATAGGCTTTCAAGCTATCCCCAGTCCTACAAGATAATCTATTATAATTGGCTTTAATTTTTAGTTCAAAATACACCTTCAAATCCCATTTCAAACTATATCCTGACGTTGAAGCTAACTAGACTTTTAAGTATTTTACCCTTTAAAATACTAATGTACTCAAAGTTTAAAATTTGTTAGTATTTTTCTACATAAGGGCTAATTAAACCCTTTTTGTTGTCAGGCGTACATGTACAATACAATTTAAAAGTTTAGGGTTGGTAGGGTTGCATTTATTAAAAAAAGAAAAGGAAAAACTAATTTTGTGAAATGTATTATTTACAATAACTTTTTCCTATGAATTTTGAAAACAGTTGTGCTGTTTAATGTTTTTGAGAAAACAGTGATACTTTTTCAGCATTCTTTGATGAAAGGAAAGTTTAAAAGAACAGCATTTATTTAAAATAGAACTATTGTGACTATTTAAAAGTCCTTTTGATCAATTTAATGCAACATTGCTGTATTAACTTCTTTCTTTTTTTACTTTTACTGCCCCCAAACTTGATTGGTCGTGACATCAATTTATGATGGCCACATCATACGTTTTTCTTGGAAGCTTATATTAAGCATATATATTTTTTGCAGCCCCTCATTCAGTAGAGGAGAAGAACTCTGAGAAACCACCTCCAGGTTACCCGGGTCTAGAGACCATGCTTCCTCTGCTGCTCACAGCTGTCAGCGAGGGTCGCCTTACCATTGACGACATCATCAAGAGGCTCTACGAAAACCCCAGCAGAATATTCTCTCTTCCTGCTCAAGAAGACACTTATGTTGAGGTATTTAAGAGTTACAAAGTTCAGATAGTAAATTGCTGCCTGGAAACTTAAAATATTTTCGATTTTCAAAGTGATGCTTGAATTTTTCAGGTGGACCTGGAGCAAGAATGGACTATTCCGAAGCACATGCAATTCACCAAGTCAAAGTGGACGCCATTCGAGGGCATGAAAGTGAAGGGAAAGGTCATGAGGGTGGTGCTCAGAGGAGAGTTGGCCTATATTGATGGACAGGTAAAGAGCTAATGCTTGTATACACTACCATTCAAAATTTTGGGGTCAGTAAGATATAGTGTATAATCGTGTTGTGTGTTTTTTGTTTTTTTTAAGAAATCTCTTGTGCTTTTCAAGACTGTTTATTTGATTAATATTGTGAAATATTATTATAATTTAAAAATAACTGTTTTCTGTTTTGATATTTTAAAATATAATTACTCCAGTCTTCAGTGTCACATGAAATTGTGTGTCACTTTCTCCTTCAGAAATCATTCTGATTTGGTGCTTAAAAAAGGTCTAAATTTTGTAAACAGCTGAGCTTTTATAATTTGTGGAAACATCTTTTCAGGAGTCTTTAGATAGAATGAACAGCATGTATTTGAAATGCATGTCAACATGTATTTTGTAAAGTCTTTACTTTCCCTTGCTATTAATTTGATGCATCCTTGCTGAAAGTATTTTTTTCTTTCTCACACACACACACACACACACACACACACACACGAAAAAAAATATTACTGATACCAAACCTTTGAACCATAGTGCGTGTTACTTGGTACTTTTTCTCACAAATGTAATTACTAGCTGCCCAGCTAAATTTGTCTGGAGCACATGCTCATCAATTTCTAGGTTTAATCGTTCCTCTTTCTCTTAAGGTGTTTGTACCTCCAGGTTATGGTCAGGATGTGAAGACATGGTCAACAGCCCCGGCAGGAACAACCGAGGTGATAAAGGATGCTTCTAAGGTAACATTCCATAAATGTTCAACACCCTGAACATGCATTGTTCACAGTTCAGCTCTTGCTTTTTGATGTGTACTGGCTAATAAATAACCATGCTTGTTCATTAAAGCGTGTGAGTGAGGCAGTAACTCCTGAGCGCCCCCGTCAGGCAACACCTGTTGATGTGGTCCGTAGCCGTGCCCCGAGCCCACGCCGTTCAGCTGGGGATGGACGCTTCATTCTCCCTCCTCGGATCCACCGCGCATCTGATCCTGGTCTTCCTCCAGGTATTATGGGCCTGCAGTGTATTCGCTCAGAGATTGTGCATGAGTTTGTGTGCCAAATGAACCACTGTACTGACAGTGATCGGTTAACAATTACTTTTTTATTTTGTAAGACAAACTTTGAAATTCAGACAGTGCTTCACTTGGACAATGGCAGTATTTGTTTGCTAGCATTAGTCATTTGTTTGTTTGTCTGTTTGAGCTTGCATGTCCCATAAACTTGGTTCAGCTGAACTATTTGCTAATCTAAATTCACATTTCAAGCAAGACTTGTTTTTGATATGCAGGTTTCAAAAGATCTACCATACAGCACCAAAAGGCATTGGGTAACGTCCATGTGATGTGTATAGTTTCATCAAATCAATACGTCTCATGATTCTGCAACTGTGTCTGAATTCATTCATATCTGTTTTTTCCATCTTCCTTATTTTCATTCATTCAAGGTCATTTAAGACAATTGGATGCATGCAAAATACTGCTAAAGCCATATTTTTAGAAGTTATTAATTTGGTGATTTTTACATTTAACATATTGCAGATTATGCTGGGATAAGGCAGATATTTAAAAATGTGTGTCAGAAATGAAACTATGAAAATGTCATGTGACTATTTTAGTGACCAACATGATCACGGTTTTGTTTTTAATGTGCTGGAAATGTTCAAAAGTTACTGATACACACACTGAAATCATTTCACCAAGTCTTAAATCGAAATACAAATAAAATTAGCATCACTATGCACTTTGTTTGCATGAAAATGCATTTATTATTATTATAATAATAATAATAACAACAAAGGCCGGGTTTCAAATGAACAAAAAAAATGTTAGTTGAGTGAGTGACTTGAAACCTAACTTATCTACTAACTTGCTTAGTGCTGGACAGTATTTACCTGGAGTTTTCAAATCGTGGTAATCAAACACAGTTTTAATAATTAAAATATGAAAGGGTAATGCTAATCATCTGGAATTTTATCATGGTTTATCCTCATCCCTAGTGTGCAATATCCTTGACTCGCCTTTAAGAGGAGTGTTGCTTTATACAAACCGTTTTTTTGGAAAACTAAAACTAAACCTTTTACAAAGTTCATTGGCAATTAATGAAAAACTTAGTTATAATTGTACAGTTACTAATCGATTTCTACTTTGTGCCTCAACGTTCGAGCAGCTGAAGAGGAGGTGTCATTTAGAGCACCATATGATACAGGTTTGACATTTGTAGTGATGTTTACCAGAGCTTTGCCACCCTTACCTTGTGTTTTCTCTGCCAATCTGTGTTTTTTCTTGGATTCATTTCATGGGCATATTTTAGCCTTTACACAAGCATAATCAAAACAAGACATGATGGTCTATTTATCTGTGTTGCCTGTGCTTTGCTTGCATGCTGTTCCTTGTGTTCTCAATGAGCTCTTATGCAGTGTCCTGTTTATTGGTGTAAAGTGAGATTGACTGCTACACACGGCAGTGAAATATTGTGTGCTGATTGTGACGTTCTTTTGCTTCCATTATCAGAATTGGCTCCTCCAGCAGAGCCATACGCGCACCCTCCTCCCCTGGCCAGGATCCTGTCACCTCAAGCTGGGCAGCAGCAGATCCTGCCCCACCCCCAGACCTCCCCGCTGCTGCACCCGCTGGTGGGCCAGCACATCCTGTCCGTGCGCCAGTTCAGCAAGGAACAGGTGACGACATGTTATCTATCTTGTTGTCGAGTCCAGAAATATTGATTTTGTGCATGTAAAAGAATAGTATTTACAGTGGCTCATCAATCTTTCCTGTCTGTCTTGGGATTTCAGATGTCACACTTGTTCAATGTGGCACATACTCTTCGTCTCATGGTGCAGAAAGAGAGACCCTTGGATATTTTGAAGGTACACTGACTATTAGTAAAAAAAAAAATATATATATATACATATATAAAAGTGTGTGTGTGTGTTATCTATCTATCTGTCTGTCTGTCTGTCTGTCTGTCTGTCTGTCTGTCTGTCTGTCTGTCTGTCTGTCTGTCTGTCTGTCTGAAATTTGTTAAAAACAGAAATGTAGTAAATTTGAGAGAGTCTCAATCTGGTTCTTTTCTATGAATGTCAAAAAGATTCAAATCAGCTCATGATTTGTTAGTTAGAATCAGTCTAATGACTCACTTAATGACTGAATTGGTCAGAGTGGTTCTTGGACCTGATGAAAGTATTGATTGACGTGATTCAACAAGTCATCTTGAATTGAAAACTAATGAGAACTAATGGTTCATGAGACTTAAATCAGTATAATAATAACTGACTGTTATATATAACTATATGTATATTTAACTGCTTATTCATGTTAAATATACACATTCAGTGTATAGTTGCAGTGCAGTGTTCTGTCATAAGATACTTTAAAATGTGCACAAAAAGTAGTATTGTTATTAAATACTTTACTGTTTAACCTGTTAAGCTTCACCAGTGCGTCGGCGCACTGAAGCGTTTTTTATTTATTTAAT